>NW_009650170.1:1219456-1226172 GCF_000708025.1 Charadrius vociferus | reverse complement strand
GCTGCCCCTTTCTGGCCCGGGTCCTGGGCCAGCGTGTCCCAGCCTCCATTCCAGCTGGGCCGGATGTCACCAGAACAGGGGCTGCAGCCTCTGCTCCCGGACAAGCTGGAGCCCCTGGCCAAGAGCAGCTGTGCAGCAGCCACCTCTGCCCCCGAGCTGGGGGACGGGGACAGGGCGTCCAGCCTCCTGCAGGAGCCCCCGCTCTCGCCAGCTGTGCCTGAGCTGCACCCAGAGTTGGGGGACACCGGCACTGTCCGGAGCAAGGTCCTGGCAGCCAGGAGTTCCCTGCTGAGCTTGGATTCGGGCTTCTCTGAGCACATGGAGTCGCAGGGTGACAGCTGTTGCGAGAAGGAGCCGTCCTATGAGAGAGCTCTCAAGCCAGAAGGTAAGAGGTGCTGCGGTACTAACCATGTCTGTGCCAGGAGCTCCAGGCAGCCCCAAGACAAAGCAGGAGTAATTCTCCTTCCTTGGGGTGACCTTCCACCACAGCATCTGTTCTCCCCTTGTGAGCTTGGTCCAGAGACCCTTGGGGCCATGAGGCCCTGGGAGCTGTGTTTTGGCAGTGCAGCCCCACCTGAAATGCCTGTCTGCCCATCCTCTGCCTTGCCTTGACAGGGCCCGTGGGGCAGAGCAGAGACCTGAACAGGAAAGAGGCTGGAGCGTTGTGGTGTTGTGGGAGGGGTGGGAAGGCAAGGGCTGGCAGAAGCTTCCAAGTCCTGTGGGAGGACGGAGCCCGGCGCGGGCTGAGCCCCTCAGGGCTGTGAGCGCAGCGTTTCCCTCGCTCTGACTCAGCTGCACGGGAGCAGCCTCTCGCGCTCGGCTGCCTGGCTGTCACGTTTCTAGACACTCGTCTCAGGATGGCAGCAATGTGCAGTGAAGGGGTAAGGCAGGCAGAGGAGCACAGCTTGCCAGGGGCAGGCGCCTGCTAAAAATAGTCAAGGACACGGGGCACGTGGTTGTGTCCCAGCAAGGCCGTAGCATGTGAGGTGGGGGTGGGGGCACTGCAAATTCTTGGCCCCTACGCAGGGCAGACAGGCAGTGCCACCGCACATCTGTCCCTGCCTGTCCACAGCTGCCATCCCTGGGTACCAGCACACTCCAGACTCGCTGAGTGCCCGCGCCACGCAGTTCTACATCAACAAGATCGATGCGGCCAACCGAGAGCACAAGCTGGAAGATAAAGGTGAGCCCAGAGTCCCAGAAGGTGCCACCTTCATCCCTCGCAGCCTCTAGCAGGATGGTGGATCTGCCTGACCAGGGTGCGAGAGGCTGCATGGCACAAGGTGAACCCAGGTGTGACAGTGGCCCCGGGCTGGACAGTGGAAGCTGCACCTGGCACAGAGGAGCGCAGGGCTCTGCTGCACAGAGCTGCTGCTTGGGAGCTCTTCTTGGGCACAACGTTCCTGCTCTCCTCAGCAAATAGACCAATTCTGTTCAAACTCCTGTGTCAACACAGGGTCTGTGATCTCTGGGTCACATCATGTCTGAATGGGACACCCACATCCAGTGCTGCTTATGTAGGTGCTGCTGAGAGGGGCTGTGCCAGCCTTTCCCCTTGGCTGTGTGCCTCTGACAACCTGGGATGGTGAACCGGGCCGTGTGTGTTGCCCCACAGGGTCACTTGTTCCCTCCTGGCAGCACTGCATTATTGCTGTATTGGGACCGGCAAGACTGCTCCTAGCCCAGCAAGGTGGCCTGGTGTAGCCCGGCAGGGCAGGTGTGAGGTGTGTGCCCCTTCGCAGGTGACACCCCCCTGGAGCTGACAGATGACTGCTCCCTTGCCCTGGTGTGGAAGAACAACGAGCGCCTCAAGGAGTTTGTGTTGGTGGAGTCGAAGGAGCTGGAGTGTGTGGAGGATCCAGGTTCAGCGAGCGAAGCAGCTCGGGCTGGCCACTTCACCCTGGAGCAGTGCCTCAATCTCTTCACCAAGCCCGAAGTCCTGGCCCCAGAGGAAGCGTGGTGAGGAAGGTGGTAGGGGGTGGGTTCCAGCCCGTGGGCTCAGAAGGCGGTGGGGGTTTCCTAGGAGCTGCCTGGGCCTGCATGCTGTCTTTTCTGGCGGCCACGAGCGTTGGGCTGGGCTTCCCATGCTCTGGGGACAGAGGCGGGGAGCAATGCCAGCACTCCACAGGGCTGTGCTGGCCTGCCACTGGCAGGGGAGGCTGAGCCCCCCCACATCCCTCTGCCAGCCCCACGTGTGGGGGACCTTGGGGCTGGGCTGGGCTGGGCTGCGAGACCTGGGGCTGTCCCCACACCGGTAATGAGCACACTCTTCCCCCAGGTACTGCCCCAAGTGCAAGCAGCACCGCGAGGCCTCCAAGCAGCTGATGCTATGGCGCCTGCCCAACGTCCTCATCATCCAGCTCAAGCGCTTCTCCTTCCGCAGCTTTATTTGGAGGGACAAGATCAACGACATGGTGGATTTTCCTGTCCGGTGAGAGCCTGGGGGACTCAGTGCCTAGGTTGGCACTGCCTGTGCTGTCCTGTCTCTCCCTACCTAATCCCGACTACCCCGACTGTCCCCGTGTCTCTCCCCAGGAGCCTGGACCTGAGCAAGTTCTGTATCGGCCGGAAGGGTGAGCAGCAGCTGCCCATGTACGACCTGTACGCTGTGATCAATCACTACGGAGGCATGATTGGGGGGCACTACACAGCATACGCCCGCCTGCCCAATGACAAGAACAGCCAGCGCAGCGACGTGGGTGAGGATCTGCTGGCCTCACCACCCTGCCTCTCCTGCAGCCGTGGCCTGTCTGCTCACTTAACCCTTCTCTCCTCTCAGGCTGGCGGCTCTTCGACGACAGCACAGTCACCACCGTGGACGAGAGCCAGGTGGTAACCAGATACGCGTATGTCCTCTTCTACCGCCGGAGGAACTCTCCTGTGGAGAGACCCCTGCCAGGGCACCCCCCAGACCACAGAGCTGAGCGCACCCCCTCTGCCGAAGCCGCTGCTAGCCAGGTGAGAGCTCGTGTCACTTTTGGCATTGTTGGAGCCGCAAAGCCTTAAAATGCGCCCAGATGCCCACGTGCAGGGCCGGCCTGTCTCTGCCAGCACCCGTGGAGCGTGGCGCAGCTGCAGTGTGATGCCTGCCCCTCTTCAACACCGAAGAGCTTGCACTGTCTGGGCATTGAGGCCTGTCTTGTCTTGTTCTCGCTGTGAGCTCAGGACGATCCCTGCCCTGAGGGACCACAGGAGAGCTGGTTCCTGTCATCAGGGTGGGAGTGCTGGTGGGAGGGCACTGGAGGAGGCAGGAGGTGGCCCAGCCTCACTGGGGTCTGCACCGAAGGAAGGCTGTGAGCGGTGCAGTAGGAGCTGGCTGTGCCGGGAAGCAGTGAGAACCTGCCCTCCGCAGCCGCTCTCAAGGCAGGGTGGGGGACGCTTTCTGCTGGGGCCCAGCTTGGGGCCAAGCTAGGTGCAAAAAAGGCAAATGCCAGCGCTGAGCTGGAGGCCTGGCAGCCTCTGCGGGGTGCTGCAGAGAAACCTGCCAGAGCGAGTGAGCGGTGCAGTAGGAGCTGGCTGTGCCGGGAAGCAGTGAGAACCTGCCCTCCGCAGCCGCTCTCAAGGCAGGGTGGGGGACGCTTTCTGCTGGGGCCCAGCTTGGGGCCAAGCTAGGTGCAAAAAAGGCAAATGCCAGCGCTGAGCTGGAGGCCTGGCAGCCTCTGCGGGGTGCTGCAGAGAAACCTGCCAGAGCGAGCTCTGCTGCTGGGCCGCCCAGGAGGGAGGGGTGGGCCAGCCGGTGGCAGGGTGCTGTTGGCACCGCCGGGGGGGGGGGGGGGGCCCAGCCGGTGGCAGGGTGCTGTTGGCATGCACTGGTAGGGAACGGTTGGGCTGATCTTTGCGTGAATGTCAGACATGAAGGCCCAGGCTGGGCCACAGCGCGGTACCCACCTGGCCAGCCTCCCCTGCATCGCTGTCCCGCAGCCCTTCCCTCTGCACTCAGCACCCCAGTGGCCCCGCAGGGACTGAGAACGATGCTCAGCTCATCTCTGGCACAGTGGCACACGTGTGCCCCGTGGGGCCCTTCTGGTCTGGCCTGTCTGGCTTGCACAGCCCTCAGGCCAGCTCTGCTCTCTCAGCCGGGGACAGCAGCTGCCTGTCTCTGGGGCCAAGGGGTGTCCAGAGTGTTGGTGTCCGCCTGCCCAGGCTGTTCCTGTCCTGGGGGGCTCTGCGTGTCCTGGAGTAGCCCCACTCTCTGGGGATGGCTTAGGCAACAGGAAGGCTGCGCTGATCATCCCACGTCAGTGGTGGGAGCCTTCAGGAACCCGGGAAGCACTGAGGCTCACTGTAGACCCTCCCCAGTGCTGGGGTTCATCGGGTGTCCCCATGGCGCCAGATCACCTGCAGCAATGGGGTGCACTGGATCCCGCTGGGGCTTAGCGGGTCCCCGAGCACCTCGGACCACCCGCACCCTCCCAGGCATTGGGTGCCCTCTGGAGACCTGCACCCTGATTGGCTGCCCCGCATGATTACCGGCACAGTGAAGGGCTGGATAATCCTCCTGGAAGTTGGGCTACGATTGGCTGTCAGAGCATCCCCACCTGCTGAAGCAGACCTGTGACTGGCTGTGCTGTGACCACGCCTCCTGCTCCTGCCACCAACAGCTGACTCTGGATTGGCTGGCATCTGAAAGATCCTGTTGGGATCCCAAAAGCTGGGCTGTGATTGGCTGCTGCCTGCCCGCCTCATCACCTGGACCCACCAATGCCAGAGCATCGGCTCTGTCAGGATCTGGCTGCCCACCCTGCGGCCCCACGAAGACCTTGCCTGGCTGCTGCCTGCGCTCCCTTCGGCAGAGCCTCCCGCCGGAGCCCGGCTGCACCCCACGCACTGGAGACCCCTGAAGAACCGCGGGGGCGGGCGCGACCGCGACGGTGCTGCATGGGGAGGCGGGCTGGCTGGGCACGGGGCTGAGGAACTGGAGGCTGAAGAACAAGAGTTGCAGCTCGAGGCGCCCCAAAGGCCTGCAAGAAACTCCTGGAGGCCCCGTGGCCAGAAGCAGAGTCCGGGCACCCCCCAGCACCCAGATGAAGGCTGCGTCAGATACTTCGTCCTGGCCACCATGGCCGCAATTGTTGCGCTCTTCCTGAATGTCTTCTACCCGCTCATTTACCAGACCCGCTGGAGATAGGCACGGATGTGCGGCCAGCTGCAGGAGCAGGGCTGACAGGGCACGTGCCGTCCTAGGACACTACGCAACAAAGACGTCAGGTGGCAGGACAGAAACCACCGGGAAGGACTCACCAAGGGAAGCATGGGGCCGTCGGCTCCTGCCTGTCTGCTCTGGCATCTCCCGTGCCAGCTGGCAGGACTGCGTGGCCAGCTCGCTGCCTTGCCAAAGTTCAGCCCAGAACCAGGAGTCCCTCAGCGCTCCCTCACCCTTGCTGCCTGCTGGGAGTGGGGCAGACCTCGTGGCTACCTGCTGCTCAGGAAGGGATGTTGCCGCTCCAGCACGGCCAGGGCCTGGGAGCCCCCCGGCAATATCGATGATTTCTGCTTGGCTCCCAGGAAAGAAGCGGAGACCTGGGAGGCTGCAGCAAGGGCAGGATGCCCTGACACGGATCCTGGTCTGGCCACCTCTCCCAGCGGTGCTGCTGCTGGAGCCTTGTGCTCCCCAGGGCTGGCGTGATCCCTGGCTCTTAGGCCAGCCCCGTCCCTCCTGGTGACAGCTGCCCGTGTACTGGGAGCTGTGCGTGCTGCAGCCCCGTGCTGGGACCAAATAGGCTTGTCACCAAGGGCTTGTGTGCTTCCCTGCAGCTCTTCTCCCTCGGGCAGCTGCTGGGGAGCCTGACAAACTGGGCTGGGATGCCCACAGCGAGCACGCGCCTCCGTGGGCTGCTGGCTCCCACCAGCCCCCAGCACTGGGGTGTGTGGGCTGTCCTCACTTGGCCCCAGCTGGCTGCGTCTGGGGGGGCTGGGTCTCTGCTGGGGGAGTGCAGCACAGTGCCTCCTTTACGAGGGGAGCGGGTGCCCATGCTGTGGCAGAGTCATGGGGTCGGGGAGCGCAGGTAGGACCTCAGCGTGTTAATAAAGCCAGGTTTTCCAAAGAGATGCAGCATCCCTGTCCTGTGTGATAGGACCCCCGCAGAGGGGCAGAAACTCTGTCCCAGAGCCTGCTTCAGGACACGGGCAGGTGCTGGTGCCCTTCCTGTGCCTGAGGCAGCTGCTTGCAGAGTCTCTTTGGCGTGGGGACCCTGCCCTGAGCTCTGCAGGGTGCCAGGTACACTCTGTGCAGCAGCAGGCTCTGGGGAGAGCTCTGCCTGTCGGTGCTGTGAGACACAGGCTGGGCTCCTCCTCCCCGGCTGTGGGGTGGCAGCCCTGGTGGGACACGTGCAGGGCACTGGGAGCCTGTCGGGGCCGGCAGCGCGTGGTCCCACGGGGCCGGGGCATGGGCTGCAGCTCCAGCGGTGTCTGACATTGAGACGTGTTGCCCTTGGCTGAGCGTGGCTCAGACTGCTCTGGTGTGTTTGGGTGCGAGAGGTGACTTCAGAGCCCTGTGACTTCCTTTTCCGTCTCCGCTGCTGTCCCGCCGGCTGTGTCCTTGGCTGGCTCGGGAAGGATGCTTGGCAGGAAAGGGGGTCGCCTGGGTTTCTGGCTGGGTCTTCAGCCGGACAGCAGGGAGCCCAGGGCTCCCCCACCTCACTCCCCCACTCCTCTTTGCACGTGCGCCGCGACGTCCTCCCCACCGAGCGGGACCCAGCCGGGGAAGCTGGTGGGGC
>NW_009650170.1:1217666-1218564 GCF_000708025.1 Charadrius vociferus | reverse complement strand
TGTCCTGCGCTCATTAAACTCGCTGAACTCCACTTGCCTCTGCTGCCTGGTGTCCCCTGGACCCTGTGGTGCCTGGTGAGCACCCCCAGGGTACTGTGTCCCCAGCGTGCTGCTGGGGCTGCCAGCACCCTGCTGCCCCGGGTGCTCTCACATCCCCTGGTGTACCGGGGCACCTGGTGTGCCCTACAGCTCCGTGTCTCCCAGTACCCCTGCAGGTCCCCTGGTACTTGGTGTACCCTGGAGCTCGATGTCCCTGCTGGGCTCTGCTGCCCGCAGGGTGCCCCTTGTGTCCCCTGGTGTGCCTTGGTGCTTGCTTGCTTGGTGCTTGATGTCCCTCAGGGCCGGGTGCTTCTTGGTGCACCCTACAGCAGTGGGGGGACGCCCATTGTCCCCTGATGCGCCTCGGTGCCTGGAGTCCCCTGCTGTCTGCTGCTTCTCAGTGTGCTTTTGCTACTACTGGCTGTGCCCTGTCGCCCGGTGTCCCCCGGTGCAGTCCCACCGCCACAGTGTCTGGCTTCCCCTGCTGTGCGCCGGTACTAGCGCGGTGCGACTGCAAGTCCCGGTGCTCTAATGCGTGGTGTCCCCTTGTGCCAGTGGGCCAGGACTGCAAGTCCCCATGTCATACCACTTGCTGTCCCCCGGTGCAGGTCGGTGCTCCAGCGCCCGGAGCCCCCCGCTGCACCCTAATGCCCCAAGTGCCCCGTCCCACGGTGCGCCCCGTCCCCCGTTGTCCCCCCGCGGTGTGCCTTATCCCCTAGTGCCCCCAGTGCCCGGTATCCCCCGGTGACGCCCCGTTCCCCGGTATCCCCTGGTGCCCCGCGACGCGCCTTCTTGTCCCTCTGCCCCCGCCTCGCCCCGGTGCCGGTGCCGGTGCGGCGGGACTGCAAGTCCCGTCAAG
>NW_009650170.1:1214446-1215815 GCF_000708025.1 Charadrius vociferus | reverse complement strand
CCGGCTTCCCTGCCTGCTGCCGGCTTCCCCGGGGGCTGCCGGCTCCCCTCTGTCCTGTGCCATGCTGTCCCCACCCCATCCTGCCTGGGGCTGCCAGCTCCCCGCGTCCCCTGGGGCTGACAGCTCCCCCTGTCCTGTCCCCACCAGTTCCCTGTTGTCCTCCCCGGGGCAGCCAGCTCCCCACATCCCCCATCGCCTTCCCCCTGTCCTACCCTGGGCTGCCTGCTCCCTGCATCCCCACTGGCCCTCCATCCCTGCCGGCACACCCCATCCCACCCCAGGCTGCCGGCTGTCCCACCCCACCGGGCTGCCGGGTGCCCGTGGGTGCCCGTGGACTCTGCTCTCCCCATGCCACAGGTCTGGGCCTGGCCTCCATGGTGATCGTCTTCTTCTGCAACTCCTATTACATCATGATCCTGGTGTGGGGGCTCTTCTACCTGGTGCACTCGCTGACGGACACCCTGCCCTGGGCCACCTGCGGCCACTCCTGGAACACTGAGCAGTGCACCGAGCTCTTCCACCTTGAGCTCTGCCTCAATGGCACCACCAACGCTAGCGCCGGCACTGGGCCCTTCAACCTCAGCTGTGCCGACATGGCCAACAAGCGCTCGCCTGTCATCGAGTTTTGGGAGTGAGTGTGGGGACCAGGGGGGTCTCACCTGGGGCTGGGGGCGTCGTGCTGGCACTCAGCACGGCCCCGCTCTGCAGGAACAAGGTGCTGCGGCTCTCAGGGGACCTCAGCGAGCCGGGGGAGATGAACTGGCAGATGATCCTCTGCTTGGTCACCACCTGGGTCGTCGTCTACTTCTGCATCTGGAAGGGCGTCAAGTCGACCGGGAAGGTGACGCTGAAGGGAGGAGGGGGGACGGGAGGACGACACACAGACACGTCAGGGCCAGCAGCATGCAGGGGCGGGACTGCAACACACACGGCACTGCCGGCTCCTGCCCTCCTGTGCTGCAGCCCATGGGGGTGCGAGACCCTCTGTCCCGCATCTGTCTGGGAGATGCCACCAGCTGGTGGGAACATCCCCAGACCTGGTCCCACTGGGACACCTGTGGCTCATGATGGAAAGCCCCGGCCTGGGGCGTCTCACCGGCATCCACTCTTCTGCAGATTGTCTACTTCACGGCACTCTTCCCGTACGTGGTACTCATCCTGCTGTTGGTCCATGGGGTGACGCTGCCCGGGGCGCTGGGTGGCATCGTCTACTACCTGAAACCCGACTGGTCCAAGCTGGCGGAGGCGCAGGTGAGGGTGGCAGGGAGGGTAGGACGGGGGCAAGTGCTGGGCACCCCCCTGGCACCCTCCCCGCCCCCCGACGCCCTCCCTCGCGCCCCAGGGCTGGATCGACGACGGGACCCAGACG
>NW_009650170.1:1212057-1213053 GCF_000708025.1 Charadrius vociferus | reverse complement strand
GCGCACACCCGCCGCGGGGTGACCCGGGTGGCGGGGCCACGGGGTGACACGCGTGACGGGTCGGGGGCTGCCAGCCCCCTGCCGCGCGGGACCTCACCCCCCCTCTCTCCGCCCAGGGTATCTTCGTGTTCCACGTGGTGAACTACAAGCCGCTGACCTACAACAAGACGTACGTGTACCCGTGGTGGGGGGACGCCATCGGCTGGGTCCTGGCGCTCTCCTCCATGCTCTGCATCCCCTGCACCGTCATCTACAAGCTCCTGCGCTGCAAAGGCTCCTTGCGCGAGGTGAGGGCGGCGCGGCGGCGGCCCTCCTGCCTCTGGTCCCAACCCCTCTCAGCCATCATTGTCCCTGTCCCCATCCTCTTCTCAGTCCTGTCCCCATTCTGTCCCATCCAAATCTCAGCACTGTCCGCATTGCCATCTCAGTCCCATCCCCAGCCAAACCTGGTCCCTGTCCCCATCCCTGTCTCATTCCCTACCTCACCTGAATCCCATCCTTCCTCACATCGCTGTCTCAGACCCACCCCCATCCAAATCCCATCTCTGTCCCCATCCCTATCACTCTTACTCCCAGCCAAATCCTGTCCCTATCCCCATTGCTGTCTCAATCCCATCCCCATCTCGTCCCTGTCCCTCTCTCAATCCCATTTCAGTCCCTTCACCATCCTAGTCTCACGCCTGTCCCCTTCCAAGGCCCATTCCTGTCCCTGTTGCTCTTACTCCCATCCAAATCCTGTCCCTGTCCTCATCACTGTCTCACTCCCAACTTCACCCAAATTCTGTCATTGCTGTCTTAATCCCATCCCCGCCTCAGTCCCATCCCCATCCCTGTCCCTGTGCTTTCCCTCTCCCTTTCTCAATGCCATTTCAATCCCTTCCCTGTCCCAGTCTCGCCTCCATCCCCATCCAAATCCCACCCCTGTCCCCACCTCGGTCCCATCCCTGTGCACCGGGGTGATGCACCATGCCGGGTGCAGGCAGCCTCCGGCGCTGG
>NW_009650170.1:1209948-1210309 GCF_000708025.1 Charadrius vociferus | reverse complement strand
GGGGGGGGGGCGCTGCCGGCACAGACGGTGAGAGCGCAGGGACTGGGTGGAAGTGGGCAAAGGAGAGGCAGAGGACAGGGGATAAGGGGGTGCCAGGGGGGCCCTTTGCTGGCCAGGCTTTCCTCGTTGGTTTCCCGTAGCACCGAGTGACCCCACACAAGGGGACTTGACGTGCGTCCTGCCCTCGCAGGGGTGGGCAGCCACAGCACCATGAACCGGATCACAGTGTACGAGCGTGCCAACTTCGAGGGGCTGAGCCGGGAGTTTACCTGCGACGTGCCTGACCTGCACGAGCTGGATTTTGGGAACTGCATCGCCTCCCTGAAGGTGGTGGGGCAGCCCTGGATTGCCTACACGGAAC
>NW_009650170.1:1208828-1209594 GCF_000708025.1 Charadrius vociferus | reverse complement strand
AGGCTGGCGTGGGGGCGCTGCCGGCACAGACGGTGAGAGCGCAGGGACTGGGTGGAAGTGGGCAAAGGAGAGGCAGAGGACAGGGGATAAGGGGGTGCCAGGGGGGCCCTTTGCTGGCCAGGCTTTCCTCGTTGGTTTCCCGTAGCACCGAGTGACCCCACACAAGGGGACTTGACGTGCGTCCTGCCCTCGCAGGGGTGGGCAGCCACAGCACCATGAACCAGATCACAGTGTACGAGCGTGCCAACTTCGAGGGGCTGAGCCGGGAGTTTACCTGCGACGTGCCTGACCTGCACGAGCTGGATTTTGGGAACTGCATCGCCTCCCTGAAGGTGGTGGGGCAGCCCTGGATTGCCTACACGGACCCCAAGTACGAGGGGGAGCCGCACGCCTTTGAAGAGGGTGAATACCCTTCTGTGGGGCGGCCCAACAGCTTCTCGGCGCTGCGCCTCGTGCACCATGACCTGGGGGACCCCCAGATCACCCTCTATGAACACCCCAACTTCCAAGGTGCCTGCAAGGTGGTGACGGAGGAAACCAACTTGGCGTACGGGTACTTCAACGACCGGGTGGCCTCCCACGTGGTGCAGCGGGGAGTCTGGCTGCTCTACCAGCACCCCGGCCGGGGCGGTTGGCACTGCCTGGCATGGCCCGGCGAGCGTCTCGCTGACTACAAACCCGAGCTGAACTTTCAGGCTCGGCTGTCCCCCCTGCGACCGCTGCAGCCCGGGCGGCCCCCGGGCTCGGCGCGGCCCCTCTGGGGCCT
>NW_009650170.1:1204711-1206392 GCF_000708025.1 Charadrius vociferus | reverse complement strand
GGGGGACGTGGGATGGGATGGGATGGCGTCACGCTCCCCACCCGCCTTGCTCACCCCCCGTGTCCCTGTCCCACTCCCCAGGTGGAAGCAGTGATCAGCAAGCACCGAGCAGAGCTGCTGGCAGAGCGCTACCGCTTCAACATGGGGCTGCTGATGGGTGAGTGTGGGGCACCGGGGCAGCCCCTGCCTGGCAATCCTACTCCCCTGGATCCTGAGAGCCAGCCCTTTGCCGTGGGCTGCCTCGGACCTGGCTGCTGCGTGGCTGCGTCGCAGCCCACCCAACGCAGGGGAGACGTCCTGCCATGTCTCCTGCGTGGGCAGGGCTGTGGGTGGCATTCGCCTGTGGCGCCCGGTGCCAGGGACAGCCCTGGGCCAAGGGCTGCCTCCAGCTGCTGGCTGTGGTGTCCTGCATTAGCGGCCACGGCTAAAAGCTCCCAGGCTGGGCCATGCCTCTTGCCCACGGGGTGCCCTGTCTGCAGGGGAGGCACGGAGCCGGCTGCAGTGGGCGGACGGGAAGACCATCAAGAACGAGGTGGACCTGCAGGTGGGTGCGAGGGCGGCGGGTCAGGCACTGCGTGGTGTCCCCTGTCGGTGCTGTGCCCAGGATGGGACCAGCTAGCCTGCCCCATGGCAGGGCCCGGTGCTGGGGACAGCCTGCGCCAGGCAGGTGCAGGCAGGGTGAGGGGGGTGACAGCTGGATAGGGCCACCTCCAGGCCTTGGGGCACCGGGAGCCTTTTCTACTCCTGTCTGTGTCTGTCTGTCCCAGGTGCTGCATTTGCTGGGGCCAAAGACAGAAGCTGACCTGGAAAAGAAACCAAAGGTGATGCGGAGGGGGGAGGCTGGGAACTGGGATGGTATTCGCCTGCTGAATGTCTGGGCAGGAACCGAAATAGCTGCTCTTGGCCCACCCACCGCCATGGGCGTGGGTATGAGGGAGCACTGGGGACAGTGGCTGGGCCATGAGGGGAAGGTGTGTGCCGGGGCCAGGCACTCAGGGTGCCGTGCTGGTCCCTGCAGGTTGCGAAGGCCCGGCCAGCCCCGGCAGAGAAGCAGAAGGCGGCTGTGGTGGAGAACGGTAAGAGGCTGTCCTCCTGCGGGCAGCTTCCCCAGCCCTTCGGTTCCTGGCGGGGACCTGCGCCCCGGGAGCTGCCATCAGGCCCCTGCTCAGCCCCATCTCTCCCTGCAGGTGAGGTGGGCACGGAGACGCGGTCGCTGCTGGAGCAGCTGCGGGGAGAAGCCCTCAAGTTCCACAAGCCGGGTGAGCATGAGGAGCCGCTGCCACGTGCGGGGCCTGGCCCGATTTCTCTGTGCTGTGGGGGACTGGCCCAGCCCCACGTCATTCCCCGACGGCTGCTGGGCTTAGCTCAGTCAGGTCGGTGCTGCAGCCCTGAGCATCCTCTGCCTACAGGAGAGAACTACAAGACGGAAGGCTACGTGGTAACACCCAACACCATGGCTCTGCTGAAGCAGCACCTGGCAATCACGGGTGGGCAGGTGAGGCATCATCCCCCAGCCCAGTGACTGCCTGCGAGGGTGGCACTGCTGTGCCAGGCTCCAGCCGGGTGGGTGTGGTGGCTGGGGGGACACACAGCTGATCAGGGGCATGGCTAGAGGTGGCACCCTCCTGGCACGAGGAGCCCTGTGGGTTCGTCAGGGGCTCATGTCAGTGCCCCCGCTGTC
>NW_009650170.1:1200970-1204665 GCF_000708025.1 Charadrius vociferus | reverse complement strand
GCGGACACGATTCCCTCCTGAGCCCAACGGGATCCTGCACATCGGCCACGCCAAGGCCATCAACTTCAACTTTGGCTATGCCAAGGTAAGAAGCACCAAGCCCCAATGGCAGCTCCCCTCAGCCCCTGCCTCCGCCCACGGCTTAGCCCATGGCCTGGCCCTGTGGTCTCTCAGGGAGCAGCTGCTCACTGTCCCCCTATCCCCAGGCCAATGGTGGCGTGTGCTTCCTGCGCTATGACGACACCAACCCCGAGAAGGAGGAGGAGAAGTACTTCACAGCCATCCGGGAGATGGTGGAGTGGCTAGGTATGGCTTGTGCTGGGGAGGGCAGGAGGAGGCCAGGTGCTGCTGGGGGCACCCCTGCATGCAGGTCCTGCTGCCAGGCCTGGGGGTTGCCTCCAACCCGCCCTGTTTCCCCTGTCCCCGCAGGCTACCAGCCCTACGCAGTGACCCATGCGTCAGATTACTTTGACCAGCTCTACACCTGGGCCCTGGAGCTCATCCGCAGGTGAGCTTGCCAGAGCGGTATGGATGCACCAGGGTGATGCGGATGTCCTGCGTCATACCTGGGGCTCCCCGTTGCCCAAGGGATGGGCTGCTCACATCTGGTGACGGCGTTTCCCCTCTCTAGGGGCCAGGCGTACGTCTGCCATCAGAAGGTCGATGAGATCAAGGGCCACAACCCACCGCCCTCGCCGTGGCGGGACCGGCCAGTGGAGGAGTCGCTTCTGCTCTTCGAGGTACTCCTGGCTGGTGGCAGGTGCTGCGTGCCTGTGGGGTCCGGGTCCGTGGCACAGCTGACAGCTTCCCCGCACTCCACAGGACATGCGAAAGGGCAAGTTTGGGGAGGGGGAGGCCACGCTGCGGATGAAGCTGGTGATGGAGGATGGGAAGATGGACCCTGTCGCCTACCGTGTCAAGTTCACTCCACACCACCGCACCGGGGACAAGTGGTAGGGATGGCCTGTGACATCCTGGCATGTGTGGCGGGGGTGGGCCTGCATCCCCTGGGAGTGGGGAGGTCTCGGGAGGGGAGCAGCACTGTGACTGTGTCTGCCTTGCAGGTGCATCTACCCCACGTATGACTACACACACTGCCTCTGCGACTCCATCGAGCACATCACGCACTCCCTCTGCACCAAAGAATTCCAGGCCAGGTGAGCACTGGGCATGGCACAGCCCAGGGCTGAGCCGTACCTGGCGGGGCAGCTCTGTGGGGGAGCAGCTGGCCACGTCTCGGTGGCTGCCAAAGTGCTGGGGGACAGTGTGTCCGTGGGACAGTGTGTCCGTGGGACGCTGGGCTGGTGTGAGGCTGAGCCGGGCTGTGCCTGTGCCTCCCTTGCAGACGCTCCTCCTACTTCTGGTTGTGCAACGCACTGGATGTCTACTGCCCGGTGCAGTGGGAGTATGGGCGCCTGAACCTGCTCTACACTGTCGTCTCCAAGAGGAAGATCATCCGGCTGGTGGAGACGGGTGCTGTGAGGTAGGAGTGAGGCCAGCAGCCAGGGTGGGTCCTGCCTGAGGCATGCCTGGCTGTCACACCGGTGTTTTCTCAGGGACTGGGATGACCCACGGCTCTTCACGCTGACAGCCCTGCGCCGGCGAGGCTTCCCCCCCGAGGCCATCAACAACTTCTGTGCCCGGGTAGGTGCCGGGGACAGGATGGGATGGGGCAGGTGGATTCATCCCCCACCCAGCGTGGTGACAGCAGGCTGTCCCACAGGTTGGTGTGACGGTGGCCCAGGCGACGATGGAGCCGCATCTGCTGGAGGCGTGTGCACGGGAGGTGCTAAACGAGCAGGCCCCCCGTGCCATGGCTGTCCTGGAGCCCCTCAAGGTCACCATTACCAACTTCCCTGCCCCGAAGGTGAGACTGCCGCGGGCTGGGGTGGGAGCGGGGTTCCCCAAGGTCAGCATTCACCCCCTCCTTCTCCCCAGGCAATCGAGGTCCTTGTGCCCAACTTTCCAGCTGATGAGAGCCGGGGTTTTCACAAAGTGCCCTTCCAGTCCACCGTCTACATTGAGGAGACGGACTTCAGGGAGGTGAGCTGGACACATCGGGCCATACTGCTCTGCCTCCCAGGAGCTGTGGCTCGGGCTGCGGGACCCTGACAGTGCTGGGAGCGGCGCTGGCACTGCACGGGGCACAGGCGGGGGTCAGGCACCCAACTGCAACTCTCAAACGTGCCAGCAGCTCTGATGGGCACCAGGGAAATGCCGGCTGCCCTCAGCCTAGCTGGGACATGTTCAACCCATGGTGCCCACACATGGCCTGTGTGCTGGGGAACATCCTGCAGAAACGTGGGAGTTCAGACAGCCCTGGGTGCGCTGATCCCTGGGATGGCGCAAGTGGGTGGGGGGACGCATTTGCGGGGACCTGCTGCTCATGCTGGAACCCCTCGTGCAGCCGTGAACTCTCTTGCAGGAGGTGGACAAGGGCTACAAGCGCCTGGCCCCCGGGCAGCCAGTGGGGCTGCGCCACGCTGGCTATGTCATCGCCGTCCAGAATGTCATCAAGGTGTGTGGCTCTGAGCACTGGTGCAATAAGGTTGGGCTGTGGGATGTCAGGACGTGGCTGTGTGCCACCAGGGAAGGGCAGCGGTGGTCATCTCGGGCCAAGTGCTGTGGGCACAGCGTGGGTGGCCGTTGAGTGTGTGGCAGCTCCCTGCCAGCCCTGTGCGTGGCGGGCAGCAGGGTTGCCCCGAGCTGGGGGGCCAGTGGTTTGACCCCGGGGCTGCCCTGCGGGATGGGGCTGCTGCCTTTCAGCTGCCTGACAGCTGGTCTCATCTCCTCTTGCCCAGGACGCCAGCGGGCACGTGATCGAGCTGGAGGTGACCTGTACCAAGTCAGATGTGGCGGAGAAGCCCAAAGCTTTCATCCACTGGGTGTCGGAGCCGCTGGTGTGTGAAGTGCGGCTCTACGAGCGGCTGTGAGTAGCCCGGAGGCACGGGCGCAAGCTCAGCCACACTGGAGCAGCAGTATGACCATCCACCAGCAGCCTCTGCTGGGGTCTGCCCGGCTCCTTGGTGGGGCAGATGCTGCTGGGGGGGCCTGTGAGCTGCTGCCCCGGGGCACCATGTCCCCTCGCCCCATGGCTTTGGAATGAGACTCTGTCTCATGGCAGGTTTTTGCACAAAAATCCTGAGGACCCCTCGGAGGTGCCCGGCGGGTTTCTGAGCGACCTCAATCCTGTGAGTAGCAGCAGGAGATGGGGTTACGGGCCTGGGTAGACCTGGGGACCTCCTGCACCCGGGCTGGAGATGATCACTTCCATGTGACATCTACCCTTCCCTGGGCAGGGTCCTGCCGTGTCCCGTGGGGAGAGGGGCTAGGGGGAGCAGGGCTGTAGAAGTGGCAGAGGGGCTGGGCGTGTAGTCCACAACGCCCTGGTCGACACCTCCGTCCTCTCCGCTCGGCCCTTCGACAAGTTCCAGTTTGAGCGACTGGGCTACTTCTCCGTGGACCCCGACAGCGCGGAGGGGAAGGTGAGCCCAGGGGAGGGGGGGCGTGGGGCTCCCCCTTGCCGCTGTGGGTCTGTGGGGCTCAGCACTGACCCTCTGCCTCTCCCCAGATGGTGTTTAATCGGACGGTGACGCTGAAGGAGGACCCCGGCAAGGCCTGAGTGAGGGATCCACCGCTGCCTCCCCGCTGTGGTGCTGCTTCCCCGGGGGGCCCCGCGCTCCCCCAGCGCCGAC
>NW_009650170.1:1169609-1198996 GCF_000708025.1 Charadrius vociferus | reverse complement strand
GGGGGGGAACGGGGGGGACGTCTGGATACGGTCACTGCTGCTGCCTTGTTCTAAGTTCTGTCTTCCAGTAACTCCGGTGTCACCGGCTGCGCTGCGCCTGTCACCGCACGGTGCTCTGCGCCCCGTGACAGATGTGCTCACACGCTCCTTCCCAGTAACACAGGGATACAATGGTTAGGAATTGGGCATCTTGCAATCCCTTCAGTAGGAACTGCTAGCTGTGTGGATGATCATATCCTTCTTTCCCGATTTTTTTTTTTTTTTTCTTAATGGAATACATTTTAAAAATAAAATGGCTTTAATAAAGAAAGAGGAACTGGGGATGGAAAGGGCTTCTTTGTTCTGTCTTCTCCAGAACGTTACAAGTCTAAGAGCTCAGGACAAGAGCAGCAGAAATACATGCAACATGGTGACTGGTGAGTCCAGATTGTCCACATGCTGCAAGTTGTGTGTGTGTTTTCAGTAACCTCAGTCTAAGTTTTATGAACTAACCGTATGTGCTCATGATCTTCAAGGAGTTTCTTCAGCCTATTTCCTGGAAAAAAATGCAGTTTTGATGAACAGGGAGGAATTACCTCCCTTTATTGCAGAAAGCTTATTGCCTGGATGCTATCTCTTTATTTTAAAATGCAGTATTAAAAACATGCTGCTGAGATCTAGTGAAGATGGGTGTTTGCTGTTCCTAATGCAGGTCTACAGGATAAATGGAATGCATAAATTAGTATGTCTTAATGACTAACAGTAAAAGTGGCAATTGCAGCAGCAAGCTGTGTATGTTGCCCTACAAAAGCATGTTGAATGCACACTTGAGCCTTAAAGAGGTTTTCTGTCATAAGTGCAGGTGGGTTTAGTTTTAATAAATAAAATTCGGGGGGAGTACAGCATTACTTTCCTGACTCTTTGTTAGATCTGGTACCTCTACTGCTGCGAAGGGTTCTGTAAAGTGCATTTTTGAGGAGCTCAATGCTTTTAGTTAAGTAACTCCACGCAGCCTTCAAACTAACAGTAGCGACTGTGGGAGAAACTTAGTTCAGACTGCACTGTTACCTGCGGTGTCTTTAGCTCCTTTCTGATTGCCAGAGTTGTAGAGCTGTAGAGAAAACCAAAGGAAGATCCTGCTGCTCTTCCGGAGCAGGAACAAATACCACGTGGCGCAGTGGGGTTCTGGTCCATGGTTGGCACACTGAGTGCTGCAGTGGCTCAGATGAGCATTTAACTGTTTTAGGCGTTAGCGGCTCTCAGTGTAGTAACTTCAAGCAATTATAAAGCAAGATTTTTCCATGTTAGAAGAGAGGAAAAGAGAGATTCCTTCTGACAGTTTGTGACAGAGGAAGATTTGCTAACAGGGGAAGGCTGGCTCTTGATTTTGATGCTAAAAAGAACTAATTAAGATGGAGCAGCCAAGCAGGGTCAAGGACTTGTATCTAAGAAATTAATGCTGTGTTTGTTCTGCTTCCTGGTGGTTGGAAGAGGTAGGTGACAATTTGGTGGTGGACCTCTTTTTGATCTTTGTGCCTGCTGCTTATGCGTCTGGGTTTGTGGTGGCTTCTGGTCTCTGCTGGACAGGGGCACAATGTACCTGTGAGCAGCTCTTGACATAAGGGTTGGAGTTCCAAAAAGTAAAAGCACGAGGGCTAATGGATAGCTGCTGTTGAAAATAGTGGCCCTGCTGACCTCCCCACTCTCTCCCTTGGCAAGATTAACAGAAGGTGAATAACTATACCCTGAGCCGTTCCAACGTAATAAGCACCAATGCAGGAGAAAGGAAGAAGGCAGGACCTTTGCTGAGAGGTGAGTCCATCCTATTCAGCAGCATCTAGCTGTCAGATAGCATATAATCTCAAAGAGCACCTGTAGTGTTCACCTCTGGGTTCCCAGCCTGGCATTCTTGAGGTTTATTCCTCAGAGGAGTCTTCCCTCTGAAAGCTGTGTCTGCTAGTGCACCTCAAAGTGGACGTGCAAAATGCTTGTGCTCTTCTGAAAGCCTCAATGTAGTATTGAAATCAAATATTTGCAAGTCTGAAGTAGGAAATCAGGACAAGTTAATTGCTCAAAATCTGTTTTCCAGCTTCCGAGTATGTAATGGAGCATCTTACAATTAGATGGAAGATGCATTCAAGTGTGCCTGGTGTAGGTCCTGTCTGAGTCACTGAGGATGCACTAACAAGACTGTTCTCCATCGGTTCCAGCTTGGATGTATGGTCACCTGGGAAAGGGTTAACAATGTGTCCTGTGGAGGTGTAGAGTATTGACTGAGCAGTCAGTAACGCTGCCCCTTTGGTGGGGAAAGGCGAAGGTTGAGCTTACAGAGGTACTTAGTTTGTGCTTGCGTGGCTCCTGGAGGAAACCTCACTCTGCAGCTAAGTGAATAGTCTTACTGGTTCTATCACGCACAGCTGGCTTGAAAATGTGTCAGACCAGAATATCTGAAAGGCAGGAGAATTGTGTTTCTGTCCAGCCCTGAGTTCTATGGGACCTTCTGTATGCTGATTTTTACAGCGTTGTTGTGTTTACTAAGTGAATGCTGTTAGCTGGTGCTCTTTACTAAACATTGATACATGTTTTAGGAATATTTTCTGTAGTAATCTCATACAGCAACAAATGTTGCTTAATAACTCTAAAAACTGTAGATAAAGCGCAAGTTGCCTCATGTATTCCCCTTACCTTTGGTATTCATTCTTTCTCCTGTGAGCCTGGTCCAATGCACTAGCCATGAACCTCCTCCATGTAAACAAAAACTTCTGTGTGTTTAGACTGCTGTCACGTAACAGTAAAGAGTGGTTAGAATTTGCTCTAGCTCCCACTGATTTTGGTGGAAATTGGAGTTGGACTTGCGGAATATGCTTGAGTGCCACTGAGAGCCTAGAACTAGCTCCCATTTTCACACAGGCTGTTGGCAGTCTTATGTTCAACCACATATTTCTGTCTTGGTTCCACTTTGTTAAATCATGGTGAAATGATACATACGGTTCTGCTTTTCACACCTGTTCTCTTCAGAACTACAGTCATAATGTACACATAGTGATGTTTGTCCCTTTTTCTACCTTTCCACAGCTTGCTGTAGTAGTACTGAATTGCCTCTTCTAGTCCTAATCTTGTGCCGTTTCACATCTTTTTCACAACCATCTCAGTATCTGGTAGTGTTATAGCTCAAATCTATTTATACTTTATCAAGACTAATTAGTGCTTTAGAAACAACCAGTATACTCACTGCAGAAACAATTTGTGGGTTTAAACAAGATAAGTCAATAACAGAAGAATGCTGTCAGAGTATACCCTAGAGCTGTCTAATGTTCTCAGGTGGAGTAATCTCTTTTGTTGTGTTTGGCGTTTTTTTTTTGTTTTTTTCTTCCTTGTTCTCACTTCCTCCCTGATCATCTGATTTCTTTTTTTTTCTCTCTCTCTTGTCTTCATACATGGCATGTTTCATGTTAACCTCTTCCTATATTAAAAGGACATCAAGAACTGATGCTGCTGTTGCCTTTGTCATTTCCAGAGCTCTGCTTCTCCATGTGTATAGTTTCCTGTTTGCGGAATCTCTTCATTCCAGTGCTCTCCTTTTGCTTGCTATACTCGAATCGATAAGGCTGTCCTAGTCCTAATAGCAGTGGGCTGAATGCTGCATCTGATCCTCTTCCGTTGTGCTTCCCATCAGCTGCCTAGAATAGAACTGCATGGCCTGATGAAGCATACTGCTCGGTTCTCCCACCTCTGTGGCTGCAAAGCAGGGCCACAGATACTGATTTCTAAGCTTCTCTCACTAATACTGCATGCTGCCAACAAATTAAATGTGTGACTTGATTTCATCTGTTAAGGGAATCGCGTGGTCTGGGTGCAGTACAATGCTACAAGACTTTACATGGCAGTGAACTCTTCAAATAGTACTACAGTTACACCTGGTTATTGTTCAGACTTCCCTGAGCTGCTAAGGGTTAATCTCAGAAATGTATAGTAGCACAAGATGCCTCATAAACCCAAGTAAAATCAAAGCATCTGTCTTGGGCATCTGGCTATGCATGTTTGCTAGTTTTCATACGGTACTTGGTATGAGAAATTAATTACTGGAATTGGGAATATCCTTGCAACAAAGGAGTGCTGTAGTTAAGACTTTACTTTCTCTTTCCTTAAGGAACCCTAAGGACCTTGCAATATGAATAATTCTCTGGAGAACACCATTTCCTTTGAAGAATACATCCGTGTGAAGGCGCGAACGATCCCCCAGCACAGGATGAAGGAGTTTCTGGACTCCCTTGCTTCCAAGGGGCCGGAAGCTCTGCAGGAGTTTCAGCAGACAGCCACCACCACCATGGTGTATCAGCAGGGTGGCAACTGCATTTACACAGACAGCACAGAGGTGGCTGGGTCTTTGCTTGAACTTGCTTGTCCTGTGACAACCAGTGTCCAGCAGCAAACTCAGCCGGAGCAGCAGATACAGGTTCAGCAACCCCAGCAAGTCCAGGTAAGCATCTTAAATTGTCTCTAAACGTATATGTGACTCGCTAACCCATGGAGCGGTGTTCAGAGCCAGCTACTGTCTAACCTGAAACCACAGGCAAGCACTTAATAAGCAGGCCCAATTAACTTTATATAGAACAGCACTATTTGTCTTTCGCTTAAGGAATTTGGTAGTAAATTTCTCTATTGACTGTGCCTCCGTTGAGCCCTGCTGTAGGAGGAGTAGCATACATAGCAATGTCGTGGTGTAACCTACTGGAGAAATGGTTGACAGTTCTGGCATGTGCACAGCTCCCCGAAGCCTTGCATTCTCTGTGAAGCTGCTATAAATACCACCCCCGTCTGCTGGTCTTACTTCATCTGGTTGTTCAGGGTGGTCGTGGGATCTAACTCACCTTCAGGTTTTTCTTAATGCAATCCGTACTCTTTTAAAATTTTTTGTTTGAACATTCTAAAAGTTGTAGTTCTTGAACTGGCTTTTAAGTCAGGGCGAAAAGCGGGGGAGTCAACTTATTATATAAACTAGGGGAAGATACCTTTCGGGAAAGGAACTCTAAAAGATGCATACATGTCAAGGTAGATTATCCCTTTTCACGGTGGAAGGAGTCTTCTCCATTTATTTTTTTTAATAGGTATTGCAGTAATTTTTTATTAAGTATTAAATGAGCAAATCCGGCACCAGAGAGGGAAAAAAAAAAACCCAAACATGTAACTTGGGATAACTGCTTTGGTCCTCAAACCTCAAATTATGAAATAGGAGTTTATAGGTGGCAGGGCATTTATTAAGGTTTTCTTATGATATGTCTCCAAACAGCTGAATTCTGTCTACAGCTGTAATTCTGTGACACTTCAGATATGAATCTTTTGCCTTCTGTAGCATGAATGTAAAGTTGTGAGCTCTCTTCTTTTGCAACAAATGAGGGTATGGAGACACAAATGACTGGAGATAAGGTAGTGTGAACTTGCTGCAGTGCAGTAGACTTGTGCTAACAGCTCACTTGCATGCTTTTATCCTACAGCAAAGACAAACTTGCCTCTTTCACTGGGTAACTCGTCTCCAATTACTCTTTCTATTGAGTAAATGAATGCCTAACTGGGACTTCTGTAACCTGTTGCCCTACAGTAACTTGTGTCGTAAGGCATTTGAAGAATAAAAGCCT
This sequence comes from Charadrius vociferus, assembly GCF_000708025.1. Classification (NCBI taxonomy): domain Eukaryota; kingdom Metazoa; phylum Chordata; class Aves; order Charadriiformes; family Charadriidae; genus Charadrius; species Charadrius vociferus. The sequence goes on along the minus strand of NW_009650170.1, from coordinate 1,193,381 downwards.
CTAGTTTCAGAGACATGACTCTGTGTGAGTCTCTTAAAACTGATTAACGGTGCTTTTGGTTCTGCTGGCTAGCCCTTTTTTTTGGGAGAAGTTTCATTTTTCAGTGGAAGAACTAGGAGAGTTACCTTCTTTTGGGTGCCTCAGGCTTGAAGATGTGGAAGGCCCCCAAACCAGTTGTAAAAGTCAGAAGGATTTTTTTTCTTTTTTTTTTTTTCTCCTGCTGCTGCCTCCTTTCAGAACTACTCAAAGTTCAGGCTTGACCCTTGCAAGTCTTCTAGTAACAGAGATAGGGAGAGAGGTCATGTATCATATGCTCCAGAGAAAACTAATCTCCTGACCTTCTTGAAAATAACCATAGAGTTGCTGCCAGAGACCTGTTCCTGTTTTTTAAACTGAATGGCCTGCACCCTGAATATGAAAAATACCTGATGAAAGTCAAGATTTCAGCAGTTTTCCTAAAGAACGTCATCCAGTCTCTCCCCCTTGTTTTTGGTGTGACTCTACTTTAAAATATCTGGTTTCACATCTGTCAGTACAGATCATAATTGGTGTTTGTGTTGCCTTCTCTGCCACTCACTTTAGGATGTTACAAACCCCCAGAATACTTAGGTGGCACATCTGGTACTAGATATGGCTGCAGCTTTTGTTCGTCAGCAGTGCATCTGGATTCATATGTATTTCAACAGCTAGCTCAGAGTTATCGCGAGGTTTTGGTTGGGGTTTTTGGGTTTTTTTGTTTGTTTGGGTTTGTTTTTTTTTTTTGCAAGGATGGGGTGGAGAGACATGTCTTTACCCCTTTGCAAAAGTATTTTTCTGTATTTCAAGATTTCTTATGGAGACATGGTTTACGTTAAACCCATGATTTAGAGTTCACCTGTCTCAAGACTATCACTGCAGTAGCAGTAGTAGCAGAGCAGTGTCTGAACAACGCTGGATTTTGTTGTGATTCTGGGGTGACTGTGTTCCACTACAGCAGTGCACCTGACCAGCTGGCTTGCTTTGCTAAAATGCTGCTTGTGTTCTATTATGAGAAATTTTGGTCATCCGCTGAAGCCTTTTAGCTTTTGATCAAACTTATGTCATCCTAGTACTTGACTTGATAATCTGTTTAGTTCTTGCTAATCCAATTGCAAATCAGTGGAAGACCCTTTGAATGACTACACTTATGTCTGGCAGTGTGACAATGGTGCTGAAGGTGACTAATAATATGACCGGTCAGATGACCTCAGGGTTGCAAGTGCTGATGACAACAGCACGATCGTAGAGATAGACAGATGGTGCTCAGGTTTCATCCTAGATTTTACTTGCTGTGAACAACCAAAGGCAGTGCGTGACTGCTTGCTGCTTTTATTTATCCTGGCAAAATAAATTTCCCCTTTGAAGAAGTTGTCACCTTAGGGTTTTCTTGCCTAAAAGGTTCAACAGGCTGTTGCCAAACGTTTATTTTAAAGACTGAGTGGATGCAACTGTTGGGTTACATACTAGTCAGTGCTACAGTACAAGTGTCTTGGAGCGCCTTCCGTGCCCAGTGTCACAGCGGTGCCATTAATGATCTTAAGAAAGAGTTTAGTATGTCAAGTTGTCATACCGTGTGCTGCATCAGAGAGTGGCTGGGAAGGGCTGTGTTTTGCTTCAGTCAAGTAAGAGTTTTATCAGCTCCGGTTAGGATATGTACAGTGCATGTGGGGAAGATCCTCAATTTCATCTTTCTTTAAGACAGAGTCTGATGGCTGGGTGGCAGGAACTTCTTGGATGGGGCTTGTGGGGAGGATGCCACAGATGAGCAAGAGTGCAGAACTATATAGGGAATGGTTACATGTAAAGTGTCTTTCAGTTATGGTTTGTGCCTTTCTAATTGCTCAGGTCCGTATGGGTTTACTGTTCAGCTTTTTCAGTCTTCCTCCAGTCTATTCTGTGACTTCAGACCATTATAGGAAGCTGGGCATTATTAATGACATAAGGTGGGGAAAGATGCCCTTAAGTAGCTCAGAAGAAAATCTTATGTCAAGCTCTGCACAGAATGTATCTTTCCTTCACTTCTGATGGATGCAGCTTCCCCCGCCTCAGTTTTGGTTCTGAAGTTTAGCCTGAAGGTAGGGCTCCTATTACCTTACCTTTGAAAAGCTTTCCAGAAGATATTAGTGTAGCAGCTGATATTAATTAACATTTGCTAGGGCTGAGTGTGCCACTTCAAATAATGTTTATAGTCAAGAGTGGTGTTTTCAAGGTAGCAGCTACTTGTGTGTGGAAGTAGGTTCCTCTTTGAGAGGTAAGGTGTTTTGTTTTCCCTGGTTCACGTGTTTTAACTGTCTCGGGCCTAAATCCTGCTCCAGTGTACAGCTTGACAACGTGATCTTGATATTGTAACTGTTCAAACACACACAAGGCCTAATTTGGCCTGTGGAATTCTCTCTCTGATGTTGATGAATGAGCAGAGGAAAAACCTGCAGTGAGAATCTGTCTGGCAGTTGTTCTGAAAAGCTGACTTGTACACTCCCCGTAGACCTTGTTTACTTAGATAGATAGCAAAGGACTTCCTGTAAAGTAGTTGAATAACAAGTTCCAACATTTCCTGCTACTTCAGTGATCAGTCTTTTCACCTACTCTATGTGCTTCAGGTCTGTTTTGTACTTGTATGTGTGCTTTCTGGCATAACGTTAGAAGGAACTCGTTATTACAGTGTTAGTTTTGAATGCTTGAGTTGCTTTAGCTTAGGACAGTTGTTGAGAAAGGTGTATTTTAAACCTTCTCTCCTTAAATCGGGCTAAAAAATAATTGAGATGTGTTTGTGAAAAGGGGTGCTTAAGAGCCTGTCAGGTGTTCTAGAGCAAGCTAGATATCAGAAAATCCATACAGGCAAGAGTTGGTATGCGTGCTTATTTGGAGTTAGGTTTTAGGAAATACTAGGTAATCCAGTCATTCTACAGATGAGATTTTCTTTGCTTGGGAATTCTTTCAACTTAATTGTTTAAGAACTGCAGTTCTGCAGTCTGATTTCTTGTTGGGCAGAGAATCCACACAGGACAGACATGTTATGAGTCCTACTTGAAAGTTTGTTGGAGTTAGTCTATCAACCAGGAGGAAAAAAAAACCAAACACAAACTTTTGGAAACCAGGCTTCAGCTATTCTCATGCTCATGGAATTATTTATTTTCTCTTTGTGTGTGCTTGGTTGTAGACAGAATATATATTTGAGCTTAATGTGACAGAAGATTGCCTTTAGGGGAATCTTAAAAATTTAGTTCTGCCCTCCTGTTATGATGCAGGCCTGACTTCTCACGCTTTTAATTCTCTAGTCAGCTAGTACTTGGTCCAACTTTTAGCTATTTTATGGTAAAAAGGCATTTTTCTTTGTGATGGTAGCCTGCTGGGAAGTGATTCTTTTCATGCTGTTAGATCCAAACTTCTGGCAATAAGCAGGTTTTCAGTACTGGTAACTTGGCATGTTCCTTGTACCAGTATAACCCAGGAATTCCCAGCATAACATGTTCGCGCTTTAATCTTCAGCATAAGGTGAAGATTTAAAGTCCTCCCTGTTGGTCTTGGCCTGTAAATTTAAAGCATTCCTCATTTTACAGTCTTTTAAAAAGTGAACTGCTGCTGATGTTTATTGTAGTCCTTTGTCCTTTTTTTCTCAGATAGCAAGTTGGACAATGAGGTCAGTGTAAGAAGCTCGGGTTTCAGACTGGATTTGAGTGGGTAAATCTGAAATGAATGCTTGTAGTGCTCCTGGGTACAACCTACTTGAAAATAGGGAGGAATCTACTGCAAAATACAGCTGTTAAAAATGGATGTGTAACTCACAAGGGACACATAATGTGCGGTAGGTAGAGCTCCACTATTCTTTTAAATAGGAGCAGTCTCTAGTCTGAAGCGTGATGTCTGCAGTTTGCAGCATGGAGAACTTCCAATGATTCTGGAGTCTGACTTCATCTTATTTGGGTCTGGACTCGTTCTTTGGGTGTTAACAGTAGTACTGTGTGAACTCTAAAGCAGTAGCAAGACATGCTGGTTGTGTAGGGCGTAGGATTTAGTCCGGGGAGGGTATCATAGGGCCTCAGGTCATGATTGCTCATCTGCTGAAAGTGATGGAAGTTGCCCATGACTTTTAGAGACAGTAGGCTTATGCTATAAAATGGTTAATGGTTCAAAGCTGTGCCAGGGGAGGTTTAGACTGGACATTAGGAAGCATTTCTTTACCAAGAGGGTGGTCAAACACCCAAACAGGCTTCCTGGAGAGATGGTCGATGTCCAAATGCCTCTTAGACACTGAAAGGCTTGGGGCAATGTCCTTAATAACGTGATTTAGCTTATGGTCAGCCCTGAAGTGGTCAGGCAGTTGAACTAGATGATCATTATAGGTCCCTTCCAACTGAAATACCCTATTCTGTAAAAGCGGGAGGAAGAAAATGCTGTCTTGTCGGGTCTGTTCTTAGACCATGCCTCTTTTGCTGACCATGCCTCCTGCTTAATTCTATTCCATTACCTTTCTAATTGCACTTGTGTGATAAAATGTGTATCACAGTTTCAGTGCAGGAGCAGACTTTCAATTCTTACTGCTAGCAACAACAAATATGTAGTCTTTGTGTATGTTACAGCAGTAACATCAACTATAATGTAAAATTTTGTATGGAAAGAAGGTGATGGTACTTCTAGGGTGTTCTCAGTCAACCTGTGCAGGTTCTGAAAACACACTGCAGAAGTACAGGATAAATGACACATTTACTTCCTTCTGTGACATGATTTTGCATCCTAGTAGATAAAGCAAATGCTTCTTATGTGAAACTGAAAATATATCAGTGCAGTAATGCATTTTAGTTTGTCTAGTCTTGGACATTACCTTGCAGGTAATCTTTTGAACAAAGACTTAAATTAATACTAAGGACTGTATTAGTGGCTCTTAAAATCAGGTATTTTGGAGAATACTTGCATTAGAGGTGTAATTGAAACTGGCTTTCTTAAACTGAATTCTTAACTGGGATCTGTGCTTGGGCCAAGGCAGTACTCGTGCTGTAGGGCAGTATAAGAGTATCAAATAGAACTGAAGAAGCATCCCATAGGTGACTTCATCTTTTTCAATTAACTGCCTGATCAAATCACTCATTGGTGCAGCTTTTTAAACTGTCATGCTGATACAAGGTCATATTTTTTTTGTTACCTTGCAGGAAATTATTATAGAAAGTCCACGTCATCTGGATTACAGTATACTGCATATAATTCCCAGCAGGAACCTGTAAAATTCCCTATTTTTCATGGAAATGGAATTAGCTCTTAACAGGAGATGACTTATAAAGCTGGTCTGCAAGTGATGCATTTTTCTATCCCTCTTTTTTCCTTAGCAATTCTTAATTGGCTGCAAATGAATCCTTAAGATTTTAAAAGACTTCTTAGAGGTGATGTTGGGAAGTGAGATTTCGTGTATCTGTGCAATGCAAACCTGGGTGGTAGCTCTTTCTGGTATTGCCAGGCTTGACGACCTCGAAAGTGAGGTAGAAAAGGGTGAGAGAACATGATGAATAGGAAGACAGTTTTACAACTAAATAAATCTTTGTTGGCTCCAAACTTCATATGGCCCTCAGAGGTGCCACTAACAAAGCTCTACATCTCTCCATTGGATTTGAAAGGAGTAAAGTAATTAATTCCGTCCCTTAAGATATAGTATTAAGGAAGCCTGGAGAAGCAGATGATCTTGGGAACCTCGGAGATCACTTCTAGGACAAGGCAAATGCAACAAAGTGGCTGTGTAAATGTATGGGGACAGAGTGGTGAAGTGTCTGGATGAGGCACGTGGACCTCACTTGGTGCCCTGGCAGTGAAGATACCAGCTGGGTTGGGTTCGAGGTCTGGCATGTGAAGTTCCTGAGACCTGAACTTTGTGTTAGGGGCTACCCCTGACTCCTAGCTTTAAGTCTGGTCCTGGACTGCTGCTAGATAGTGTGATAGACCTTGGACAAATGAGCATTGAAGTGAGGGGGTGTGATGTATTTTTTTTATTTTTTTCCCTAAAATTAAAGGAACTGTGTTTGAATCCAAGTCTTAAAATATTTTGTCCGTGTTATTCAGCATTGTGTAAGTGCATGAGCTAGAAAATACAACTGAATAATTTGGACAAGAAATAGAATTAAATGGAATAAGTAAATAATGAAAAAAAGAATTGGTTTTAGTTATCACTGCCAAAGAATTACTTCTGAAGTTTAAAAAACAAATGCTGCAGTGTTGCCCCTTAGCGGATGACAAAGATTCAGGCTGAACTTGCAGCTTTCTGTGGTGACACCTGCTTGTGTAGTGTTACTGTTAGTGATTGGTTTCAAAATAATATTTCTGTGCTTTATGCGGAAAGAGCCAAGTGCTGGTTTCAACTTACCCATATTTCTTACTGCCTGTCACTGGCAAGTGATCCTGCGGCCATTTGGGGGACTGGGGTTGAAGGCAGCAAAACAAACTTTAGAGCATAGTAAGAATGAGGCGAGCTCCTGTGTTTTGTAGCAGATACGCTTTATATGAGAGTTGTAATGTGTGTGACCTTAAGGTCTTGCTATTGTAAGGCCTACGCTGAAATAACATTTTAGCAATGCAGATAGCTCTGAAGACTCTTTTGGCTTCCAAGGATGCAGTCTGTTGGCTTGAGCCCACAGAACTTTGAGGATGGAGATGCAGCTCACGTGGTGTTCTGTTCTGTCTGTGCTGAGAAGTGTAGTCATGTGCAACACTGAGCAAACACATCATCTACTGTATTGCTGTTCTCAACCAGGCACTTCTAGAGTAACTTGGTTTCATTTTCCTGAGATCTTTAGTAATGGATTAACACGTGGAATCATAAAACTGAGCATAAAAGACCTGGCGTGTAGACCTCCAGTCGTGGGCCATCTCTGTTGGTGGCCCCGCTGTTGAATCACTGACACTTGCTGATCTCTAACTGTTGAATTGGTGTCATTGCAGGTTCAGGTCCAGGTCCAGCAGGCACCACAGCAGGTCTCTGCCCAGCAGCTCTCTCCACAGCTCACTGTCCATCAGGCTTCGGAGCAACCAATACAGGTCCAAGTGCAGATCCAAGGCCAGGCGCAGCAGCAGGCGTCCCAGACAATACAGAGTCAATCTCTTCAGAGCCCCAGCCCATCTCAGCTGCAGGCAGCTCAAATCCAAGTGCAGCATGTGCAGACTGCCCAACAGATCCAGGCTGCGGAGTTACAGGAGGAACATATACAACACCAGCAGATCCAGGCCCAGCTTGTGGCAGGACAGGCCATTACTGGTGGCCAGCAGATACAGATCCAAACAGTTGGGGCACTGTCACCTCCACCTTCTCAACAAGGCTCTCCACGAGAGGGAGAGCGGCGGATCAGCACTGCTAGTGTCCTTCAGCCAGTGAAGAAGCGTAAAGTGGATATGCCTATTACTGTATCGTATGCTATTTCAGGGCAGCCAGTTGCCACAGTGCTGGCCATTCCTCAGGGCCAGCAGCAAAGTTACGTCTCTTTAAGGCCAGACTTGTTAACAGTGGACAGTGCCCACCTGTACAGTGCCACTGGGACCATTACTAGCCCCACTGGAGAGACTTGGACCATCCCCGTTTACTCTGCTCAGCCACGTGGTGACCTTCAGCAGCAAAACATAACCCACATCGCCATCCCTCAGGAGGCCTACAATGCCGTCCACGTAAGTGGCTCGCCAACGACACTGGCTACTGTGAAGCTGGAAGATGACAAGGATAAGATGGTGGGAAGTACTTCAGTAGTGAAGAACTCTCACGAGGAAGTGGTGCAGACTCTTGCTAATTCGCTCTTTCCAGCGCAGTTTATGAATGGCAACATCCACATTCCAGTGGCGGTGCAGGCTGTGGCAGGGACGTACCAGAATACAGCACAGACAGTGCACATATGGGACCCGCAGCAGCAACAGCAGCAGCCCACACCCCAAGAGCAGGGTCAGCAACAGCAGCAGCTACAAGTCACTTGCTCAGTAAGTTAAAACTGCTTCTCGGTCTCAGTTGGTGATTAACAACTTGTGAATGTTGTGGAGAGGGAGGATGCCAGCAGAGGGCTGGTATCTAGGAAGCAGACATGCGTCTGTCCCAGTAGCCTGGGCATGACGTAGGGCATTTGACTCCTGATTGGTGTAGGACTGCGATGTGTTAATGTTGGTACGTAACTAGGATTCAGAATTTCCCAAAAGAACGTACAGTCTTGATCTTCGTAGTATAAATTGATAGATACTCCTAGTTTAAATTAAAACATACATGCTCATTGCTATCTTCCTTATGGCAGGTAGTACAGGGTCTGCAGTCTTCTGAGCTGTTCTGGGGGTTGCAGTGGACAGGCAGGGATGACTGCAGTGAAGTAAGGTGTCAAATATGCTAGTCACCTGGTTATCAGTTACTTTGTGTTACACAGCCCGTGGAGTCTGCAGCAGACCCAGAGCCCAGGTAAAGTGTTGAAATCTGTCTAGTTGTGAGCAAACGTCATGGATCAGATGTACTGACCTGTAACGCCATGTCCTGTTTCTGGTAAATGCCTGGTGCAAGAGCACAGTAACGAGCAGGGGCAAGTAAGAACCTCTTCATAGTGCTTGGCGAACGTGGCAGCCAAATTTGTTGCTTTTTTTTTTTTAAGGCTTTTACTAACTTTAGGCCATAGATTATTTTGAATTGGCTTTTAAAACTTGAATAACTAGGGCTATTAATGGCCTCTCTTATATGTGCAAATGGATGTAATTTATCTTTTATTACCAGAAAGTGAAAAGTGATTGATCTGTCAGAGCCTGTTTTTGCTGAATGGAATAAGGGCAAAAATATCTAAGTCTGCTAGCATAAATGTTGTTATAAATTCTTTCCAGTTTATAAATAACACTGTTGGCTTTATAAAGGCTTATATGCCTTCTACTTCATCAGTAAGCACTGAGACAAGAAGGATTACTTTCTTTAGTCATGTCTGATTGTTTCTGAGTTGATTGTGGGCTATAGCCCACCAGGGTCTTCACTGAAAAGGGTTCCCCACATCTCTAGGTAACTTGCAGGTGCTGGATGCCCTCTTTTTATAAAGCTGTACTTTAAGCTACAGCTTATGGGTCTGGTAATGTGTGGGATTTTGTTTGGTTGGCAGCTTTTTGTTTTGTCACATTCAAAGAGCCTTCTGTACCTCATCTTTTCCCTGTATTGGTACTTCAAAGATCATCATGTCATTGCTTTCAGCTGCTTGAACAAATTAAGTTGATAGAACTTTTTGCCTTTCTGCTAAACAGAATTTTTAGATTTATTCTAGGGTCTTTTAAGAGCATGAGCTGCATTCTTGGGATCCTTTCCAAGGTATTGGCTCTGTAATTTCTTTAATGGTTAATTGTGAAGCTTCTACTAACACATAGTGGTCTGCAATTCTTGGGTATCAGTTTTCTGATCCCAGTTCTCTGGAGTACTGGGTGTTGTATAAGCCCCTAAATACAGAGGCCGGTCCAGGAGGGACTTGTTACTGAGGTGAACATCAAACTTCTGGGGGTTGTCCCTCTCACAACTGTGAGACTGAGAAGGAATTTGCCTGCTTGCCCCACACGGTCCTCTGGCATTGTCCTGCTGTGGGATCTGGACAAGTTGCAGCTATTTTGGTCTATTTGTGAAAAATGTAAGTCAGTTAAGAAGCAACTGCCAGCTTGGTGAATTAACTCCATCCTGTGTGCCTGCCTTCACACTGGACAAGGTGTCTGCAAGGTCAGGCAGAAGATTGTCCCTTAAGTTGGGCTTATGGAGGTGGCTGGCTGGAAAGCTTTCTGCTCTCTGGAGAGTAATGGGGCAGCGCTCTGGAGGAGAGCGGAGGCTCAATCCTAGCTCCTACAGAGACAAGGTGTCATTTCACCCTTGGACTCCTGTCCTCTCCTCTTTAAGGCAGAGGCTTGCTCGACAACTTACACTTTGTCACCATCTGCCTTGTTAAAAGCTGGGCCCTTTCAGTTGTAGTCTCGCTGCTGCTGATGCAGGGGCTGATAAGCAAAGAGCTATTAAGAGCTGATGCAAAAAGAAAAAACAACCAGAGGCAGTCAGAAAGCTCCAGTCTGAGTCTCTTGCAGGCTTTGCCACTTCAGCTGTTTTTTTGTTATACTAAGTAAGGTATAGGTATTACTAAAGGCTCTATGTCATTTTCATTGTGGTCTATAGTACTGTCAGAGCAACTTTCACTGATGATTGACACTTGGCAGTATCAAAGGAAAAGTTACTTCATTATAACAAAGCCTTGCTTTTTGGGCTGCCTCTTAAGAAGAGGGAAGCAAAACTGTTTTGATGTAGGAATTGCTGTCTGTGTAACATTCAGGGTGCCACTGAGAAGTTGAGTAAGGGCTGTAAAGCTTCAAGTTAATCTCCTTAATGGAGGTAGCCATGAAACTTTCTGTGGCACGGGATTGAGAAGCTGTGGTGAAGAATGCAGAGTGAGTGCAGCTGGAGGGCTCACTGCTCTTTCTGTATAGGTGCCATCAATCGCCTGTAAAATAAGTTTCAGTTTGAGCTGGTAGTTCTTCGTGACTTAAGGGCCTGCTGCAAAGTAAACTTCCAAAGGGTCTGGAGACCCTTTAGGCCTATAGTAGGTCATACAGTAGCTCCTCACAGAATAGTAGCTGGTCCTCACAGCAGTATTTTGCCAGGGGCTGGCAGCCTGCATAGGTGTTGTGACTCAAGGCTGTTTCTGCAAGGGGCCTTGGGCCGCTCTTGTTGTACTGACATGATGGACTTTAGTGGTGGTTCAGAGTGACAAGTTAGCTGAAGCTGAGAAAAATGAATTAGAGCAAATAAGGCTTCAGAATAGACAGTGATCTATTTCGGTATTTCAGGGGAGACTAGAAGTCTGTTGTTGAGAGGAGTTTAGCCCTGTGAAGATCCTTGCCTTTGAATGTAGCAGCTCGCTTCTTAATGGTGTTGCAGCAAGAATGGCTCATGGCTGTTAAGTCTCCTGTGAGGTTCCGTAGGACTTCTAAATGCATCAAACTGCAAGTCTTGTGGATTTGCTAAAGGGGTTATTGATATGTCCCTTCAAAATAAAAGTGTTCTTGGAGAGACAAAATACTCTTTTGTGAGCAGCAATTCAGGTTAGACAGCAAAAGTTGCGTTCCTTGGATTAATTTCTTGTTCGAGAGGAGTGTTGCAAAAGACTAATATCCTGGGGCTAGAGGTATTGTGGCATTACTTGTTTTCTGTCAAACCGTTGCATGTTCAAGTGTATATATAAACTGAAATGTTTTCTTTCGTAGGCTCAAACTGTTCAGGTTGCCGAAGTTGAACCACAGCCACAGCCACAAACTTCACCTGAACTTCTACTTCCAAACTCTCTGAAGCCAGAAGAAGGGCTTGAAGTGTGGAAAAGCTGGGCACAGACCAAGAATGCTGAGCTGGAAAAAGAAGCCCAAAATAGGCTAGCACCTATTGGAAGTATGTGTCATGACAACATGGCCTTTCCTTCCTTTCAAGTAGGATTAGGAGTGACTAAAATGTTAGCTGTGTACTGCTCTGGAAAACACCTTTGTTTAATCAGTGATTGTTTTTAAATTTAAACTTTGATTTACTCTGCAGTACAAATTATTGCATACTCCCGCTGCCATAGGACATGTTCCAAGGGAGGTATTAGCTCTGTGCTGAGCCAACTTGGGCACCTAGGCTGGCAGCAGTAGGAAAGGGCACTGTGTGACTGTGGTGCATGGACAAACAAAATGGCTGTGAGCGCCAGCCAAGCTGGTGGGGCAGTCACAGAGCTGATGTTTTCTTACTGCTGCAGGGCAGCATTTCACTGTGGACATGGTAAAAGAAGGCAATAGTCATGCAGTTGGCAGGGCATAGAGTCTTCCTATGGGATTCTTGTCTGTTTATCTTTTAGTAGATTTGACAGCCTAAGATCTTGATTTATTTCAGCTTTCTTTTATTATACTGGGAGAATGAGGTAGTACTGGGCCTGCTAGATAGAAAGGCGAAGCTGGAGATGTGGGAAATCATTCTGAAAGATTGGGACATAATATGAATTTATGGCTTAGATAATACGGCTTTGTTTTGTTTTTCCAGGGCGTCAGCTGCTGAGGTTCCAGGAAGATCTCATCTCTTCAGCTGTAGCTGAACTGAATTATGGTCTATGCTTAATGACACGAGAAGCTCGAAATGGTGATGGTGAACCCTATGATCCAGATGTGCTCTACTATATCTTCCTGTGTATTCAGAAGGTAGGGGGAGGACGGCTACATGTGCAGCAGAGCTGTGCATATTGTTAGCATGTATAGGGAAGATTCTCTGTTACAAAAATGGAGACTGCGGCTTGTCTTTAGCTTCCCAAGAATTTCATAAGAAAAAAAAAAGTCTCTGCTTTAAAATAAATAAATAAATAAATTGGATGAAATGTAATTAGTGCACAGCAATGCTTTCACCTACTGAGTTAAGTTTGTGAAGAACTGTTAATAACTGAGTTCAATATCATGGTGAGAATAATAAATCCTTTTAGGTTTTTTTGATGTGGGGAGAAGGGCTGGATGATGTTTGAGGAAGTTGTCAGTGTCAAAACTTGATCTAGTTGAAGCTTTAACAGGCAAGAACTTAGCTTTGTGTGGTGTGGGAAGTCTGAGCTGGTAATATTAGTGTGCTTTCTGGAAAAGCTGCAGGAACAGAGCTAAACTCTGATAGGAGAATTGAGCATCTCTCTCCTTAACCTGAAAAAGTAGTGTCCAAAGGACAGTCATGTGAAATAACTTATTTTAGGTGTGTTCACTGCAAAAGGTGAAATCCAACCAGCTTTCCTTCTGAAGATGGTTATTCCCTGCTGTCTTAGTGTTCACACGATAGTAACTGAGATTACCTGCCCTGTACTGGCCTTGGTGCAAGGGTCCTCACTCTTGTAGGTAGAAGGTATTAGTCTTCAGTGCTGTGCTGTAAAATGCTTGACTAACTGGGTACATCAGCTCTTAGGGTAAGGTCTGGTCTGAAGAATATACTCATTACCACTGTACTGAACTATGTTGTGAATCTCTTACAGTATCTCTTTGAAAATGGCCGAGTAGATGACATCTTCTCAGATCTCTACTATATTCGGTTCACTGAATGGCTGCATGAAGTTCTCAAGGACGTACAGCCCCGCGTTTCCCCTCTTGGTAAGAACTTTTGTTTAAGAACTTTAAAACTTTCTGGAGTTTGGAATGTTTAAACTACAGCATGAGTGTAGTCTGAATAGAAACCCTTTCGAAGTACTTAATGTCCCTGAGACAGCTCATTTTGGTCAGGGAGAAAAATGTTGCGTCTGTAGTGAATGCTGGGGTTACTGCACGTGTCAGGCTCTAGCCCTGATTGTCGCTGACGACTATTAGTCTGTCACCAATCAGAAGGCATATTGTTGGGACTTTGTAGTGTCATGAGGTTGGCTTACTTGGAATCCAGCTGATCCTTGATCTGAACCAAGCTTCCTCGTCTGAAGTACTAATACACCTTGCCTCTCATATGTATTGTTACTTTGGGAGGTAATACAACGCTGTCACGTTGCTGCATAGCCAATTGGATATGGTCTGCAGGACTAACTGGGTGTCAAAGAAAAAAACAACGCGTGATTAGAGCCTCGAATACTGCAATCAAATGCAGCTCATCTCAGCCCTGTGTTTAGAAGATGATGGCAACAGGGGTGGGGGAAGCAGTTCCAGAAGAGACAGATTTTGACAGAGTTGCATATGAGAACTAGATTAAGAATTGCATTTTCAGACCATGGAAACCTGGTTTCTCATTACGTCATTCCCTTTGATCTGATTAGATGTCAGTGAAGAAGCTATTGCTTGTGTTCAGAAAGGTAGCTGATGTTACAGGCTAGATGGCTAAGTAGCACCGTGAGTTTTGGAATCCTTTTGTTTTCACTCTGGCTGTTTGATCTGTGCTTTGTCATTCCACAAGCCCCAGAGTTCATACTGCTGTCTGTTTTTCTGTTTATCTGTGTATTTGGAATATAGTATTTCTCTTCTACACAAAAGAAAAAAATCTGAGAATCAAAGGATTACTCATGTGTCCAAATACATCACTTGGCGCTGTGTGCTGACTAAAGCTGCGCACAGGGCCAAGAGCTGATTTGTAACACTGGCCTGCCTGCTCTCACATATTATTGGATTAGAAGCATCTGCATTGGAGTTGAGCCATTAATTAAAAGCTGTTTAAGTGCATATTTATTTCTCTCTGGGCTGGGATGTATAGGCGTATTGCAGAAGCATAATCTCTGCAACTAGAGGTTGTTGATGTATGTATACAAGCGTTTCCTAACCATACCTGCTATTTAGAAGTTATTTGCACAGTAGTGAATCTTGACATCAGTGAGGATCTCCTACTCCTCTTAAGTATTGGAGAACATATAAACCTTACAGACTATAAAAGGCTCCTGTGTTCCTGCTGTGACTGTCTCCTGGCATGATGCTAACTTCCAATTTTTGCAGGTTATGTCCTCTCCAGTCATGTAACAGAAGAAATGCTGTGGGAATGTAAGCAGCTAGGAGCTCACTCCCCTTCCACCTTGCTCACTACACTGATGTTTTTTAATACAAAGTAAGTACTTAGGTCTTTGGGAATCTTGGGGAATAAAAGAACTTCAAACGCCTTGACAGGGTTGGTAGGAAACTGCTGCACTGGATCAGGGTGAAATCATGAATTTTGAATGGTTGTGCTCGGGGCCCTGTGGCAGCTCCATCAGGCAAAGAAGATGCAGTACACGGAAATGAGCTAGCAGAGGGGAAACTGAACTTGTGGCTGTTGCATGCTTTGCTGCTGGAACAGTCTTTAACGCAGTGTTGGTTTGAGCTTCAGCTGGCTCATGATGATGGCTCAGATAACTGCCTCGCTGTTGTGACTGTATCCTTTACTTGCCTCAATGTCCCGTGTTCTCTTCTTGCTGCTCAGATACTTCCTGTTGAAAACAGTAGACCAGCACATGAAGCTGGCCTTCTCCAAGGTGTTGAGGCAGACCAAGAAGAACCCTTCTAATCCCAAGGATAAAAGCACGAGTATCCGCTATCTGAAGCCTCTTGGCATACACCAGACAGGACAGAAAGGTAGTGTCTGGAAGTTTTCTTTGGGAATACTTACTTACTGGGCTTGAAGGAAGTGGATGAACCTGGAGATGTCTGCAGGTAGGGCCACAAGAACCCAAGGCTCTGCCAATTGCCTTCAGCCTAGCAGTGTGGGTTTTCTGTGCGTTCTCTCTGAGCGAGCATAGTACCTTCTAATAATAAGCCTGGAGACATACCTCACCTGAAGCATATAGGACTCATCAAGAGCTAAGGATAACTTTTTGTTACTCTTGTTTTTTATGGGCAAAGGGGCGGTTGGGTGTAAGTGCTTATGAACAAAGGGGGAAACTTCTTTGGGAGTCCTTCTCTTATCTTGACTCATGTGAACCCATATAGAACCCATATGCAAGTACATCAGTCCTCTTAAAAAGCACAGACTCGGGATTTATCTGAGGCTTTGCAGTCTCAGTAGAGAAATTTTTCTCATTTTGGGCACAGGTAGAGGAGAAATGGAAAGAAGGACGTAGATGGGTTGTGGTCTTCAGCAACCTTGGGATGAAGCAAGCTCTCCATATAATGCTTTGAGCATTTATAACCAGGTGCCTCTGCCCTGGAACAGCCATATGTCTCTTGCCAACTCTTGCATGGTAACAAGGTGCTTCAGTAGTGCTGAGACCGTATGGCACTGCTCAGTTTGATGTACTTATACAGTGTCTGACAGACTTGGGGGGGCGGGGGGGGGCTGGTTTGTAGTTACAGATGACATGTATGCAGAGCAGACTGAGAATCCAGAGAACCCCCTGAGGTGTCCGATAAAGCTGTATGACTTCTACCTCTTCAAATGGTGAGAGCTCTTGTTCACATGTATGGTTGCTTGTCTTCTGTGACTGTTAAGCTGCGTCTTGTGGCTGGCCTAGTTTTCAGGGCTGTGTTTTATTGCTGGCACAGTTTCTACATTTACTTAAATGGGGAGGGGCGTTGATGTGAGAGGGTGGGGTTTACTCCGATGCACCTAAGTTGAACTGATGTTTAAAAGAGACAAATCCTGATTTGTGAACTGGCTGCTCTTAATTGCATACTCACTCCAGAGGTTTGCTGTGTTGGCATGAGCTCGCTGTTCTGCCTGTGACTCTGCGAGCAAGTCATGTGGAAGCATCCACTATTTGAGATGAAATTAGGGTCCTATTCAAATCGGCTTCTGAACAAAAATGAGGATTTGGTATGGAGATTGGAGGAAGCCTCAAAGGACTCGGCTTTAAATTATGACGATTCTGATAATTAATGTCAACGTTCCTCTGCATATCTGGGTCTGCAGCTAGCCTGGATGTGAAAATACCTCATCCTTGCTTCACTCTGAAAGACCCCTAAAGCTGTGTGTTATACTTACCAGTGTGAAATAAAAATTTGATTCTTGTAGTCATCACCATGGCTTTTTACCCTTGGCATGGCCTAAAAACTTTGGGACCACTGTTGTCCCTAGATGTAACGCCGTACCTTCATTTCTCATCAGCCAGCTGTTCACTGTCAGGATTTGTGAAGTCTGGGGTGAGGACAGTGGCGGTCTCTCCCTTCTAGGACATTCTGTTAGTCTGGTTATTTCTCATCTTCCTCACGCAGCCCCCAGAGTGTGAAAGGCCGGAATGACACGTTTTACTTGACACCGGAGCCAGTGGTGGCCCCCAACAGCCCTATCTGGTATTCCATCCAGCCGATCAGCAGAGAGCAGATGGAGCAGATGCTCACCCGGATCCTGGTGATACGAGAGATTCAGGAAGCTCTTGCCGTGGCTAATGCCAGCACCATGCACTAAGGCATTCTTCTTGGCTCAGAAGGGGTGGGGCGGGGTGATGGGGGAGGGACAAGCAAAGATAAATTGTACAGACTTTTACACTAAAGGAGATGCCTAAGTTTTTGGTTTTTTATTGGTGTAGTTATGAAGCCCTTTTAGGCTTCTTCTCTTTAAAAGAATCTAAAGGAAAACCTACCCATTGTGTATCCTACCCAACACACCAAACTGTTGGAACCATTGGAGGCTGCATATCCCCTGCGAGCTGGGAGCTGTGGAAAGCTGCTGGTTGACTCTGTTTTTTTTATGATGTAGAAAACATGAACTACAGGATTGGCCTGGATGGCTGGGGCCTCTGTCTCCTTGGAGCACGTGCAGCCTAGAGAATGACGGATGGACCTGCTCAGCCAGTGGAGGAGAGGCAGGCATCTTCTTTTCTTGTGCTTGGACGTTAATTTGCTGTTATCTTGGAAGGAAGAGGAGAGAGTGAACTGCAGTTGTGATTTATACAAAAAAAAAAAAGAAACAAACCAACGATTTCTATTCAGACCTTTAAGTGACGTTTTTAGATGTTAAAAGTACAAACTTTACCACACTCTTCTTTTTTGGCCTAACATTGAGGCCTTAAACCTTGAGGCTCCTGTGCCTGATGGAATTCTTGTAACATACACTTGTGTATCATATAAAGATACCACCCTGTTTCTCTTATGTATTCTTACTCTAGTTGTTTATTAAGAATGACGAGCACGTCTTTTCAACATGCCATTGAACAATGTGTCTTTATTTGGGGAAGAGTGAGCTGTGAGGGTGGTGGGGGTCATTATACGAAGATCAGTATGCAAACTGGTTGTTTCCATTCCTGTTTGTGCTTACCAGCTTGTCTCTGCTGGACTTCTTTCACCCCTACAAATTAGGAAGGTAGAAGGGGATTAACTTCTGTTGAAGGGCCTGAATGTCTGCTTGCTGATGGAAGCTCAATGTCAGGCTAGGAACATGGGATCTGTGAGACCAGATCGGACTGTCAGTCTGTCCTAATGTTCTGTGGCCAGCCTGTGAGGCTTCACCCCTAGGCAAATCCCCCCTCTCCCCACCTTTACAAACACATCACACCAAGGGCAGGATGGAGGGGTGTTGGAGGGAAAAGGCCTTTCAGGAGCAGCACATGGCTTACTCCTGCCATTTAACAGCCTTTTCACAGTTTTTAACACAGATGTGTAGCTTCTGGCATCCTTCATGATCGTAAACCCCAGCCCTGTAGCCTTGCCTTGCTGCATCTTAAATGGTTGCTGTATTTTATATCATTAACAAATAGTCTGCTCTTTTGAAGCCAGCGGGTAGCCAACCGTGCTTGAAATGGGAGATCACTCTAGCCAGGCTTGTTATTTGTGCCACCAGCTTCTTGGATGCAGAGAGATGACTCTGTTTCTTGAACTTGTCTTCCCTGCTTCTCCATCTCATGTCCCTTCCCTGTTCCAAAATATATAGATATATATTTAAATATGTATTACAGTAAAAAAAAAAAAATTGTGTACAGGCAAGCAGTTTTTCTGAAGCTTCTGTTGGCCAGCACCTGTCTGTATTGAGAAGGAAGGTCAGCCCTCTGTCAGTTGTGCACAGTGTAAATCTGCACATAGGATGAGAGTAGCCACAATGTTCCCTGTCTTTGTGCTCTTGATCAGTGTTGAGGTGCGTGGGCTTAGGGAGACTTCGAGCCTCTGGTGCTTCGTGTTGACATTGGTGTTCATGAGAAAGCAGATATGTTTGAGTTGGTTGTCAGTATGAGCGGTTTGTTCCCCGACTCCATGCTCAAATAAGTGCAGAGAGGTGGCAATGCACTGTTGTTTACCAATACCTGTACTCTGAAGTAGACTCTTAGCCGAGTGGCTGCCCTCAGAGTTATGCCAGGGGAAAACAGCCTGGGGTTGGTGTCCAGATCCCAGCGGGTAGGTTGGGAAGACGGTGCCTGGGTGGCTTGTAGTGCTGGCAACGTACCCTCAGCTCTGTTCAGCAGTTGGGAGCCAGCAGTTGCCCTCTGGTAGGGTGGCTGCTGGGATCACTAATACTGCTTCAGCTGTCAGAAGCCTGTAATCCCTTCACCATATCTTAGTGACTGGAATATCCATCTCTGGCCCTAATTTAAGTATTTAAGGACATGGTTAGGGATAAGCTCCCACTGTTTGAAACAGCTGGGTGTGCTTGTTGCTCAGGATGCCCAACAGGCGTACATAGAGTGGATTTCCCATTCTTTTGGGCAGTTTGTCCTGTCTTCTGAACAGTGTTGCAAAGATGTGAGAGAAACTGCAAACACCTGTGCTCGAGTCCCAGTGTGTGCTCTGCAGTACTGCATGGGATGCTAACTCCAGCATGCCACACCTCAGCATGACCCTGCTGCTTTGTCCGTCTCCATCAGAAATGCAGTGGATATTGAAGTCATCTAGTCATCTCCTAGATACCCAGTGTACAAGTCGCTTCATTAGGTGGTCTTGGGAGTCACCTCTTACTCTGAAAATTACCAGAAGCTGGAAGAACTTGACAGAACATTAGGGCAGTTCCAGGTTAGGGGTGAACAGATACTTCAGCGAGCTTTCTGGGGAAACAGCATTCTGTTTTACCTTAAAACTCTAGATTGTTAACTTTCCTTACTACCCTTAACTGCAGGATGATCTAAAATCTTTGTAGGGGAAGAGTTCTCCTCGATCTTAAGAGCAAAGGAACTTGGCACATGGTGAGCTGTGGAGATCTCCTGATGATTGGTTTTGTCCTGAGAGACTGAAGTGTTTCCATTATTTTCTCATTGTTCGGACGTACATAGGAGAGGGATTTGCTGATGCAGAAGTGGACTGCCGTACTGTTCTGTACTGTCTTATCAGAATGTCCACTGTGTTAACTTCATTCCCTATTTTTAGAGACAATCGATATACTGTGACTTAAGGATTATTTTCCTGGACCTGGCTTCTACTCTGGCTCTCTGGAGCTAGTTTAAAAGGTACAGTATTTCTAGAATATAAATACTATGTTCTTTGATAGCGAAGAACACGATCTGCTCCCTTTTAGGGGCTCATAGGGAGACGTGCACAGAGTAGCACAGAAGAGAGCTGTGGCTTAGGGTTGCTATCCAAGTTTTGGGAAATGTTCCCAGTCAAACATGTAAAATAGCTTTTTAACACTTTCCTATAACCAGCTTGACTGCTGCTTAAAGGGCATTCCCCCTTGGCTCCGAGAGTGCCAAACTGCTAGCTCTTGTATGCGTGTGTATATTAAACGAGAACTCTCCATGCCCTATGCCTTGTATGAGACAGGCTGAAAATGCATCGATCTCTAAATAAATAAAGCTGAGAAGTCAAGCTAGAGACCCTGCGTTGTTGGTTTCAAACTATGCCCATCTTGTCTCTGTGGTATGAAAGGAACCACAGAAAGCAGAGCATGACTGACAACTGTAAAGTACCTCACGTTCTGACATGAGACTCCTGCATTGTCCTATCTCTTGTCACTAATAGCATTGCTTTCCTAAGGAAACTTGTAGCCTCTTACGTACTTGTCCACAGCACCATTAGATTTTAATTTACTTTCAGGAGTTCAAGCATTTCCTCTAAGTGGTAATGGCTGAAGCAGCAGAGAGCAGACTAGAGAGTGGTTCTTCACTCCTGTCTAGTGGTGAGTAAAGGGAAGAGTCTAAGTAACTTAGCAGGGCTCTTATCTGTTGGCTGCTTCACCCCTAGAGATCTGGATTTTAGATGGGATACAAGGTCTGAAGTAGTTCGTGAACTGTTCTACCTTGGACTGATTTAAAAAGACTTGATCTGATCCCTCAATAAGAATCCTCTTCTGCACTGTTGCTCCTGGGGCAGAAGTTAAGACAGTCTTGTTCTCACCTTCATCAGGGCTACTGTCTGCCTTGGTGTAGGTAGAATGGATAAGGCCATCTTCAGGCCTCCTATGCTGTGATAAGAACAGATCTAAAAGCGGTAGAAAAGAGCCCTCTGAGCATACATAGGGTGGAGGACTTGCTGATACTGTAGTTGCTCATCCTCTTGCTGGTCTGATTGACTCTGCGCAGTCCAACCAAACTGCATTCTCATCCAAGTTTAATAGTGACTTACTTGCAATTAGCATCTGGACTTTTAAATCACTGTTAAAGTGGGATATAAAGTGTCTTCCACCCTATATGGGGCTTTTCTCCCCATCTTGCTGGAGCTGCTCCTGTCGAATACTACAGGGAACGTATCTTATCCTGATGTTTCAGCCTGTTCTGTTTCACTGGTGCCAATGCATAGGAAAGAGTCCTTCTCAGCTTGAGCATCTTCCTACCTTAAGGAGCATCTCAAATCTTCTTCCACAAGTCTCACTGAAATGCTGCCCCAAAATCTCTGAAGCGATTGCTTTGTCCCCTACTTGTCGGTTCCCTTTGTTGCGTGGCTGAAGCTTGGCTCTCAGCACTGCAGTCACTTCCCCTGTATAACCTTGTGCATGGCAACCACGTTTGCCTGCTTCTCCGTTCTTGTTAGAGCTCATCAGAATGGGGAGGCAGATTGAACCCACTTATAGCAGCAATAAACCATGTCTAGAACTCGAGAGGGAACTGCAGGAGAGGATGAGGTGGAGAGGATGTCTCGGAAAGGCAGGGTCCAGTTGCAGCCCAGAGCCTCGCTTGATAATGAGTGTGCAGCCTATATGCAAAATACGTCTTGTCTGTCCCTCCCGTGTTGACCCTGGTCTAAACAGCACATGTGATTGGCATCCTGCAAAGTGACCTTCAGAACTCTCCAGTAGCTTTGCCCCGTGAGTAACTCACACTACAAATCATTTTAAAGAGATGCACTCAACTATTTTTTTAATTTAATTTTACTCTTATATTCTCTGCTCTTTGTAATCTGCTTGGAAATAAAATGTTTTTCCCTGCAGCCTTTGTTGTAGTCTGTTTGAGAACCATTAAACTTTGTCTGGTGTTTCTATTGGAACAGAAGCCAACTTGCCTGTTTACTGCTGTGCCTGTGCTCTAGCGTAACGGCTGAGATCTGTGTGTGCCTCCCAGGTAGGCTTAGCAAACCTTTGTTAATGCTGCCCTTATTTAAAATAAAGGGTAGAGAGACCTGCTAAACTGATCTTGGTCTGGCACGACGCCTCTCGTTCTGCTGATCCTGTGACAGGTAATGCTGACTTGAGAGTGTGTCCTTGGCAGGCAGCATTTTCCTGTGGAAGGCTGCATTTCTGGACCCTGCCTCTGTGATAAGTATCTCGGTGTCTTTACTGGTTACAGCTTTCGGTGGTGTGAGCCTAGACGCTTTATTTACCGCAAAGGACAATGCTTCTCCTACAGCTCCCCAGCCCAGCAAACTGCAAACAATGGGAAATCGGTGTCTGGATAGGTGAAGTCAACTTAGCTGAGAATCAACCCAAGAATTATGCAAAGAAGTAAAACCAGGATGAAATGGAATCTTCTATAGCAGACTGTTGGGGAACAAGAATTGAAACCCTGTGAAGTTCAGAGCATAGTGTAACAGCAAGCGCTGTTAACACGTGACCGTAGGAAAATGGTGTTGATGTTGCCATTCACAGTAGTAGTAATGGGATCGCTACCTATCTCTTGGCTTGAAGTTTTAAGTGGCATTGCAGATCCTTGTTGCTGGCTCTTAACTATCCTTGGGCTGCCTTTTCTTGGTTACGTGAGGGCCCCTGGAAGCTGCACACCCCCTTCCTCACAGCACAGTGAACATTCCTGCGCTGAGGCATGTGCCTTCCTTTCCTACTAGAAACAAAACAACAATCTGGTGAGAAACGGATATAACTTTTAGAAGCTGCAGCCTCTATTCCGTGCAGATTACTGCTGTCGAGACCAAACAAGCCACTCTGCATCCCAGAGAGTCCTCCTTCTGTCCACAGTATGGTTCACTCATTTGGGTTCTTTTCTCCCCTGTGTAAAAGTCAACATTAGCATCTACTAAAGCCTAGCTTAACCCTCTAAACCCTGTGCTGTCTTTTGGAGAACCCTGCACAGACCAAAACGTGTTCATCCAAACTACAAGACTGAACCTGACCAACAAACGTCACAGTATACAAGGGCCATCTGCTTCCGAGTATTTCGGGACACCTGAACAGACATATCTGTTCTCGTTTCCCATGTCCTACTGCTGGGTAACATGAGTAATGCTTAATGTTTTCTTAAAGCTATTTTCTGATCTTTAGGCAAGGATTTAGTCTACTGCTGGAGGTACAGGAGCATCATTCTTTAGTTCCCTGAACTTGTTATTGTTAAATACTGGGTTGTCTCAGAGATACTGTCATACAAGAGCAGGGTGAGAGGATGTCTGTTCGCCTCATTTCCCTGCTGCTCTGAGGTCAGCTCTGGTGTATCACAAGAAAACCAACCACCTGAGGAGGAGGTTGCTCTGGAACTTTTCCTGACGCCCAAATGGATCTGCAGGGAGAGGAAGCTCTCATCCTGCAAACAGCCGATGGCTGGGTCCTGCCCCTCTCCTGCAAGGCAGACCTGTGTGTGCCCGCTCCTCCCCTGCAGGCTCAGTCCTCCCTGCTTCTGGTGCTGCTCCTCTCCACAATCCCTCCTCCAGCCGCCCGGGCACGAGGGCATAGGCCTGAGACCCCAGTGTACAGCGCGGAGCGGCCGTCCTCCTCACGGCCCTGGTGTGCAGGGCCCGGCCTGCTGCCTTCGGGGAGAGGGGCTTGCGTGAGGCATCGCCTGCCTGGGCGCGACTCCCTCTCTCCTCTGTGCCTTCGCTCCCTCCCCTCGCCGGGCTGTTCCCTCGCTCCTGCCCCTCGGCTGCCATCCTTCCCGCAGGCCGCTCCTCGCTTACGACGTCGCTGTGGATTCCGCGGCTGTTCCCGCTCTCCACCCACCACAGACCCGACAAGCACGTTCTCCTCTTTCCTCTGAAGCTGCTGGAGCAATTCCGTGCGGAACCCAACACCCAACCCGCCGGGCCCCACGGCCGTTCGCTTTCTGCTCTTTTTTTGGGTGATTTTCTGGGCGGGCCTGAAGGCCTGAA
>NW_009650170.1:1167392-1168899 GCF_000708025.1 Charadrius vociferus | reverse complement strand
CCCCGCGGCCCCCCCTGAGGCGTTGGGGGGGGGAGGCGAGCCGGCGGGCAGGTAGCCCGCTCCTCCCCGGGAGTGGCCTGGGTGGTCCGGCTCTCCGTGGCCGGATCCGCCCAGTGAAGGCCCCGAGGCGGGGGGTGGGGCAGGGGGGTACAGCAACTTACAGCCGCCTTTGTGTTACCAGCTGACAGGGGGAATTGGGTTCATCCACCACAACTGCACCCCGGAGTTCCAGGCCAATGAAGTGCGGAAGGTGAAGGTGAGTGGCTGGAACGGCGCTTCGTGGAGGTGGGTAGTGGGGTTTGGCTCACTGTAAGAGGAGACCATCAATGTGTGCCGGATCTCGATGTTTCCGAAGAGCGTTGCTGCCGTGGTTGCCTGCACAAACTCTTGTTGTGTGTTAGGTGTTGTGCCACACGCAGCCTGGGGTTTGAGAACTGCCAGGCCTCCTGCTGTGGGAGTATTGCCCACAATTTCAGAAAGGAGGTTAGCCTGGGAACTCTTGGGAATCTCGTGCTCCTTGGGTGAGCCTTGGTGCTGGTTTGGGAGTCATCCCATTGGTGAGCACGTGGCCAGGTTGGGTGGTTGCAGACCTTTGTAAGCGGCTGCAGTAACCACCAGGCACGTGTCCAGCTTCTTCTCGCTCTGGCGGTGCTGCTTAGCCTGGCTGCTGAATCTGCTTCTTTTCAGAAATACGAGCAAGGATTCATCACAGACCCTGTGGTGCTGAGCCCCAATGACCGAGTGCGAGATGTGTTTGAAGCAAAAGCTCGTCATGGATTCTGTGGGATTCCCATCACGGACAATGGGAAGATGGGGGGCAAGCTGGTCGGGATCATTTCATCTCGAGATATTGATTTCCTGAAAGAGTCGGAGCATGACTTGCCTCTGGGCGAGGTGAGAATGGCTTGTGAGCAGCCGATGGATGCGAGCGTTGTGTTAGGAAGCAGTGTGGCTTGTGATGAGGAGAAGGGTGAGTGCGTGGCTGTGAGGATGCCGCACCAGCGGGAGGGAGCAGCTCTGTGTTAGCTCTGTGCATCCATCTTCAACTCTATTTCCAGGAGAGAGCGTCTCGTTCACTTACGCTCTCTCTGCAACTCCTGCAGTGCTGATACAGGAGAGCGGCCGTGCAGTTAGCGTTTGCGTGACTCCTCCTGTAGGGTTATCTTTCAGTGTTGTGGAAGCCACCATCTCTACAGCTGGTGCTCTTCCTTGGTTTGGTCATTAATTCCTGGCGTTCCTTGCTGCTGCTGTGGTGCCACGTAGTGTGCTGGTGCTGGCCAGGGCTATAGCAGCTGCGCTGTGCCCAGCAAGCCCTCCAAGTGCCAGTCTTCCTTTTCTGGGCTACCTTTCCCTCTGTGCCTTGTCTAGGCTACTTGGTCTTTGAAATAACCCCCTGAACTTGGAGACTAGCAGTTTAGCCTTTATAATGCTACACTGTCGAACTCCCCTCGTACAGGAGAATGTTCTCTGCAATGCCGATGTTGATTCCTGTTAGTTCTGGCATTCC
>NW_009650170.1:1158467-1167261 GCF_000708025.1 Charadrius vociferus | reverse complement strand
TTCCTGTTACATGAGCTGTGTAACTGTAGATCTGCGGCGCTGTCAGGTTACACCACCGGTGCCTCTCAACCAGGCTCTGCTCTTGACTCATGCCTATTTTTAGCTCTTGCTGACCAAACCTGGTGTCACATGCTCATCCCTGTTTGGTTTGAAATCGCCTATAAATACCTGTAACAAGAGTCTTAAACTGGGAGTAGGTTATAGAAGTGCACATGGGCCTTAGAAGCGGTGCTGGCTCATTCAGAAGAGCCAGATAAGAATCTCCTCTCATCCTTTACGTGGATCGTTCAGTGCTGCGAAGTTGGAGGCTTGCTGCGGTTGGCGTGTGGTGCTTGCCGCTGTCACCAGGCATCAAGGAGATGGATGGTCTCCTAGATCTCTCCCAACTCGCCATCCAGCAGTCATCTTGCTGAGCTGTTGCCATCCAGTTAAACACACAGGTCTCCTGTAGTTTGGGAAGCTCATGGATCCCACAGGCTTAGGAAGTGTGTCAGGATATGCCTGTGATTCCTCAGGCTTTTCCTGAGATGTGGGTTCTGTCACAGACAGGATTTTGGGTGGGTGCAGGTGGGGTGAACCTCTTTCCTGATACAAAATGTTTGTTCTTCTGATATAAATAACTAAAACGTTCCCTCTTTTCTTTGTTCTGTGCAACTAATCTACCTTCCTTGAAGGTTACGGAGTGTTCCCTTTTAGCTTTGCCTGGCCTCCTTGGCCTTTTATGAAAACATCCCACATGAAGTTTGTAATCGCAGAATGCTGTGTCTGGGGAGGGACCTCGAGGTCCCTTGTCAAGCCTTCTGCTTGAGGCACATTCAGCTGGAGCAGGTTGCGTGGAGCTGTGTCTGCGTCTCCAAGGATGGAGATTTCGCTGCCTCTCTGGGCTGCTCTTCCAGCGTTTGACCTCTGTCATGGTGAAAGCTTTTTTCTGTATACCATGTCAGATGTTCCCGTGTTCCAGCTTGTGTCCATTGCCCCTTGCCTCTTCTCAGTGTTTTGGTGCTTGTTTGTCAGAGTGAGGATGGGTGAGCGTGTTTGTTTGGATTGAAGCAACTCCTTTGCCCCGTTGACCTTGCCAGCAGCAGCAGTGGGTTATTCTGGGCAGAGCCCTTCCAGAGCCTGTGTGCTGGGGATCATTGCCTGAAAATAAGCTTGGGGGTAGCGTTTCTGCCAGAACAGCATGGGACTCTGGAGGTGTCTCCAGCCCTTATTTGCCTACGCTCTATTAAAAGGGAGGGCTGTTTGGGTGACATCCCAAACAAGGGTCATCTGAGAGCCATCCCTTGCTTCTAGGAGCTCTCCCTCGGCTTGCTGAGGCCCTCTGCCATCTCCTGTTTTCACTACACCGATGGGCTTGGGGGCTGATGGCCTCTGCTTGCATGGGGACAGCACATTGGAGGCTGTTCCTGTGTGTTTCTGGAGGTGTGTTGCTGTGCTGTGGGTTCCTTTGTCTGTAGAGCACTCCCACATGGCTGCTGCGGAGCATTTCACGTGGGCAGAGGGGTTCGGTATTTTCAGATCAGTGCGAAGGAGTTCTTGTGACTTTTTATCTTCTCCCTCCCACTAGATTATGACAAAGCGGGAGGATCTTGTTGTGGCCCCAGCTGGTGTAATGTTGAAAGAAGCGAATGAAATTCTGCAAAGGAGTAAAAAAGGTACCTGTGAACGTCTGCGACATGAGGGAGAACTGTGGAAGTACTGGGCTGGGAGCAGTTGTGGGTGAATGTGGGCACGCATCCGTGTGTGGGTGGGACATGGAAGGGCAGCATTCCAGCACGAGGAGAGGACAGTGAGGAGAGAGTGCCCGCAGCCCTCTGCCAGGGTACAGAGTTCACATGCGTTCATCTCAAATCTGTTTGAAGTTGAGGGATTCTTGGCAGCCCAGGAGCTGAATTGCTGCCTGGCTGTTCAGCCACACGTCTTCAATTTTCTATCCCGGCCTTCACATTTTGGCACTCAGTTCAGCTCTGTCAGGGTTTGGTAGTTTGATTTTTAACACGGTGTCATGGGTCTAATTATTAAAAAATACGCACTTTTTTATTGTCAGTGTGAGGATACTGAGTCCTTTTCCTGTCCTGCAAACTCCTTGCTCTCTTTCTTGAGCCAGGGCTGCTGGCGTCTGTGGCCAAGCAATATTTGGTAACGCACCTTTGAGTCTCCACCTTATACCAGTTGTGGCCTGCCTGATGCTGCTGGTCTGCCACACTGCTCTGGCCCTAATGTCTGTCTCCTGCAGAAATCTGCAGTGATCTTTCTGTTTGTTTCAAGGCAAGCTGCCAATTGTTAATGAAGATGACGAGCTGGTGGCTATAATTGCCCGCACTGATCTCAAGAAGAACAGGGACTACCCTCTGGCTTCTAAGGATTCTAAGAAGCAGCTGCTCTGTGGTGCTGCTATTGGGACCCACGAAGATGACAAGTACCGGCTGGACCTCCTGGTGCAGGCTGGCGTGGATGCGGTAGTGCTGGTGAGCCACCCACAGGCACCACATTGGCCTGGGGGGGTTGGGTGGGCTGAGGGTCTGGTTTGAATAAATCCCTCTGGCAGTGGGGCAGCAGCATGGCACTTACTGTCTTCATTACAGGCCCTTTTGTGTTAGAATACGACAATTTGTTGACCTTTCAGTCTCATTCAGGTTGGAGTCCTCAAATAAGAGGGATTCCTCTTGCCTGGGAACTTAGTCGACCTTGAGTGAGTACGTAGGGTGCATCAAAGCCCTGGCGGCTGAGAAGAGAAACACTGTCAATTAATACAGAGTCTTTTGCAAATGCTTCTTGCAGTCTGCTGACATCCTCTCTGATGTTCCTAACTAGTTTTGAATATTTGGCTTCTTTCAGTTTCCCTTCAACTGTTCAGTGTTTGTTACTGTGTTATTCTCTTAACTGCTGAGTACTCAGGAGTGGTCCGCCCGGAGCTGCTCTGCTCATGTCCCCTTCTGGCCTGTAAGCTTTTGGGCACAGCAGTCACTGCCTGTATTTGCACATTGATTTCTCATCGATAGTTAGCTCACGAGTCCACCATGCTCTGAGGGCATGACTGAGCAGCACCGCAGCTGGAAATGTTTAACAGACACTGCAAGTTGGCCAGGTCACGGAGGTTGGCAGGGCCTGAGCGCTCGGTGGTCAACATCTGGTATTTCAGCCGCTCTTCTGTGCAGCAGGGAGAGATGCATCCCCCCACCAGCCCTGCTGGGTTTCACAAGGAACATTCACTGTTTGACCTGTAGTTTGAGGCAGGGCTGGTGGTGTCCTGGTGATAGAGCCAGACGGTTCTTGCCCACAGCCAGATGTGCTGCTTGTTACCTACTGCTGAAGCTGCAGGATTTAAGTGTGAAGGATATCGCTGAAGTCTTTACAATAAACTGCCTTGCACAGGGAAGGTACATTACTGTCTTGGTAGCAGCTTCTCCTCTGGTTCTGTGCTCAATTTGGGGTCTCATTTTGCTCACTTAGCCAGCAAGTGAGAGACCCCAGTAAGCAGAGTGAAGATCTGAGGCTCTTCCAGAGCTGTATTTGTAATCTTTTGCAGGAATTCTGGTTGAAATTGTTTTCTTTCTGTTGCAGGATTCCTCTCAGGGGAACTCCATCTTCCAGATCAATATGATAAAATATATTAAGGAGAAATATCCTAACCTACAAGTTATTGGAGGAAACGGTAGGCATGTATTGAAGACTGTTCTTGTCTTTAAAGTATGTTGCTTAGACATAAAGGGAACTGCAGGGACGTGGATGAAATGATCCTCTTTGATAGATGTCTGTGAACTTGAGATGGTTTCCTCTGGCTTGTGGAACAGAGCAAGACCACTGTGCAGACAGAAGGCAGTACCCTGCTGCTGCCACAGCTGCAAATATTTTGAAACCTTTGTTCTGCAGCATAGTGTGCTACAGTCCTCTGTAGCCTATTACACATCAGCTTCTTTTACACACCAGTTTAAAATTTTGGATAATAATAATGAATATTGCTTAATGTGGAAATCTAATGTAAATTTTCCCTGCCTCTTGACAGCAGAGTTCAGCAGTCCTTGTTTTTACCTGGCTGGTCTGTTACTGGGGCTGCTCTTAGCCTGTGCTCTGCCCCCGTATCTAGTGTGGCCCAAAGAGCACTTGGCACCGTGCGGTGACCTCTGCTACCTCAGCCTTTGGGTGCAAGCAGAGTAGCCTAAAGGACCAGTATCATCTCACACACTGGGGATGGTGAGGACAGGAACTAACTGCTGCTTTTGCAGATAGGCCTGGTAGCAGTGGACAGGCAGGCCAGGCTCTGATGCAGGTGTATGGTTGGTGCCCTGTGTAGGGGATAGCCATGGGAGAAGCACCAGGGCAGAGCAGTGTTGCATGCAAATCTGCTTGTCTCTCTTCAAACCAGTTTTTGCTCCCCACAGTTGTGACTGCTGCTCAGGCCAAGAACCTCATTGACGCAGGAGTCGATGCCCTGAGGGTCGGGATGGGCAGTGGCTCCATCTGCATCACACAGGAAGGTGAGAGAGATCAGCCTCTCCTAAGTAGGCTGAAGACATCTGTTCAATAGAGATTCCCTGCTGAAAAGCAGTGTAGCCGGGATGGACTTCTCCTGGACTTCTCCCGTTAGAAGGGCAGTGTCTAACAGCAAGCCGTCTTTCACCCCCTTTGTCCAGGACATTCTCATTCTCAAACCTGTGGGGTGGCAGCAGCAGCAAAGGCATTCCCCAGTACTGACCAAGACTGAGTAGAGCAGATGTGGCACGCGTGGCTTTGCCTGAGAGCTGCTGGCTCAGTGTGGGATGGAGCTGGCGGGCAGCTCTGCAAGGAGAGGGGCTTACAGGATCCCCAGTGCTGACAGGTGAAGTGCACTGGGCTGTCTGCGCTCCCCTCCCCTCTCACAGCATTGTGCGTGATGCTTAAGGATTGGTCTGCAGGGTTCAATGCTTTTCTGCGATTTTGAGGCTGAAATGGGATTTCTGACCGTCATCTCTGCAGTTAGCTGGAGCTTGTGTGGGGCGGAAGCTGTGTCGCCCTTAGATAAAAGATGGAGAGGGGTGTCCTCAAGGCCTGGAGAAAGGCTGTCTTGAGGACAGGCTCAGTCCTCGTGTTCTGAACCTGGCAGGTGAGGTGCAGAGTGGTGGTGCAATGTGCTGCAGCCCACGAACACAGCCCTCTCTGCTCCTTGGTCCTTGCCATGGGAGGCAGCAAGAGGGTAGCTGATAGCTGAAGGTGCTGCATTAGCTCTGCCGATTCCAGCATGGAGCCTTCGAGCAGTCCTGGACCTGGGCTGTGTTCCTGCTTTGCCTGCCATGGGAGCACTGGCTGCGGGGAGTTTCCCAATCGGGGCAGTCTCTCTTGGGTGACCTTTCTAGGGAGCTTGCGGTGTCCTTGGGCTGATGCTTCCACAGCCAGAGCAGAACCAGGACACACGTGTCCTACTCTGGCTCCGAGGCAGAGGACCCGCTGAGGCACGCTCTGTTCTGCAGTGTGGTGAACATCTCCAGAGGGTGCCTCTCCCGGCTGCTGCGGGAGGTGGGGTTGGGTGCTGGTTTTGGGGAAGGAACAGAGCGGAGGTAGAATATGGCGCTTCACAGGAGACATGGTTGCGAAACTTGTAACTGGAGCTCCTCAGACTTTTGGCCATCTTAAGGCTCAAACTCTGGCTGTTTGGGTTAGGGGGTCACCTCTCTGGATGGCTGCTGGGGTAGGGTGAGCATGCGCTGTGCACAGCTGGGCCTGGCTGGCTTGGATCTGGCCTCTGGCTTGGCTCGGCTCGGGCTAGGAAGGGTTTGCAAGGTCAGCTCTGTCCCACACCATATGCTCTGCCTAGTAGCAGGTCACTGCTGGGGTCCTTTGTTCTGCTGCTGTTCTTCTGTCTCTAAAATGTGTGTGTTTGTTTTTGTTTAGCTGCTCCAAAGATCCCTCCAGACCTAAAGTCCCACAGCCCCAAATGCCCTTCTACTGTCACGGGCACCTATAGTAAGTCACTTGCCCTGTTCCCAACCCTAATTATGTGTCTTGAAGCAGGACCCTGATTTGGCTGCACATGGCCCTACTGCTTGTTTGAGAATAATTTAGCTGTAGATGCACTTGGGGTTTTGTGGCTTTGGATACTGGTTTTGAATCTGAAATGGAAGCTGAGAAGCCTTTCTGAATTCCTAAAGCAGGGTCTGAACTGTCAAAGCTGAGGGCACTCAGGCTTGTCCACCCTCCACTCCAAAATCCAGTTCAGAAGCCTGACTGAGCTTTCTGGCTGCATCGTCTGGATGTCTAGCTGGGCATGTCCCCACTGATCCAGTGCTGGGAGGTGATCCCTGAGCAGTCCTCGATCCTGCTCTAAATCTGGCCCCAGTTGTGGGGAAGTTGTGCACGGGCTAAGCTTCCCTTGGAGCTAGCTCCCCTGGGGTTACGGAGGGACTTTACTGTGTACGGCCGCCTTGGCAGCTGCGTACCAGAACCACATCTTTCTGCACTGACGCCTGATCCTCCTGAGGAGAGAAAGGGCTCTTCCTCTGCCCAGCACAGGGTGCAGCTTTGTCTGCTCTGTGCTTTTCTGGTGCTGCTGGATCAAGCAGCCACCCGAGGTGAGCCTTGGGTTTTGCCCTTTCTCCTGGTTTTGACGGACCTCAAAGGGAAAGTTTCCGGAAGGTTTTCTCTAGCAGCTGATCTCATAGGGCCACCCTTTGCAGATACACTAAAAAAGACAAACCCTCACCCAGACCACTCGGCGTGTGTGTGCTCTGAACCCTGCTTTGGAAGCCTGTGCTCTGAAGCTGTGGCGCTGGGCACTGGGACAGTCAGAACAGTGCGATGCTCCCAGGCGCCCTGAGCCAAGCTGTTCCTTAAAGGGCTGGTCTCCATGGTCATTGTGAGGTTTCTGCTGGCCCTGCACTGTCTACGGCACAATCCTGTAGACACTGGGCTCCAGACCCTTCAAAATCAAGTGATTGTCTCCACAGAGCTCTTCCGTGCAGTGTTTTGCAGCCACAATGTGGCTTTTAGCAGTGCAGTACCGAGTGAGACCATCTCTTTAAGACTAACGGCATTCGTGTTATAGCTGGCAGACTCTCCCTGGCTGGCTGAGCCCTAGCTTAATGCCGAGTTTTGGTCAACTAAAATCAGTTCTTTCTCAGCCTGGAGTCTGGCTTCCCTCTCTCAGCAGCTGCTCCTGACCACTGGGAGCGGCGCAACTGCCGACTGCCGGCCTCAGCAAACCTCTGCCAGGGATGTGCGCTGCCAGTGCTGCTGCCAGGCAGGCTAAACCACACCTGGAGTT
Source organism: Charadrius vociferus (assembly GCF_000708025.1). Classification (NCBI taxonomy): domain Eukaryota; kingdom Metazoa; phylum Chordata; class Aves; order Charadriiformes; family Charadriidae; genus Charadrius; species Charadrius vociferus. The sequence continues at coordinate 1,160,024 of NW_009650170.1, read as the reverse complement.
CACGCTCTGAAGTACTAATCCTGCATGGCCGTAATCTTACCCGGTGTATCGGACTAACCATGACTGGAGAAAAGGCTTCCAGTTAATTGTGGGGAAGGGAAGTCTCCCTGAGAGAAGCTTATCTCAGCGTACTTGCATGCCTGTGGCTGACAAATGTGTTACAAGACGTGCCCTGTGCTGGTTTTCCCCTCGCACAACAGGAAGCCTCTAACTGCTAGCGACTGGGAAGAGCAGGTAAATCTATAGCTAATAACTCCCTTCCCATGGGGCAGCTAAACTTGACAGAATCCTTGCTGTGTTGCAGGGCAGGAACCTAAATTATTTCCCCTAAGCCATCAAATCATCCTGCCCGTTTCCTTTTCCACTGCTGCATGTGTGTTTGTGTGTGTGTGTGTGCAGATATATATATAAAAATATTTTTATACATATATACATACCAGCTCTCTCCCGGCCAGCCGCCTTTCCATGCAAGAAGCCCATCATACAGCTGCTGGGTATACGGAGAAGGGGTCTGGCACTGCCAGGAGGGAGCAAGTGGTGGGCCATGGCTACCAGCCAGGGATGCTCTAGAGAGGGGCTTTTGGAGTCTGCTCCACTTCCTTCCCAAGCTCCCCATACATCTGCTGTGCACCAGGATGAGCCACGAGTCTCGCCTGATCCCAGGCATTTGGTCAAAGACGCCGGTCCCAAGTCACCCACAGCTTTTTGGAGTTGAGGGCCATGAGGATGTCCCAGCAGGCATCTCCTGGGCATCCGCTTCTCTTACAACTCAGCCTAGGGAAGGAGCATCCAGGGATTTGTGCGTTCCCGAGTGCTGGAGCATGTGTGTGCTGGAAGCCTAAAGGGCCTGCTGGGGAGGGAATGTGCTGCTGCGTCGGGGCTGACCCTTTCTCTGCTCTCTCCCTGCCTGCAGTGCTGGCGTGCGGCCGCCCCCAGGCCACGGCGGTGTACAAGGTATCCGAATACGCCAGGAGATTTGGTGTTCCCGTGATCGCAGATGGAGGGATCCAGACGGTTGGGCACATCGCAAAGGCCCTCGCGCTCGGGGCCTCCACAGGTGAGCGGTGCATCGTCTGGCTGGGTCGTGCACGTTGGAGGGAGTCTCCTAGGAAGGGTTTCTGTGTGGCATTTGATTCTGGGCATGAGGGTGTATACCTGCAGGTGGATGGGGACATGGGGGGTCCAGCACAGCGCTGTGCCCAGGGACCCGGAGGGTTTTTGCAGCCACAGCCTTCCTGCTGCTGACGTGCTGCTCTTGATGATCTCTTGTGCCAGTGATGATGGGCTCTCTCCTGGCTGCCACCACGGAGGCCCCAGGTGAATACTTCTTCTCGGATGGAATTAGGCTGAAGAAATACCGCGGCATGGGTTCACTAGATGCCATGGACAAGAACTTAGGCAGCCAGAACCGGTATTTCAGGTAAGAGACAGTGCTTTGGGGCAGCAGATCAAGCTTTTGGGGCTTCTCTGCTTCACAGACTTCTTTGATTTGTGCTCCCATGCAGTGAGACAGACAAAATCAAAGTGGCCCAGGGGGTCTCTGGCGCGGTGCAGGAC
>NW_009650170.1:1154639-1158389 GCF_000708025.1 Charadrius vociferus | reverse complement strand
CAAGTCCGGTGAGTGCTTCCCCTCACTTGTGTTCTGGTTAGGGCACAGTGCTGTCATTTGGGGTCCCTGGGCAAGCCGTACCCATGCTGTGGTGTGTTCTGCATGGTCTAACCTCGCTGTCGCCCTCTTCCCTCATCTCCAGTGGGCACTGTGTCATAGATTTGCCAGCTCCAGGGATGCAGGAACGTGGTCTCTTGTGGCATATTCAGCTGGCAGGGCTTGAAATGTTGGGGTTACCTTACTCTGCCTGGCTCTTAGGAACACAGCAAAGACCGTTCTGGAACCAGTGTCCCTTGTCCCAGCTGCTCCAGCTGCTGGAGTGGTGTCTTCCCTGGACTCTGGCTGACTTGTGATGTGTGTCCTTCCCCCTCAGAGCCATGATGTATTCGGGAGAGCTGAAGTTTGAGAAGAGGACGACATCTGCCCAGGTGGAAGGAGGAGTGCATGGGCTCCACTCGTAAGTGCTGCCAGCAGGACCCCTGTCTCCCTGGGGTGGGTGTTGAGGGGGAGTTAAGTGCTGCCGTCCTGTGCCTCAGCTGCCGTGCTGCTGGCTTGGCACGCTGCTGCCTTCACCTGCCACTACGCAGCTGAGCTGAGCCCCAGCCTGTCGTCTGTCCTGGTCCAGCGCTCCTCTTGCAGTGGGACACGAGCAGACACACTGCTCACTTCCAGCGTGCCGGGGCTTTTCCCCACTGTGGGCTGCCAGGCCAGGAGCCATTCCTGACTGCGCCTTTGGTCCTTGCCCTGGGTGAGGTGGGTCAGTAAAAGGGCTCTCCGGTTTGCTGCTCCCCTCACAGGTATGAGAAGCGCCTCTTCTGAAGGAGGTCTGTCAGTGTCTGTCATCTTGCCATTCAGCCCTGCGCCACCCTGTGCGGGAGCTGCTCTTGCTGCAGAAGTGCCATTACTCTGTGGGCTGCCTGGAGCTCCCTGTGTCCCTTGGCTGCTTCATCACTACCCAAGAGGGTCCACCTGCCACCCAGAAGTGATCCTGGGCTGGCACCTGGAGCCTTCAACGCGTTGGCCGTGTTTTACAATAAAAGAGGAAAAGATGTGCAATTGGTGTCAGCCCGGAGCCCCTCTTCCTTCTGTACTACCCGTGTTCTTTGCTTCTTGGGCCCAGAAGGGACACTGCGTGTGAGGGGGAACGGGGAGGGGACAGCTCATTGACAGGGCTGAGCGGATAATGCAGTGTGGGGTGTTCAAAAAACCTTCCTGAGAGCAGAAAACAAGTGGCTACTGGGCAAGAAAGCAAATGGATTTTACAGGGCCATTAGCTACTGCTGGGAGCTGCCCAACCCAGCAGCAGCTGTCAGGCTGTGCCTGGTCCAGCTGGGGCAATAATCATGGAGGTGCGCTGTGTGTGTGTGTGTGTGTGTGTGTGCAGACCCAACCAGACACACACTCCCATGCCCCTGGAAATGCGCTGCAGCTGCTTACACACACCGGGACTGTATCTTCCCATGCTTGGGCCTCACCAATCCGCCTTTCTCCTTCTCTTTATTTCTTCTCCTCAACATCTGACACTGTCCCCCACAACCCCCAGGTGCACATCCCCACATCGCCCCAGCAGCTGCACCCCCTTGGCCTGGTGGGTGGTACACATCACGTGTGGGTGTCATGTACTGTTTGCCAGACTGTGTGGGCAATGAACTTGGAAGGGCATGGCTAAGAACTCACAGGCTTATAGAGGCACCGGGTTTTGTATTTCTGTGCTCCTGACCCAGTGCAAACCTCCCCTGCATGGCCAGGTTACCTCTGCTTGCAGCACGAGGTGCCAAAGGTATTTTACATGTGTATTTGTGTATCACACCCCCCACCCCCAATACATGCAAACATCACTCATGCTGAAGAGCGCATGTACCATCAGCGTTTTGTGTCTCTAATGGTGACTGGGGAAAAAAAAAAAATCACTCTGCAGCACAGCACTGTCAAATTAGATTTACACATGCTAAAACCAGAGCCTTGAATGACAATATAACTGGGTCAGTGTTTAACATTCATTAACACAGCTGGCTCATTACACAATGCGAGCCCAAGGCCTGGCTCAGGGCTGGGGACTGCAGCCACATATCCCTGCCTCAGGCCCATGGAGGTGGCAGGGTTTGCAGCGCAAAGCTGCAATTCGGTACCCACACCCCCTACCCCAGTGCCAGGGGTGGTCTGCATGACCATGAGCCAGTGCAAGGTGGGGGGGACAGGACAGTGACCCTCTCCGTGTCCCCTGCTTGAGCTCTGAGCCTGCAGGGAAATGGGGTGCAGTTCAAGGCGTGACAAGGGACACAGGTTCTGGAGGGTACAAAATCCTGCAGGAGAGCCCGGGGCAGGCCAGTGCCAGCTGGGACACACCAGTCGCTGGTGCCGGCTGTGCCCAGGGAGTTGCTGGCAGGTGGCACCCCTGGCACCACGCAGACTGCCCCGCTGCCCCCCACCCCACCAGCCTGACCAGCACCACAGTGGTGGCAAGCACGCACCCCATCGGTGTTACAGCCTCACTCTGCCATGCATTAACCACCACGCAATTGCTTTGTACTTCCAATTTACATATATTTCCCTTGTGGAGCTCCAAACGTGAGCAGGGGCGTGCAGCTCACCTCATCAACCTCTGCCCTGCCTCAAGGCAACGGCTTCTTACTGCCAAGGCACAGGGCACCACCTTGGCAGAACAGCACGGCTGCAGGTGCGGTGCTGCCAGCAATTGCTTATGCCTCATGCCATGCCCCGCAGCCCTCAGCCCGGACTGGGCAAGGAGGCTGAGAAGCCAGGGACTTTGGGGCAGAGACAAGCCTCCACATTTCACAACACCCTCCTGTGTGCAGAGCCACCACCCAGCCACAGCTGGTCTCCATTAGTCCGAAGCATTTCTCCACCTGGAAGGGTGATGCTCGGAGGCTTCTGGCAGGCAAGAGAAGAGCTGCTCAGCCCGCAGCCACCGCAGGCAGCACCTACACCCCTGTGTAGGTGCCCCGTGGAGGGATGAGCCCAGCAGCTGCCAAGCGCTTTTCACTTGTTAGGAAATTGAAGGTTGCACACGCATTTGGCTGTGAAATAGAAAAGGGAGGGAGTGAAGCCCCAGTCCTCCAGCAGGAGATACAGCCCTTCCCCATGGGGTACAAGATCCCCTCCTTCTGGCCAGTCCCCAGGCAGGCAGAGCCTTGGGGTGCAGGCAGGGGCTCCCAGTGCCACCACTCCCCCTGCACTGGGGTGCTGCCTGTGCACACCCCTCCTCACCGTGTCCTGCACCTCCACAGCAATCCCGCACTCCCGCATCTGCTTCAGTATGGTGGGGTGGAGCCGCTCCACCCTGTCTCCTGTGCCCAGCACCAGGATCTCTGCAACCAGGACACGACCACCGGTAAGGGTGAGCAGGGCCGTGCTCGGGCTGCCTCAGCCCAGACCTGCCTTCCCTGCAGGGACCAACAGCTCTCCCACCGTGGCCCAAATAAGGGTGGAGCCTGCCCTGCTGTGCCCCTCCTGCCCTGCTGTGCCCCTCCAGCTGCTAATGCAGAGCAGAAGGATGCCAGAGAGCAGCTCCTTCCCCGAAAGTGCCGTCAGGGTGCTGCAGGGTGGGCTGGGGCAGAGCTGTGCTGGCTCCAAGGGGCAGCCGGGCCCCAGCAGCCTGGCAGAGCTCAGGCGGCAGCTCAAGCGGGCTGTGGCAGCGCAGGGCCCCGGCCGCTCCACGTACCTATTTGGGGCTCCAGCAGCCGAAACAGCGATAGACTCTCATGCGAGATGTCCCTGTAGGCGCCACCC
>NW_009650170.1:1150287-1152058 GCF_000708025.1 Charadrius vociferus | reverse complement strand
CAGGGTGGATGTGGCCACCTGCACCGGGGCAGCATGGGTCACGAGATGCTGCACGAGCTTCCTGCCACTGCTGGCCCGCACCAGGCTCTCCATGGCCCCCCCAGATTCCCTGGTACCAGCAGGAGCAAGTGGTGCCCGGGCAGGATCTGTCCCCAGAGAGAGAGATGGCTTTGGAATGACACGATCACTCCCGCTGAGCAGGCAGACAGAGCCATCGGGGATGTCGTGTCTGTCCAAAGCTCTTTCGGCACCGCCGAGAGCCCCCCCGGGGCTGCCATGCTTCTGGGCCTCATGTGGGCTGCCTGCAGGGACCCCCGGCACTCTGGGATGGAGACGGATCCAGCCTGGACCCCTCCAAGCAGTGGCGCAAGGTCTGAGCGTGCTCCCAGCCCACACCGGTGTGTTTCCCCCCCCGGCCGGCCAGGCAGGGGTCCTGGGCGGCTCCTGCCCTGCGGACAGTCAGCAGTTGGTCTGGTGTGAGCAGTGATTCTCAGATCACCTCTTGGCTGTGGGTGGTGCAGGGAGCACCCCACCGTGGCACGGCCTCGCACTGCCGCGGGGGACGCAGCTGCCCCCCAGCTGGGCAACATGTCCCCATTCCTGCCCTAGGGCTATGGGTTTGCACTGACCGTGGGCTGCAGAGCTGCCTGTGGAGCCCCGAAACGATTGCTGCATTCCCAACAGAGCCCACGCAACAGACTGCTTCCAGGCTCTGCCCTCACCCCGGCCCCCCCGTGCACACAAGCCCTGGAGGAACCGGTTTGGGCCCTGCGGGCAGAGCAGGCCCCCCGCCCCGGGCCCTGCGGGGAGGGCAGGAAGGGAAGGGCTGGGGGGGAGGTCCCCAGCTCCCCGGGGACATGTGCTCCCCGCTGCCACCGGGTGGAGGGGAGGGGGGTTCAGCACTTCCTGGATACCCGCTGGCACGGGGCTGGGTGCGTGCCAGGCCCTTGCCGCCATCCCCAGGTTGGAGCTGGCTTTGCCTGCAGCCCAGGAGGGGAGCAGCAGCCCCTGCTGCCTGCCTGCTGATGGGGACAGGCTGAGGGATCTGGGGTTGTTCAGCCTGGAGAAGAGAAGGCTCCAGGTGGACCTTATGGTGGCCTTCCAGTACCTAAAGGGGGTTTATAAGAAAGATGGGGACACTTTTTAGCAGGCCCTGTTGCAACAGAATGAGGGGTAATGGCTTTAAACTAAAAGAATGAAGATTTAGACTAGATATAAGGAAGAAATTTTTTACAGTGAGGGTGGTGAGACACTGGCACAGGTTGCCCCGAGAGGTGGTAGATGCCCCATCTCTGGAAACATTCAAGGTCAGGTTGGATGGGGCTCTGAGCAACCTGGTCTAGTTGAAGATGTCCCTGCTCAAGGCAGGGGGGTTGGACTAAATGGTCTTTAAAGGTCCCTTCCAACCCAAACTGTTCTGTGATTCTACAGCTGTTTCATTCAGGGACCCAGGTAGCAGCGTGATCCCCTTCCTTTGAACCCACACACGAGACACAGCGGCTACATGGGAGCTCAGTGCTGCAGACACAATCAAGACCACCATGGCGCCACCATCTCATCGTTTCCACCTCCTTCCTGCCGGGCCTGATGAGTGGGAAGGCGCTCGGTGAGAGGGCAGCTTCTCTCAGGAGGGTGTCCAGCAGAGCGGGCAGGGCTGGGGCAGCGGGCAGGGGCACAGAAGGGGGCACGGGCGGCGATTCCACCTCCTCCTCCGCTGTGCCGACCTTGCAAGTGCTGCTGGTTGTTCTCAACCAGCCTGTCCCCAGCCCCG
>NW_009650170.1:1142025-1149262 GCF_000708025.1 Charadrius vociferus | reverse complement strand
GCAGCTCCGCATCGACTGGCCCTGCTCCTCCGGCAGCTCAGCCCTCCCTGATGCCATCTCGGCCTTGAAGCAAGCGCTGGGCCGGTCCCCCTGTGCCGCAGTCTGTGAGCAGGTGCCGGGCGCAGCCGCACTGCCCAAGGATGTCATCTGTAAAGTGCACTTGAAGAGCTTCGTGGAGCAGCAGGGCTTGGTGGGCTATGACCCCAATCTAGATGTGCTTCTCGGTGAGCCTCACGTCTACAGCAGCTCTAATGTGACAGCAGAGGGTCACTGGCTGTAAACAGGCCTGTTTCCTCTTTTCCAATTGTTTTTACAGAAAATAAGGGGTATTTACATCCAAATTCTCTTTGCCTGTTATTCCCCTTCAGTCTGGTTTGAGCCAGAAATGCAGCCAGCCTGGGGCAGACCCGATGGGGCAGGATGGCGGGGGGTGAGAAGCCCTCGTGTCCCACTCTGAGTGTCCTTCCTTCTTTCAGTGACAGAGGGGAAGCTGCGGTCCCTGGCTGAGCTGCAGCAAGCTGTTCTGCAGTGCACGGTGAGTAATCCTGTGGCGCTGCCTGCCTCTCGCTTTCGAGACCTCATTTTCTTCTGTCATGCCATGGCGTGTGAGCTCCCTGCTGTGCTCTGCTGCAGGCTGAAGGCCAGGGGCAGTGCTGCAGCATTGTGCATGTGGTGAGCTGCGAGGAGGAATTCCAGCAGCAGCAGCTGGACCTGCTCTGGAGGATTTTGGATCCAGGAGCCCACACAGCTTTGCAGGTCAGGAGCCTCCCACACTCCTCACTGTGGCCCCCAGCATCTTTGCGCTCAGCCATCCTCCTACAATCCCTACAGCAAATGCTGATGCGCAGCCTTGTCCCTTGTGAGGCTTCCTTTTCCCTTGGTGGCCCCTCCATGCTCTTGCCCGGGAGGTGGAGCAGCCTCTCTGCCCTTGAGATTTCAGTGCTCAAGAAGGAGGGGCAGGATATGACTGTCGGGACACAGCTAGAACAGCTGGTTTTAGCCCGGTTCTCCTGCACTGCCTTTTGGTGGAGCTTCTGAGTCTTTAACCCCAGTTCTGGCCTCACCTCTCTCTTTCAGAAACACCTTGTCTGTGGGCCAGTTAAGGTGACAAACCCCTCATCACCCATTGGTGCAGACCAGTACTTCCAGTAAGTTGGTGTGTAGCAAGGTGGCCGCTGTGCTGCTCGCCTGCCAAGGTTTGCCTGTGCTCTGCCCGGCCCCGTGGGCACCCAGGCAGCCATGCTGCAGTGCTGAGTGAGCTGTGGCACATGGAGAGTTCTGTGCAGCCCCTCCATTCTGCTTTTCCATGGTCTCAGGGCTGCTTTGAGAAGACTGGAGGTGCAGAATGGAGCCACAGGGCCCTCCCCGGTCCCAGTGGCCTCCTCCAGCAGTGCTGCTTCTGGCCTCTTCCGTGCTGCCAGGAGGAAAGGCAGCAGCAGGAGCTGGGCACTGCGGTGGTGCAGGGTGGTATTTCCCTGCCTTCACACATTAGTGGACAGCCCTGGCACAGGGGTGGCCCTTTCTCAGACAAAAGGCATAACCCATGCCTGGCTCAGTGGCTTCCTCACAGCCCTCTCCAGGCAGTGGCACAAGGGGCTGGCCACGGTACGGCTGTCCCTGCCCGGCTTCTGGAGGTTTTGTGTCATTTTTGCTTGGCTGGGTCGCTGCTGCAGCTGCAGTGCCCCGAGCAGCCCAAAGGCTGGAGGAGTCCTGGGGGGCTCTCTGGAGCGAGCTCAGCCCAGGGGTGGTGGCTGTGACTGTCTGTGTTTCTCCCAGGCTCCGAAAGCGCCAGATGTATGAAGCCTCCGTGATGAAGTATGGGGAGCTTGCGCAAGGTGAGGGTTTGCTTTGTGGCTCTGCACAGTACTGCTCCATCCCCATCTCTGCTACTGCCATGTGTCTCCCCGCCCCAACCTCTGGGTTTGCAGCCAGCGGGGCTCTCTCCAACACAGTGCTCCCGATCCCCTCCGCGATGGAGCCAAGCGCTGACCTTGCTTGGGGGAAGGCATCTAAACTGCCATGCAGGGCACCCGCAGACAGGGGCCAGGGCTGGGGAAGTGCAGTGGTCTCCAGCTTCCACCAGAGCCCCCTGGCCCCAGTGGGGGTTCCTGCCTAGGCGCTGGGGGTGACATCACATGGGAATAGAGTGAGTTGTGCGTGATGCCACCTGCGTTCTCCACAGACGAGGCCTGGACTGAGGTGATTGATACCCTCACAGTGGCTGCCATCAGGTTTGAGATGCTGAGCACTGCCCACCGGAGTCAGGTAGGACAGCAGTTTGTGCAGAGCGGAGGCAGGTGAGCCGTGGGAATACCCAGAGCAGCAGCCTGGACTGCAACTTCTCCCTGCCCTCAGATCACCCTTGACCTGGAGGACAGCAGCATCTCCACCAAGGGAACCAAGAGCGGTGCCTTTGTGATGTACAACTGTGCGCGGTTGGCCACGCTTTTTGACACCTACCAGCGGGCTGTGGAGCGGGGTGAGTATCAGCCCCATGACCCTCCTCTAACAGCTGCTCCTGGGCTGTTCCTCATGCCTGGAGCCACGGGGGCTTCTCTGGGCACAACAGTCTCCCACCTCCTTTCCAGGCACGTACCCCTCTCTGCCACCAGCGTCAGACCTGAACTTCTCCTGCCTCCGGGAAGAGGTGAGCACTAAGAAGGGGAATGCAGAGACCTGTGTGCCCTCAGCTCCAGTGATGGATGCTGCTGGCCCAGGAGGATCTGGCCCTCTCCAACCCAGGTAATCTTTTCACAGGGCGAGTGGCTCCTCCTCTTCAACTATCTTCTGCCTTTCCCTGAAGTCCTGCAGCAGGCAGCACAGCTGCCCTCATCCAGCAAGGGGATCCGGATCACAGCCAACACAGAGACCGTAAGTGCCATGTGCCAGAGCACCCATGGGTGCTGCTCCAGCAGTCCCAGCCCAGAGCAAAGCTACGCGCTGTCAGGGTGCTGCCCACTGGTGAGCGACACAGGGGCAGCGCCGAGGGAAGAGACCGCAACACTCCTGAGGCTGCTTGTGCATTGCTTGGGGTGGGGAAGGGCGCAAGATGGGCCAGACCCTGCCGTGGCAGCAGAAGCTCTGTCTTGCAGGTATGCAAGTTCCTGATCCAGCTCAGCATGGATTTCAGCTCCTACTACAACCGGGTCCACATCCTGGGGGTGAGTCGGCTGTCCTGGGCTGTTTGCTGGAGGGTTCCTGCCCTACAGTCCTCCCCGGGGCTGGACTGCAGTTGTGGTGCTTTGTGGTGCCAGTGGCGCGATGCAGCCCGGCACCAGCCCCTCGAGGTGTGGAGGGTCACCACACACAGGGTGTGGAGGCAGTAGCGCCTCTAGGGTCAGCCTGTCAAGGGGAAATATGGCCACCAGCCCCATGTCGCTGCCTTTCTCCCTGCAGGAGCCATTCCCTCACCTCTTTGACCAGATGTTTGCCAGGCTCCGGCTGCTGGGAGCAGTGAGGGACATGTTCCACAGTGCCCTGGCAACGCTGCACCTCCCTCCTCTCAGCCAGATCTGAGCCACCACTGAAAAGGAAGTGACGGGCACCAGGACAATGTGCCACAAGGGGAAGGACAAAGCATGTCCTCCCTCGCAGGGCAAGGAGTTGCCCCACAGTTGGGGACAGAGCCAGGGGACAACTCAGCCCTATGCAGATGCTTTCCCTCTCAACGTCCATGAATTCTGAGGGTTTGGCTACATGCACCCTGCGGCTGTGCCCAGTGTAGGAGATATGTGCGTCTGCCATATCAACACCAGCAGCACCCTGCAAGCTGCGCTGGGGAATACTGGGGGAGGCAGCACTGGGGACCAGTCACCACAAAGCCAGGCACCAACCTCGCATCCCTCAAAACCGTTTATTGAAGGTTGCTCTGTGCTGGCAGGGAGCTCTCAAGGCTCCCACTGGGCCATGGGCCAGGCCCTGATACTGGGGTCCAATACATTTGTTGCTGGACAAACGTTGTGTGTGTCTGACCCCAACGCGGCTGGGGCCACGTGCAGCTTCTTGTGCCAGGTCCTGCTGCTGCGCAGAACAACCCGCTTGGCTTGAGGCAGCACTGAAAGGCTGCTCCGAGGGGTGGGTGGGGGTTTGGCCCGGCACAGCACACCTTGGACTGCTGCCCCTCACCCTGCAGAGTGCTGCTGTGTAGGATCAGTGTCCCCACTCACTTCAGTACAGTCCCCAGCGCTGCAGGGACAGTGCTGTCACACAGGGTGAGGAACACAAGGCTGCAGTCTGCCACACGCCACACCAGCACCTGGCTGCTCTTGGCCTCCTGATGCCCTCAAGCTCCCAGGGCTGGGCACGGTGGCTCAGTGTCCCCCCAAGCAGGTTCCTCTCTGCCACCAGGGCTGGAAAGCCTGGACATGGGTCCCTCACACCTTAGGGAGGAGGAACCTCTCCTGGTCAGGGTGGGCTGATGACCCCACACCTCCTTTATTGCCTGGGGAGCCGCAAGCTGGTCCAGGATGGGCCACAGCTGCCTTTTTCCCTGAGAACACCAGCCTTGCACACTCCAGACATGGCTGTGCTGTCCCCAAAGGGGCCAAGCACACCTATCCCCTCAAGAGGGGACACATCAGCACGCAGGCTGGGACAGGGGCAGGGTGCCCTCCCCAAGCAGGCAGGGAGTGGGATGTGCTGCATGCCTGCCCCATTACTGGGGAGCCTCTGGTGCGGGGGGCTCAGGGGGGGCTGTGCCACGCAGCATCTCCAGCCCCTGCCCGCAGAGCACGCAGTAGTAGTGCAGGTCCCCCCCGGCCTCCCTCACCTCCCAGCAGTCCAGCTCAGCCAGGTCAGGCACATGGAAGAAGGTGGTGCTGAGGGCATCCAGCCCACCTGGGCCCCAGGATCCCGGTCAGGTGGGCAGCGTGGGCGCAGGGCCTGGCCACCCGTTCCAGGACACGCAGGCAGGTCCCCACCGCAGCCTCACCCCTGCTCAGGGCCACCTCCAGCAGGCAGGCATGGATGGAGCCGTCGTCGCTGCCCCTGGCCACCAGGTACTGTCCCTCTGGCGTCTCACGGACGTGGAGGCTGTTCACGCCACAGCTGTGGGCCATGACGGTGAGCAGTGGGGCACCCAGGGCTGGGAAAACAGACTTGGTCAGGAGAGCGATGCTCACCTTGACCAGAGGGAGCAGAAGAGCCACCAGCGCGGCCTCCCTTGGGAGGCAGAGCAGAGCCACCAGCAGCTGCACCCACCCAGGGGCTGCATCTCTCCCTCCGCTCGGTGCAGGGCGTCCGCCGCATCTGCAATCGTGCTGGTGATGTCCCAGAAGGCAATGCTGCCGTCGGTGGCCGCGCTGCACAGGAGATGCCTCCTAGAAGGGAGGTGTTGGGGGAACCTCCAGCCGCAGCCCTGCTGCGGTAAGCAGCCCCGAGGGTCCCCATGGAGATCTGGGGAAGCAGCAGAATTGCCGCCGCGGACAGAGTTCTCCCTTCCCTCTGCCCGCTGAGCTGCTGTCCTGTGAGGACAAATGCTTCCCCCCCAGCAGCTGCAGCACAGCATTTGGGGCTCACCTCTCCCATCCGACCCGTGCGTGCAGGAACGCTTCCACCTTCAGCACACAGCGCTGGTGGTGAAATGACTCTGCCACCAGCACCAGCTTCCGGGCAGCCTCCAGAAGCCCAAAGACCCTGTGATGGAGGCAAAGGGCAGTCAGCCGTGGGAGAAGAGGGCTCTTGGTGCCTCTGCGCCCACTTCCCACCATGTGCCGTCCCGGTCCTGGCTCAGAGCTGGCCACCTCCACAGCCGCAGTCTCCCCTACTCCCGTCACCAGCCCCAGCTCCCCTCTCCCTGCCAGACCCCAGGATGGCTCCTCACCGGACCGATCCATCGCTGCAGGCAGCAGCCAGGAACTTCCAGGGTGTCAGCAGCTTCTCAGTGCTGGTCCCGGGTATGACCGAGAGGGACATGTACCTGCAGCAAACACAGGATGCTCACCAATGCCTTGGTGACGCCTGTGGCTCTTGGGAGGCGGGTGGCCCAGCAGAGCAGCCCAAGCCCAGAGCAAGACACAGCTCCAAGCACTTGGAGGAGGCACAAGGAAAGACTGAGCCTTTCCCTAACCCCAAAAGCCCCTTGAGGCCCAGTGACTGGGCACAGGACACCAGGAAAGAAAGCCACACTGACTCCTCCTGCCTCTGCTGAGCCCACAGCTGCACAGAGTGGGTATCCCATTGTGGTTCCCAGCACCCTCCCAGACTGTGGTCACTGCTACCCCTGCCTTGGGCAGTCCCTGAGCATCACCTCGTCTCTGGGTCCATCTTGACAAGCTTGTGCCTGTTCTTCTTCCGCTCCCAGTGCTCGTCCAGCCGGTGGGAGGCCACATGGATGACCTGGCAGGCCACAGTGCTCTCAGAGGCTGGGTCCCCAGCACACAGCAGCCGGTAGCACTCGATCTGGGCCCGGCCGCCCGCAGAGAAGAGCAGGGCAGACAAGCCCTCGTCACCAAAACCCTCATCACCAGGTCCCGCAGGGCCGGCCAGCGCCAGCGCCCTCACACTGGAAATATGGTCACTGAGCCGGGCGAGCGGCACAGCTGCCTGGGAACGCTCACTGAGTGCCAGGACGCAGGCCGTGGTGTCCTCGCTGCCGGTGACAAAGACATTAAGGGTGGCGTGGCCGGGCACCTCCACCGCCCCCAGGCGCCTCACGCAGGCGATCTCCCGCCCATGCAGAGACGCCAGGAGCACCTGCTGCTCACAGGGCTTGGCCTCGCGGTGGTACAGCATCACGTCCCCAGACTTGATGAAGGCAAAGGACTCGGCCGAGGGGCTGCTCCAGTAGCTCCAGGAGCGGTGCCCCCCGCCGCAGGGGATGCAGTGAAGGTTCTCGCTGGTCCTGCTGCTCCACACAACAAAGTTGTCAGCGTGAAAGCCCAACACAAGCAGGTCCCCGTCAGGGGTGAAGCGCAGCTCCTCGATCCACTGCAGCCCTTTGCAGGGCCTGTGCTTCCGCAGGACCTCCAGCTGCTGGCCCTGCAGGCGGAGCTGGCGGTAGACTCCGTCCCGGCCGGTGCTATAGATGTAGCCCCCGTGGCAGGTCACTGAAGTAACCCCCATCTTCCCATGGAGCCCAAAGAGCATGGAAACCGGAGCCTCAAGGGGAAGAGCCCCTTTGCGTGACAAGCAAGAGGGCTCTGTGTCACTGCCAGCATCCTCGCTGACTGGGTCGGTGCCACCATTGGCAATGCTGGTGCTTTCCGCATCCCCCCCTGGGGAGCTGCCGCAAGGGAAG
>NW_009650170.1:1122993-1140398 GCF_000708025.1 Charadrius vociferus | reverse complement strand
CCGCCGCCTCGGCCCTACAGCTCCAAGTGCACCCCGCTGTAAGCTTTATCCACCGTCCACTCGCCCGGGCCACCCGCCCCGGCCCCCGCGTAGCGCTCCATCTCCTGCTGGAACTGCAGCTGCGGGCGGCGGGTCGGGGCCCACTGCAACCCTTCCGTCCGAGTGCCTTGGGTGACCAGGCAGCCCCCGTGCAGGGCAAAGTCATCCAGCTCCCCCACCCAGCCTGCCGAGCAGAAAAGCCCCATTAGGAGGTGGCGAGGGGTGCTGCAGCACAGGCAGGCACAGCCGGCACTGCAAGGGGCTCTCTCCCCCACAGCCCCTGCTTGGATTTTAGCTCGGTGATGTCTTACAGGAGTTGGCTGCTCCTGGCACCCCTCCATCTTTGTGCCGCCCCACACTAGCACCTGCAAGGAGCTCACTAGGGCAGGCTCCCCAAGTGCAAAACGCTCATTGCCTCTGTGTCTCCACTCAGAACAAGGGGCTCTTGCATTCTGCACCACAGCTGCTGTTTTCCTCAGCTCTTCCCAAAAGGGGAGGCTGGCATGGAAGGGGCGGGGCCTGCCACTAGAAGGCCCGTAGAAGTCAGAGGCTCACAGCCATATTAGAGACTGCATTTCAGTGGTTCTAAATGACCCTCTCTTTACAGAGGTGCTATGGTTCTTCTGTGGCAGACTTGCATCAGGAGCCGCCTTCCATTTAGGAACAATTTGCTCATAAAAACACAACAGGGGTCTTCTTACAAGAGAGTGATGGTCTTGATATTATCATCTAATAGCTGAAACACTGGTCTTCTGACCTCCTCTGTGGACTTTCTAGAGATGGAAACATGAGCTGCTTCTAGTGGAGCTGGGATGCTCTACTCCTTCCTCCCACCACTACTCAAAATCTGCCATTGAAACACTCTGGAGTCATGCTCACCAGCAGCCTGGAAGATTCATGTCAATCCCCCAGCCTGGCTGTCAGGGAAAACCGCGCTGCACTTCATGAGAAAAACAGCCCCAAGGACACAATATCATCACGCTGCGGCTCAGCCATAAAACAGGAGTCGGCCCCAAGCACAGCCATGCCTCCCTGTGCTGCAGAGCTGATGGCCATGCCTTTGTCTACCTCCCCTCCCCATCCCTTTGGGCAACACCACATCAGTGAAACATTTTGAATTGCAGACCAAGTTCCAGCAGGAGTTTCAGCTCGCACAGCGGGATGGGAGGCAGCTGGCGATGGCTACTGCAGCCAAGGTCTTTGTTTGCTAGCTACTCCCGTCCCCTAAAGACATCAGGAGCCACTGACCTACTGCCTGTAAACAAAGGCCTTTCAGAGTCAGGAAGCTCCTACCCAGCTGGTGACAAGCAGACTCCACAGTTCCCACTAGCAGGCAGATACCACCCTTTGGCTTTCTTCTGAGCTCCCAGCCACCGCAAGAAGAAGACGGCTGTCACCTCCTGCAGTCCTACCCCTCCCAAGAGACGAGTCTTGAAACAGGACTGTACCTTCTCCGTCTGACAGGTAGTTGTACCAGAAGACAGCAGTGCCTTGCTGAGGTTTCACTCGCAAATTGCCCTTGTCGCAGTTTTTCCGAGTATCTCGCAGGTCAATGTCGTTCTGGATTAAAGACTGGCAAGAAACCACAGAGAAGGTGTCGCAAACAGGGCTGGAATGAAGCGCATGCACTGGGCTGCCTCTGCTGCCAGCCACCATCCTGTCCTTTGCCTGAACGCCCCACAAGGACAGCTCAAGGCTGACGCTGGGCAGGGCAGGGCTTTCGCAACCCACCCAGAGCAGCTAGTTTCAGCCCCCCCTGGAGGTCCATGACCTGTTTCTGAGCAGCCGCCCATTCCTGAACATGTTGCATGACAGGAGCACAACATAACTGCTGCCAGGACTTAGGCTGAGGAAGCCTGCCCAGACAGAAGCAAGCAGGACCCATGTTATGGCAGCAAGGCCAACAGACCACTCCTTCGGCCTCTGAGTGGGGAGAGGTCCCGCTGTGAAAGCACTGTGCCTCTTCCCTTGGCCTCAGAGGGACACAGCTTCCCCATGCTCTAGCTACAAAGGCTAACATCCACCAACCTCACACACCAGACCCCTTCTGCAGCCACAGCAAATACATTCAAACAGGGACTCAAAATCCCCAGAGGTAACATGTAGGCAAGATTCATTTACCATCTCTTCATACGTCCTGTTATCAGCTATAGGAAAGACTGTTTCACCTCCCCCAGTCACATTGTTCAGGTAGAACAGCACTGTCACATACCTGCAAGACAGAGTGGCTGTCAGGAGACACAACTGGAACAGGAGAGGACACACAAGGGCTGTCCATACCCTGCCCCTCCACCATACACACAGTGGTTCCTCCAAGACATCACAAGGTATGTGATTTACATCATCAGCTTTTCTCCAAGGACAAGACCAGGACAACAAAGAAAATCCCCTCCCGCGACCGTGAGGATGCGTTTCTAGCCTCTGGTGGGGATGACCCAGCAGCTCTGCAGAACTGCTCCACCCTCTTCATGTGGACCTGCAAGATTCACCCACCTCCTCCTTCAAACCCCTTCATGCCAGCAACCTCCAGAGCTGGTTTGTGAGCCCACAACCTGAGTACTGAGCCCCACACAAGGTGAGGTGAAACATCTCTCCACAACCTTTCTCTAGCGCGTTCCAGGTTGTGCCAAGGCAGACCTTACCGGCAGGAGGTCTCAAAGGGAGCACTTTCATTGGCGACCAGCTTGGTGTGGCTGCAGGCAGTCTCACGGAAGACGGGGCCGCTGTCCATGTGAGCATGGTAGTGCCCTCCTTGGTCATACCGCACAACCTGGAGGGGCTCGCTGTGCTCCACAATCTCGGGGGGCAAGCGAGTCAGGCGCATTACCCTGGGGAAGAGAAGAGCAGAGCAGGTGAGGGGAAAGCACCATCAGCCTGGTCAGCCGCCGCTCCCAAGCACCAAATAAATCCAGAGAAAGAAAACCCCCTTCCCCAACAGACCGGAGAGACGGATGGGCTGCAGCAAGCATATCAAGAGATAATGAGGTCCTTACAGATTTGTTGGACCATCAGCATCAGCTCAGAAAGCCCTCATCAAGGTTAATAAAAAAAAACAAAAAAAACCCAAAACCGAGGGGTGCATCTCCAGCAGGACTGCGCTCAGGAAGACTTTGCTTGCTCAGCAAGATCCCTTCTGCGTGTGTCCCTGGAGCCTTCATGTGCCATCTCATCGCTTCTCTGGACTCCTGCACACCACCTACAGACCTCGGGGACAGTTAGCAAAGCACAGGGTCCCTGCTGAGAGTGAAGGAGAGACTAGCTCTAGGAATATTCTTGTCACCTAACTCACCTTTCCCTGTTGCCTTTTCAGCAGCCTTCCCCCAGGGCAGAGGGGCATGGGAAGTGATCAAGGAGACTGGAGCCCTCCTGCTCTGGGATTTTTTCCGCTGCTACATCTGAGATCATCCCCAAGGCAAGCAGGTACCTCTTGAGACCTGCCAAAGAACACTCAGAGCTCTGAGAATTTGGACCGGTGAAGCCCTCGGGGCAGGCACGAGGGGAACGCGGTACCCAGGCAGGATGGCAAAGCCCCCCCAGGCACTGCATGGTCCCAGGGAGGACTGTATCAGCCTCCTTCAATGCTATGTCTTCACATCCTCCTAATAGTGGCCAACTGAAGAGCGTAAAAGCAGTATGCCGATGCCTGTGTGCGCTGGCTAGCTGGCACGGAGAAGGTGGCAGCCACAGTCTGCTCTAATCAAGGCAATATGTGACTCCATTCCCCCGCTGGAATGCACTGAAGAAAAGGAGTGGCTAACAGCCATTTTCAAGCCTCAGGACAGATTTTACCCACCCATGTCCTGGGCGAGGACCAGCACCACAAGAACAAGAGGGTCTCCAGCCAATTATCTGAAACTCACCACAGCTAAACCATCTGGCCTGCGTGCTGGGTTTCCACGCTTCCCAGTACCAAATCTGAGATGAAGGGAAAGGTTAGAGGTTCTCCTGTCTGCCGTGAGCTGCGCTGTGCTACATGTTACACTAGCATTACACCAACTCAGCTTACTTGAGATGAAGTTGTGCTTGTTAAAAAGTCAGCTCTGAACTGCTAAGACAGATTTCAGTGAAATGCATGAGTAACTAAAGCAAATGACAGTAACTACTGGCACCCAGACAGCATTGGAAATGGGCAGTTTCTCCCAGTAAGCTCATTTACTAATTAGAATGAATTATTTCATATAATGCCAAGTCTTCTTGGTTTTATAGGGCTGTTCCCAAAAGTGAATGGAGATGCTGAAAGGTTTGATTTTTCTTTTTCCTTTTCCACAGGACAATACAAATTCTTGTTCTAATGAAAACCTCCTCTCCCCATTCCGTGTCTGTGTTCATTGCTCTTTATACTCCAAAGACTTTCACGCAATTAGGAAGTGTGAATATCAGCAAGTCTGCCACTGCCTCTCCCAGCACAGGTGGTCCTCGTGCCTACACAAACCCAACCGCCCGGCTGCCTGGCCCGTACCTTTGCCGTATGGCTCTCATGACCTGGTGTGCCCCCTCGCCCTGGTACAGCCAGGTGTGCTGGCTGTTGCGCACCAAGTCACTCATCTTCACTTTCTGGCTTCCCATGTACTTGTGGAAATCGCGGATATTCAACTGTTTGAATTCTTCCAAGCTCAGCACACCTACGGGAAGAGAGGAAAAGCTGGTTGACTGTGGTGCAGGTAATAGTTCTTCAAGTTCTGTACCCGGAGAAACCACCAGCTGAGGGCACTGCAGAAACCGCCTTCCTCAAACAACCCCATTCAGGGTCCACCAGCTGTGCCCACCACGGGCTGCACCCCACACACGCAGGATTACAGGCCCCAGCAACGCCCTCGCCTGTAGCAAAGCAGAGGGGCAGACAGCAATGTGCAAAAGCGAACTGTTAGCTGCCGCAGGAGGTCAGAACTGGGACAGGCAAAATACCATTTTGAACTTTAAAAAGCTCCTAAAACACACAAACCAATCCATCAAAAGAGAGAAATAGCCACTACAGTTCTAACATATGCAATGCCACAGCTAAGAAGCCTGTGCTGCCTGATGCCTTGGGGCTTGTTACTTAGATATTTAAATAGACACAGAGTGGGACACCTCAGACCACATTTTCTACAAGACCTTGCATGGTAAATTGAAAAAGCCAAACCCAAAACAAGCAGTACATTCTTCTGCATTTGTGTAATTGCAAAACATGAGCGAGAAATACAACACAGTATGATCTTACATAACTAGAAGTAACAGAAAAGCGAGAGGTAAAAAGCGGTTTCTACTAAAACAGGTATTTCTTGTTTGCACTCAACTGGACTTGCCAAGTAATGGACTTCTGCCTTTGTCAGCTTCAGAAAAATCCTCACATTTGTTGTTTCCCCTTTCTAGAGAAGAAGGAATCCCCGCACTGAGGATCAGGTCCCTGGGACCAGAGTGTGCGGAGTGCTGCAGTGTGCTGCCCGGCAGCCAGCACGCATCGCAGGCTGCGAGTGGAGCTTGTTCAGGGAGCAAACCCAGTGCTGCTGTGGTGCCAGCTCTGCTCCCCAGGCACACAGCACCCTCCGGCAGTGGGAAAGACCAGCCACCAGGGTCAGCCTGGGACAGTTCCTCAGGTGCCAGTGGTCATGACCAAATTATCCAGACCATTATTATTTCTAGTGTCTTCTTGTCCCCACTTCCCCTTACTCCATGCAGTCTTTGATGACACAGTGCCACATCCAGGTTGCGACCTGGTCTCTCAGTGTCACGTACCAATCTAACAACGGAGGGAAGCAGCTCTCTGGAAGCAAGGTCCTGCCAAGACCACTTTAACAGGACCTTTCATTTGTTAATATCCAGAAGAGTGGAAAAGCCACTAAGGACTCAGTCATATGCTCCTACCCCTGCCAAGAATGCCACCAGCCCAGAGGAGCAGGGCATGGGGTGCCCTCCGGATATTTAGGCATTCACACGGATACTGCTTCAACTCAAACCAGCTCCTCCTGGGCAGCTCTCAACGCCAGGTCACTGGAAGAGAGCATGCAGAGCCTGTGTGTTCACTTAATTTGATTAGGAAATGAAGAGTTGCTTAATTGAGGCCACTCTAATTAGAGCAGCAGAGGTTAGAGTGCACGTCCGGACCAGCAGGAGCCCTTGGGAGACCACAGGCAGGAAGGGCAGAATTGGCCTCATGGAAATATGGAGAGTTTGCAGCAGCAGAGAGGGGTTTCAGCAACAAAGGCTGACCAACAAGACCACCCTCACCTCCCCTTATTCTGCCCTCCCCTGCCAGTGATGCTGCAGAATTCTCCCTGAAAACAGTGGGGGAGTGGAGGGTGCACCTTAAAACCTGCAGCCCAGGTAACAAGAGCTACATAGTCAGAGCCAGAGCGGTCTCTCAGACCACGGGAGCAGAAGTGCACCCTGAAGGTTGTGTTATATCGCGGCATGAACTAAGGCAGGTCTGACAAGGGAGAGGAAGCGCAGTTGTGTTCTCATCGTGCTTCTGCAAGATCCAAGCCCAGGCGGTGGAACTAGTCTGCTGCTATACCGGTGATGAAGTGGCAGGGATGCTGCGATGAGAGGGTTACACTGATTCCACTTTTCTGTGAAGGTCTCTAAAGCAGCATTATTTTCCTTTGAGGAACACAACAGGCCTGGGCAGGGACCTGGCTCTTGCTCTGCCCCGCATGGCAGGGTGAGGAGTCCAGCGTGCTGAGGGCGAAGGGATTTCCATGGAGCTGCTCTTACCGTTCCCATCAGGATCAGCCTTGACTGCAGTATACATCTCCCGGATGTTTTCAGGGGTCATCCACCTGCCATTCCCAAGCCGGGTGTGGGTCAACACCTGAAATTCAGAAATGGATCAACAGCGGGCACTGGTTTCTCACGCTAACGGAACCCTGCAGATTCCCTGCTTGAGGCCTGGCGGGCTCTCCTCTGCAGAGCATCGGCCAGCCAGGCGTCAGCACGTCTCTGCGGAAAGAAGATTGGAGTGGGAATTATCTGGCAGCCACACACAGTGTGTGGCTGATGCGTGCTGTTATTTCCAGTTTAGGTCACGGCAAATGACTGCTGCGACTCAGTTAACCAGCCCTGAGGTGGAGGGGGCAGAGCTCTTTCTCTTGAAGGGAAAGTAAAGCTATCGATGATAAAAGTGAATGCTTCTACTTGCGCAAGATAATGGCTTGGAACAAAATGCCTCCTTTCCATGAGGACAGAGATACGCAGTATCCTGGAGAGCTCTCAGCACTGGGTTGTCACTGGCACAGTGCCCCATACTGCACAACGCTTGCTGCCCACGGGACAGTACACACCCCCAGCCCCACCTGAAACGGGAGCCTGGAGCGGGACATCCTTGAACTGTCAGCGCCTGCCCTGATGCACCCTGCAGTACAGGGCAAGGGTGCCGCAGAGCTGTGGACGAGGTGCTCATTATCCCCCTCCAGGGTCATTAATAGGGGTGGCTTGGCTGATGTCTGGTCAATTGAGCACAGTCAGTCCCCGCAGGCTGCACAAAGCAGTGGCTACGCTACAAACTCACTTCCCCGGGATGCCCAGCAAGAGGAAACCCACAGCAGAAGGAACTTTTCACCCAGCATATTCAAAACACACATCTGCCAAGGACTGCTGCTACCTTCCAATAGCACGACAATTGCTGCACATTCCCCCCAAAATTCCCATGCTGAAGGTCAGCACTTGAGGCATAAAATTAAGTAAATACTGAATGGTATATATTGGGGTCTGGAACTACCCAAGCACAGGAGTAATCAAGAGATCATCTGAGGAGGTGACCTGCCAGAGGGTCCCACAGCAAACCTCCCCCAGTCTGTCCCGCACTCCACCTCTTTGAGCTGCAGCTGCCCGTCCTGATTGTGGTCCAGCAGATTGAAAATGTCCATCTGGCTGATTTCTATCATTTCCATGGCTTCCTCATAGTCATCCGTTGGTAGGATCTGGCTCTTCTGCAGTCCCTTCAGCTGGGCCAGATGGACGATGAGCTTGCACTCTTCCTCTGTCAGGAAGTCGGGAATTTCTGCAGCAAAAGTGTGAGAAGCAACAGAGATTGAGGAACTGTTACAGTGGGACCGATGGCAGGCTACTTGGAAGGAAAAAAAAAAAAAAAAAAAAGAGGTGGGGGGGAAACTTAGACTCTGCCTAAGTTTGAGACATGCAAACGCATCAACCCTTCCACCAGAAAAGCTCTCAAAGAGCATACGCCACACACCTGAGCTGCTGGAAGCGGGTATTTTTACAGCAGCCATTCCTAAATGTTTGGATCCAGGGGTCAAGCCCTTAAACTCTCTCGCGGATACCACAATGGACAAAGGAGTGAACAAACACGTGCATATCACTCTATATTATCACTTCAAAGGTGACTTGTGGATCAGAGTCTGGGAACGGCTGCTCTACAGGAAGGGAGGGCAAAACTGCAGTGGGCAGTGGTGATGGCCAGGTTTTCAGGCTTCCTTGCTCTCACGCGGGGAGGACAGCACTTTGCACAAAACCAAACGCCTTTCAGGGGAACCTGGCACAGCACTGCTATGAAACTCAAACAGCAAGGAGACAACTTCCAAAGTTATTCTCACTCATTCCCTTGATCCCTCACTCATTCCCTTGATCCCTCACTAAAATGGTCTTCAAATGCAATATTAAAGGGGAAGACACGGCCCATGGCAGATGCCACGCTCCATACACAGGTAGCATCCCCATATCACCAGCTTTCCTTTGCAGCATGACACCAGTAGCAATCAGGCAACACCAGGATTCCAATCAAATTTAAATGCAAGGAAATCCACTGATGGCTATGAGGCTCCGAGATTTCTAGCTGCACGGTGCACTGGGCACACACTTGCGAAGCGCTGGGGAGGTCCTGTTCCACAGCACAGTTACACTATGGCCCAGCAGGTTGAGAAGATCCTTCTGGCTGATGTCTGTCACTGCTACGGGGATCTTGTCACCAGCTGCTGAGATTTTTGAAGAGGGACAGAAGACCCATCAAAGCAGGACAGGTTTAAGTGCTCCTAGACCCAAGGTCCTGCTCTCCAAATCGCAGTCCCCTAGAGCTCCTGCAGGTATGTGCCAAGGACACATTACATCTCCACTATAGCAGCAACTCTCAAAGTGGGGGGAAAAAAAAAGTTAATTACTTCCATGACCTTAATTCAACCCTATCAGCTCAAACTGTCAATAAGCAGTTGGCTTCTTGCTAAGCACAGACCAGAACTAGCCCTGGAGAAAACGAGATGTTCCTGGGAAGCCCCAGACACACAATGCAGCCGGCTGTATCTGTAACACCCTCCGAGGAAACAATTTCCGCCGCAGGCAGCACAGGGTCCTTGTGCCAGAGGACGCTTCAGAGCCGGAGCTTCCGCTGGCCAGTTTGAACCTCATGGCACGGCACCAGATCTGAATGAACCGTGCGCGCTGGCAAGCAACGCCCCCAGTATTTCCAGTTCCCCAAACTGGGCTACAATAATGATGGCTTCTGGAATCTTAATTACGTGCTGGAGGAAGGACAATCCCGCTCTTCAGCGGTAGTAACCGGATTTTGTAATGAAGTAAAAATTCTGTTAACGCGCTCTGTCACGCAGGTTGCAAGGTGAGGGGGTTTCCAGCTAAGCGCTGCCAATCCTATCTGCAAACAACCCGGCTCCACAGCTGCAAATTAGTTCCTCTCTACCCTCAGCTCTCCGAAACAGTTAACTTCTGGCTGTGAGACCATCCTATCTCTCTGCCTGCTCAACAATAGATCCAGCTAAACAAATGCCTCCTAATTGACTTTGAGCAACACTTGATTGCTTTTACAAAAAACAAAAGAGAGGAAAACATTGGGGTTTATGAAATAATGACTAATCCTGGAGCAAGAGAAAGGGGATGGGTTGGAGCACTGGTGTCAAACAGAGATTCAATCTCGGCTGAAAGAGCCCCAAGACACATGGGCCAAGTCATTCATCCCTCCCCAACTGCCCTCATTTCCACACCTGCTGATCTAAGCCAAACCCCTGCTAAAATCCAAACAATCGGGGCCGCTGGCAAACGAAAATTGGAGCATTGTCTTCCCCATGAGGGCTCTGAAAGGGCCGCACTTAATGAGGATGGATTGACAGAGAGGTGGCTCTTAGGCTATAAAAGGCGTCCCACAGTTGGGAGCAGCTCAGTCCGAGGTGCGCTGCCCATTCGCCCGCTCCCAGCTCGCTCCGAGCATGGTCACAGCCCACCGCAGGCAACCCTTGAGGTCGGGTGGCCCATGGCTGCTGGGTCTCCTGGCGCGCCTGCTGCTCTGGGGTTCTCCAGGAGCCTGGGCAAGCTACCTGAGGAGATCTTCCAGCTGCACACCCATTCCACACCGCATGGCCTTGTGCTACGACATCGGCTACTCCGAGATGAGGATTCCCAACCTGCTGGAGCATGAGACCATGCCAGAAGTGATCCAGCAGTCTTCCAGCTGGCTGCCCTTGCTGGCCAGGGAGTGCCACCCCGACGCTAGGATTTTCCTCTGCTCCCTCTTCGCACCAATCTGCTTGGACAGGTAAGATGTTTTCACAAGTTATTTCAGCTGTAGCAAGTAACACTCTCCAAGAGCACAACTGCATTTGCTTCCCGAGAGAAAATGCATGAAATCTCACCACAGTCCCTGAAAAGCCACGCTGCCTCTCTCAGCAAGGGGCAATTGGATTACCCAGCAGGGACCTTCCCTCTGAAAGTGAAACATGAGCATTTCATCTTGTAGGAGCAGAAACATTATGTTCCCTCTTCTGGATTTTCCTGCTCTCCCACCCTAGGCACTGCTGCCATCTCCCCTGGCTGTCCCCATGGCACAGCGCAGTAGCCGCTGGCACCCACCGGCTTCACCTCCCACCTCCCCTGCAGCCCCCTTACCAGCTCCTGCCCCAACCACGCAAGGGCTTCCCCAGCCCGACAGTGCCAGCATCAGAGAGAAATCCTCATTTTTGAGGTGCAGCTGTCAGAGCTGCTAAGGAAATCAGGTATCTAATTAGGCACCTGTAAAGGTAAGCAGACTTTGCACAACTAGAGAAGATCCCTGGGCAGAGGAAGGGCTTCTGGCAGCAACACATATCAAACAGCCTCATCCCTCCCATCCTCAGAAAGTCATTGTTTGCTTCCTGGGCATTAATGTTCAAAAGACATCAAAGACCCCCAAATACCTCCGCTAGCACTAGAGTGTGCAACACAGCCCTGCGCAGCAGCGCAGTGCCAGGGCTCGACCCTCAGCCTGCTGCCGAGAGTGCAGAGGTGCTCCAATCCCCGTCCCCTCCCCAGGCTCATCTACCCCTGCCGCAGCCTGTGCGAAGCCGTCAAGAGAAGCTGCGCACCCGTCATGGCTTGTTACGGCTACCCCTGGCCTGAAATCCTGAACTGCAACAAGTTTCCTGCAGATCATGAACTGTGCATCGCAGCAGTCTCCATGGACGAAAATTCCTCAAGCAGGAGAAGTAAGGGTTTTATTTTCCTCAGATGTTTTCCCATATGTAACACCGAAAGCTCAAAAGGCCTATTTCTTCTTTGTGTTCCTAATGTTTCTGGTTTTAAGCTGTATTTTACAAAAATAACTTAGAAATCTTAATTTTGTTCTCTCTGGGAACTCCACCATGTCTAGAAAACTAGCGTAACATTGACTGCAGCTTGTTCCCCTCTCCACTGTATTCATTAGCTCCCCGGGTGCCGTCAGAGCAGGCAGGGGGAAGGAATTGCTGTGAAAGCCCAACGCTCAGGCACAGCGTGAGAGCTCGTGGTGTGCAGGCTCCAGGCGATGAGATGTGCTTCCAGCAGAGCTGAGGAGCTGCAGCCCTGATCTTTCAGCTGCGTCCAGAGTTTAAAAACACGCAAAAAGAAAAGTTTTGCAAGCCTTCTCTTTGAACATTAGGAAACACCACAAAGGGGCATGAGCCTCTGCAGACATGAGTTACACAAGAAAAAAAATCTTTAAGACTAAAAGACTAAATTAAACACTCAGATACTGATGAGCGCTGGGGGAGATTCAAGAGCAGTTAAGGGGAGAACAGACGCCTCATTTCAGCATCGCTGGATGGAGTTTGGCCATACCAATGGCTTTACTGTTCCATCCAAACTAGGAGATCTTCATTAAGCATTTTCACTGCTGCTTTAACATGTAGCAACACATACAAGCCTAAACAAAGTACGACAAGCAGCATCTGCCCCAGCCACAGAAAGGAGAGCTTAACATTTCCCACCCTGGCAGCCTAAGCTGTCTCTCCAGGGACGGGGTAGCTCTGGAGAAAGCACCCCTCGGAAACAGCAAGCCACCACTCGCAGATCTCAAAATTGCATTATGCCTTTTCCAGTGAAGCTTGACAAAGGTATCATAATCAAATTTCTGTTGCAGCAGTGCCCCGAGCCAGCTGCAAGGACTGCGAGCTTGAGGAGGCCAGCACTGCCAGGGAGATCCTGGAAAACCTCTGCGCCAATGATTTTGGTGAGTAACCCCCTCCTCCTCTCAGCTGCTGCAGTTCCCTCCAGCAGCCAAGTAGTGGCATGGGAAGAAAACGGCTTTGCCATAACAAACTGACTTGGAGGAACTGCAGCTTTTACAGCAGATCATAGAGATGTTCAGGTTCCGACTTACTGGCTATGTAGCAAGAGGGCCCAGCTCCAGGCAGCACCAAAGGTGAAGACCTGCTTTTTGAAGACCTTTTCTGTGGGCTCTGATTGCGTTTTGGTCTGTGGCTGCTAAATACAAGCAGTACTCGTTTTTTCCCTCAGAGACCAACATTTCAACTGATACCCATAAAAAACTTCAGCAAACTCCACGTTAGCTATTTCAAAGTTCAAAACCATTGTTCTAGTAATGTGACTCTCCCTCCCCCAGCCCAAGCAGGTGGCAGCACTGGCTCTGCTCAGTCAGCTGCCAGGAAGTTTTCAAGATACTGTCCTGAATTCAGGCACAGTACCTTCATGGAAAAAAAAAAGAAAAGGTTAAAAATCCTGGGCTGCTGGCAGTCATGTCTCCTCCTGAAATCCCAGCTCAGTGTCAAGTAATTTGCACAAGACCAGGACTTGGATGCATCCACTTGCTTGCACCCATTTCCTACAGGGTTTCTGCCCGTGCAGCGGTGCTGATACACCTTTGCCACTCTCATGAGAAAAGCGGAGTGAGAAGAAGGGTGTTCAGTACTGAAACTAACCTCAAATGAGAACTTTTACAAATTCACTGCAATTACAAGAGCTTGGATGGATGCGTCACCACATTACAGAAACAGCAAGAAAGCCCTGCATCGGCTGTGTGTTTAAGTAGGTAAGAGCTATGAAAAGTAAGCAGAACTAACAGCTCTTTTTCCAACCCCTGCAGCAGTGAAAATCCGAATCCTGAGGAAGAACATGACCACTACCATCTCAGACTTTGACCTGGACCCCTCCAGGGTGGAGGTCCTGAAGCACGGCCCGCTCCTCAGAACCGAAATCCCCGCCAGGCTCCAGCAGTGGCTGGACATAGATGCTACCTGCGTCCACAACATCATGAGAGGCACTCACGCGGGGGTCTTTGTTGTAAGCGGCGAAGTACAGAGTGACAAAGTGGTGGTGAACAAGGCCTACGCCTGGCAGAAGAAGAACAGGAACCTGCACCAGGCGGTGCGGAGGTGGAAACATCACCGCTGCCCTGAACAGGCTAGCCGGAAGGCCTGAAAAATCTCAATTCCAACAGTAAGAAACTGCTCCCATCCCTATGGCTAGAAAATGCCTTTCCCTGGCAGTTGGTGTTTTGGAGATGTACAGTCAATATTTTTAGGTGATTCAAAACAGTCGTAGTCCACACATAAGGCCTCCTTACAGATCCTTGTTTTACTGAGACAGAGATTAAGGATGCAGATTTAACATATTCCTCTTGCAAGGCTCTGCGAATCCAGGACTTGCGGTGGATGGCTTTGTGTCAGATCCAATGTCACAATAAAACTGAACGGAACTCTGCAGGTGAGCACAAACTAGAAGAGACCTGTAACAACAGGTCCTTCTAGTTCTCATCATCGAAGCTGACAGCCATTTCAGCTTTATTATTTGACCCTGGTGCTGTCCAAATGCCTGCCCGCTTTCTGTCCAGAGAGATTACACAGATGTCTCCTTGACTGCTAAGAGATGCTTTTTTATGTAATAGAGCAAATACTTAACTTTTGAACAGTCTGAGGTAAATTAAAGGGGAGAGGAACCCACCCAGGCAATGCCCGGTCCCTTAAAAAAATGAATGCTAAACTCTGCTCTTGAGCAGTCACTCAGGACATCCCTTCAGCTTGCTGCGCTGAGTTGATGAGCATCTGCACAGGTGAAAGGAAACAGCCGTTCTTGAGCAGGAAAGGCACAGAGCGAAGACAGCTGAGGGTTTCTGCATAACAGGGAAAACCATTTTTTAACATCAGAAATTCAGTTCGGATCAGAAGATTCTGGTAACTGGGGAACTATTGAGGATAGCACAAGAGCCTTGAGAAAGAGCAGAGCAGGAGTGGGACGTCAGCCAGTTAAACCTCTGCTTTGGTGCGCAACAGCAGATTTGCCTGGGACTTGGAGGTGAGTCCCGACCACAGCACAGCAGGAGATACTTGCGGTTCTGATATGGGGGGAGGGAAGAAACATTACACATCCGTCTGGCCCTCACCCTGCACACAAAGAAGAGAGAAAAGGTGGCAAAACTCAGTCTCACCAAGTTCTCTGCAGCTCACTCTCTCACCCAAGTAAGTAGGGACCGTAATTCCCTCTGGGGTAAACACAGCTACAGCTCTACACTCCACACCACAGAGCAGAAACCAGCAAATCCCCAAATGAGAAAACTAGTCAGATTTCTACTGCCTAACAAAGCACTGTCCGTGGAAACTTTCCTATGCTGGATTCAACTTGGGATCGAAATAAGGGGAAAAACGGCTTTTGGGAGAAACGCGCTCAGCCTTGCTCATGACGCCTGCAGTTTTGGTTGCGGAGAGAGCCACCCAGTTTGATGGAGACACATTGCCTCCCTGTGCTCATAAAGCACACCGACAACCCATGCATGATGAGATCTCCTCTTCGGATTCAGCGTGGGCTGAGACAAGCACTCAGATGCTCACACTGAAATTCAGCTGTGCCCTGACATTTATGCAGCGATTACTTCTATTCCCTGAGGCTCAGAAGAAAAACACAGCGAGATTTCCTATTTTTATTCCTCCCTGCTGCCTTGTCTTGCAAACTGCCACCCAATCCACAGAATTTGCTGCCAGGTGGTCCCTGCAGTGGCAGTATCTTCTGAACAGACTGCGTTTGGAAAACACAACAGAACACATAAAAGCTCTGAAGGTTGAAAAGGCTTTGTCTGATATTTGTTTTCCATTAATAGGATTATTTGATTACTAGTGTTTCCTAACTAAAAAGTGCACAGATGGTCTGACTTACAAGCTTTAGAAATGACGTCTCGTAGCCAGAGGGGGAGATAAAAAATAGGGCAGGGACTTTTTCAGAGCTCCATGGAATACGCTTGGGTCCAATGCAGATGACTTATCCACATTTAAAAAAACAAACCGCAAGTTCCCCTATGGTGCCCAGTGCCATGCTCCAAAGCACAGAGCTCACATTAAATCATTCACGAGCCGTCTGCTGCCGTAGTCCCACTACAGCCTGCTCTGCTGAAAGCACAGATCACAGACCAGCCACTTATTTCCTAAATTGGCTCTCGCATGCCTCAACACTTTGTGTTAAGTAAAATCCCCAGAAATTCAAGAGTCCTTTGCTAGCAACTTCTGGGTTTGTTAACACAACCAAGTTAAACACACACTTCCGCTAATTTAAACAACAGAGATGCAATAAATTAGGCTTTTTAAACCAGTTGAGATTGGTACTGTTTACATAGATAGAGAAGTCTCTGGAAGTCTTTAAAAGTCAGAGTTGGCTCCTGGCAGGTTCATCCAGGAGATAAGAGCCGTCTTGCGACTTGCAGTTTCTAAATAAGGGACCTCCTATCAGAGGACAAAGGAGAAGAGACTCGTGTGGCATCTCAAATGATGAATGTCCGTTGGTGTCCACGATACCATTCTCAGGGAGCAAAGCTCCCCTCAGAACCCATGGAGCTACCGAGTGACAAGTTAAAAGTTGTGGGATTAGTGCTGCCAGGACCAATCTGCCTTTTCTCAACTTCAGTACCTTCCTTGCAGGCCTTTTACTTAAGCAGCAGCAGCAGGGCAGAGAAGGTGGAAACACTTTTCCTGAGTGAAAATCAGAGCAATTGCCGCAGACTGTGGTTCTGGTAATGATGTCAGCTTTGTGAATGCTGTGGGATATCAGTTCCAGGCTGGTGTGTCTGTTTACTGAATGTCAGACAGAAATCCACTCAGAAATTTGCAAGCCATGAATACCACATATGTAGAAATGACAGAAGACCTTTGTATATTTCTTCCAGATACTTATTACATTAAAGGAGTTTAATAAGAAACCTATCTGAGTTTTTTACAGACTCTCAGTATGAATAATCTACTTGGAATCAGAAAAAAACCCTCTTATATTATTGAGAAAGCATCTAATGAAGGCTCTCAATGCTATCTTTTCAGACACAACAGGTTTTCTCTGACTTTGCAGTAGTAGGAATTTTGTAATCATCTGTCCCAAAAAATTAATTTGTATATTCTCAGCAGATTTCCAGAACACAGAGTTCAATTAATGAGACTTTACATGTCACAGCAAAAATCACAGAAAGGTAAAGAAGGCTTTAAAATATCTGAAAGATGGATGTGGTGTGGTTGTGTAGCAGAGAAGCCAGAAATAAAGGTAAATCTAGAAAAGGACACAAAATGGTGGAAGACATGTAGTCCATCAATTCTGCTACTTGTTTCCTCAGCACTGAAGCACCAACACTAAATTGCTTTATCATCATTTATTACCAAAAGTTTGGGTATCTCCTGTCCCGTCCTAATACCGAGCAGCTGCTTCGAGGTCCTCTTCAGTGATCTTCTGTCTATTCACAGTATTTTAAAGAGAATCTGAAAAACCTGGAAAGGTTAATCTTCCAAATTCTTCTAAACAGGCCATCCAGAGCAAGTAACCTCTGCGAATACTGTACCAAAATACCTTAAACAAAATCACACTTTTTTTTTAACGCAGCCCCAAAGAAAAGCGGCACAGGGAGGCGAAGCAAACAGGCGAGAAGTCATTTTCCCCCGAGCGGGTGTAAGAGCGGCGGGTGAAAAACCTGGAAAGGTTAATCTTCCAAATTCTTCTAAACAGGCCATCCAGAGCAAGTAACCTCTGCGAATACTGTACCAAAATACCTTAAACAAAATCACACTTTTTTTTTAACGCAGCCCCAAAGAAAAGCGGCACAGGGAGGCGAAGCAAACAGGCGAGAAGTCATTTTCCCCCGAGCGGGTGTAAGAGCGGCGGGTGTGAGACAGACACCCCCTCCTACTCCGGCCGTTGTCAGACAGCGTCCCCCC
>NW_009650170.1:1100811-1122082 GCF_000708025.1 Charadrius vociferus | reverse complement strand
GGGGGGGAGGGGAAGGGACACCACAGCCCCCCGACCTCAACCAGAGCGGGGCGAGGAAAGGAATTCCCAGAACAAGTGCCTCATTTAAAAATAAAGTTCTATTTTTTGTTTTGTTTTCTCGGTTTTATTTTTTTTTTTCCACTCGCTTAAAAAGTCTAAAATTGAGAGTGCAAGACTATAGTACAGAAACCTCCTGCTGTCCCGGTCCCCGGGCGGGCACAGTGCCTTCGCCAGGGCGCAGAGCAGCAGTCATGCAGTTTACTAAATCAGTAGAAAATTTTTTGTTACAGTCTGGGAAGCCTGAGGACTGTTAGAGGTGAGGCAGCCAATGCACTAACACAAGCAAAGCTGAAATTAAAAAAAAAAAAAAAAAAAAAAAAAAAAAAAAAGAGTATCGGATGCAAGGATGGAGAGGTGTCGGGCGGGCGCAGGAACTGGAAACAAGTGCAAAAAGAAAAAAAGAAAAAAAAAAGAGAGAGCAAACATTCCACATCTGTAGCAGTGATGCACCAAAGGGCACCTCGTACCTCAGCATTAGTGGCTCCTGAGCCACGCTCTGTTCACCTACGCTCGCGTTGCCTTGCTGACTCGAACAGCACCCTGTGCCTATTCCAAGGGGAAAAAACCCTGGCCTTGTGTTTTGGGGTCCAGAGCTCCCGTTTCCTTGCCGTCACCTGCCTCTCCAGCTGCTCAGCTGCTTTACACAAAGAGGCAACAGTCCCTGTGCTCTGCGGGTTTCGTCCGTGACCCTACGACTTTCTGTATGACACCGGTACCAAAGTCACCCAGCCCGGGCTGCAAAAGCAAGTCAGTCCTGCTGTTTTCCCAGAGAGTACAGAAATAGGATCGGTGCGTGCAAACCAGAACTTTCACCACTGTCAGAAAGGGTGTTTTGTTTTCTTTTAGAATAAATAGAACTGCTGACAAAGCTCTAGTTTCAGAAAATTTGAAAGAATTAGGGGGTGCACTGTGCGATATGTACTACTGTTCCTCAGCCAAGCAGCTCCGCAGTCTGGTCAGTACGTTTGGCCGCAGCTACGTGGTCTAGCTTGCCTACAAACAAGGATTCATAGCAAAGCATGTTGTGGGGGCACGGGAGGGGGAGGGAGGGAAGGAGGGAAGGACAGCGAGACAAAACCCCATTCTCATCTAGCTCAAAGCTGGACAACTATGTGACAGAAATGAGAGCTCTTCAGGATTAGGAAACTCCACATACCTGTTCTGCAGAGAGATTAGGTGTTACGCTAGTTACATTTAGACAACAAGAACACCAGCTTTGATCCTAATTAGTACTTTGCACATTACACTTTTAAAGAACAGTTTAAACATCGGTTCTACGCACTGCAAACTGCTGGGTGTCGGCAAGCCCTCCCCCACGCTATCCCTTCCCCTGGGTCCAGCATGCCCAGACTCCGACAATCATTTGGGAAGGGGAGAGGAAGGGACTGACCTCTAGAATATATTACGAAGAGGGCACAGAGGCTGCTGGTGGAGCAGAGGAGGGAATGAACTCAGGAGACAGTGGCTGGAGCAAGGATGTATCTACCCCTGTGGCTCCAGCATGGCAGGGAGCCAGAACAGGACAGAGCAGGAACAGGAGGAGCCACGGTTACAGAGCAGCAAGCAGCAGTGCTCCCAAAAAACAGGGACTCCCTGCCCCACTCCCTGGCTCCGGCCACCTCTCTGCATCCCTCCTCTACACTCAGCTGCTTCTGTTGTAACCTCCACTCCCACTGCCAGCAGCTCCCCGGCAGT
Source organism: Charadrius vociferus (assembly GCF_000708025.1). NCBI lineage: Eukaryota > Metazoa > Chordata > Aves > Charadriiformes > Charadriidae > Charadrius > Charadrius vociferus. Next base: position 1,120,327 of record NW_009650170.1, on the reverse strand, counting down.
GCGTTCCCCCATTCCCTGTGGATACATCCCACACCAGGGAAGGGAGAGAGGGAGAAAAGGCCTCTCAGTTTGAAAATTTCTTCTGTGTACAACAAGCATGGCCACAGGATTAGCTCCTATGACAGCTACTCCTCTTTTAAATGGATTCATCTCGTTAAAATCTATCTGCCCAATTATATGTGCTGTAAATACTTGGCTCACGCGCATCAGGTACATGAAAAAGGCTCCAACAGCATAGTTAGCTTATTCTGACATGCAGGAATTTAGCACTTCCCCCCCCGCCCTCCAGTTTAGTCTTTGTCAAATGACATTATATTGGAGCAATAGAGTATACAGGGATGCATCAAAGGCAACACTTCCACATACAGCATGGAAGAGAATCCCCTGAGTTCCCTGCAGAGGATCCTCAAATCAGAGACTCCAGCTCCACCTTACTGGCTGCAAACGTGTTCCCGGTGCAGGAGACGTACATGCCTGTGAAATCTTAACAAGTGGCCTGCTTCCTGTAGCAAACAGGCAAGCATCAGCATTTAAGTAACCTTTTTCATGTTAACCCCTACTAAGATGAACTAGGTTTTCACATTTTTATTTTAGTGTATGTTTTACATTAGAAAAAAGAATGTTAATAAAAAAGCTCCACATGCTCCTAACAATCAATTTTCTGATAAGTCCCCACCAGTATCAATACTAATATACAAATAAATTAATTTTGCTAGTTAATTTTCTGCCTGGCTTGGTGCAGGCTCTGCACAAGCAGTGCACCTGTATTCAAGTGCCCGTCCACATTGCCGACATGTGCCAGGGAGTGTGTTGTACATAATCTTTCCTCCTCATAACGTAGCGGTGTTTAGTTTCACCTTGATGAATGGGATCAAATTTTCTCAGCCATGTTACCCAGCAGGCACAAATAATCTTTACCAGGCTGCATGGCACTGTTATAACATGGATTGTTTCACTCTGCAAAAGCCCCAAGCCTTGATTAACAACTGTATGCTACTATTCCCTCATCACTCACTTTGGCAATACAACACCCTCCCCACAAAAACAAGTAAAGCAAAAATCTACATGGAAGACCTAAAATTCATCAAATGCAGAATCTGACCTTACTCAAGGCATATCCCCCACTATTAACTTGGTGTCTCCCCTACAATTCCTCTGTTTACTTTTGTTTGTGTAGCAGGATTTTGCACAGCTGATTTACAAGAAAAGAGATGTCACATGTAATCATACCAAATCATGGCCACTGCTGGTCCTGTCGGGTCAGACACAGCAGCAGCCACTCTTAACACCAGCCACTCTCCTCCTGCAATGCCAATGCTACAATGCTCTGGTTAAAGGAGCATTGGGAAATCTAGCCGAGATATTTTGTAACCTCCTTCAGTGCCTAGGAGGATTTTTGGGTCAGAGGAAGGGAGAGGGAGAGGGGGAAAAGCCCGTTAAAATTACAAGCAGATTAAGGAAAAACACTCCACTGCCAATTTATTTTTAAAAAGGGTTGTGTGTTATTCTAAGGTTTGTCTGTATAATTGTACAACCGTTGAAAATTACATAAATTGTAATGATCTAATACTATTAACAGCCATTCAGAGAAAAACTCCCTCCCCTTCTGAAACCATCAAGGGCAGGAGGGAAATGTCCCAGGAAATATGCCAATCTGAACTCTCGCGTCTAGCCTGGCAGAAACAGAAAGATAAGAGAACAAACTGGACTAAGATGTGGTGTTTGCATGTGTCTGACTTGCAAGGGGAGGGGTGGCTTTGTCCTTGGCCGTGTTCTCCCAGAGGCAGTGCCTGCTTATCCCGGTGAAGCTGCCATCACTTCACTTGCTGCTCTCACCCCTGCACTTTGTCACTTCCTCCTGTCTTATGTGTCATGGAAGTCTTTCAGCAGGGTCCTCCGTCTCTGCTCTGCTATGTGCATCTGATTCTCTAAGTCCTGGTAAAACAGAAGGTAGAAACTGTTAGCATGAACTCCCCAGAGAAGAGCTCATTTTCTTTAGGGAGAGACTAAGCTCCCATCTGAGAAGCAGCAACTTCACACGCACTCTGGATCACAAGATCGCAGATCCTTTTCCTTTTGACGTGGGTTCTCTCTGCAGCTACCTGGCCCCTGCTCCGTCTAAAAAGCTATACACTTAAGGAATCTGCTCTTCACCAGAGGGCTACATGCAGCTTCCTCCAGAGCTCTGTTGGTCCCATTCAGTTTGCAGGACTCATTGCAGCCCCCCCTCCTCTCCCATAAGGCAGTGAGCACTCCACTTCAACATCCACGTGCTAAAGGTGAGATTCTGGATGTAGCTTCTCAGCACTCTCACTTGACTGCCTTAGCGCTCCTGCAGAAGTGTTAAGCCCAACAAACAAAAACAAACAAAATCTGGCCAGCAGGCACAAGCAAGCAGAACACTCACCCCTCTGTCATAGCTGTCTGCTCGCTCCACCTTCCATGAGAGATTTTCAATTTCAGCTTCCAGCTGAGCCTGCTGGTACTCAAACTGCAAAGAGCAAAGTTAGAGACAGCAACAAGGCACTTGTTTAGTGGAGCGGTTTCGTACCACACACTACACTTGAGGATCAGACAAACGTGTTCTGCTGACAGCTGTGCTGGCAGAGCAGGTTCGTGCACCCTCCTTCAGCTACACAGCATCACCCCTTCCAGGAGTTTCTTGTGTAAGTATGCATTCCCCAACCTGCATCGCTCAAAATTAACCCAGTCAGCTTAAAAACACTGCAAGTGACAAATATCTTCTAACTCAGCTCTTTTTGCCATAAACGGGTCAGGAAATGCTCTCGTGAGCAGATCTGCAGGCAAAGCAGAGGGATCGTTAACCACTGCTGGGAGTGGTAACTTGTTCCACTGGCACAGTTGGACCCAGAAGAGAACATCTGTCCACAGCCTCAGAGAACACACATGATGCCATGGGGAGAGATTGGATAACAGGTTTTACTGGACAACTAAGTCAAAGAAACAACCTCTTCAGTTAATCCAGGGCTATTTTTGGACATGTCCAGCTCATGGGATGCTCCAAGCCAGCAAGGAACTTACAGCAGGAATTTAAAGCAAAGCTACACCCTGATTCAGGGCTGGAAAAGCTATCCTCCAGCAGCTCTTCGCGTGGAATGTGGTGCACAGCACTGTGATAAGTCTTACCAAGGAACAAATGCACACTTCCAGCCTCAAAACATTCTGGATAAATTGCTTGTTAGTGAAAGTGCATTGCTGCCCTGGGAAAATAATGTATGTATCAGAGAACTGAGCTGCCGGTCAACTCAAAGTGAAGAGGAAAGGTGCAAAACCACCTATTATTTGTCCTGTCCTTACCTCAAACTCAGGACTAGTATTTCAGGCACTGTCAAGCTCTGGAATTTAGCCCAGCATGCTGCCAGCTACACCCCAAAAAGCTATCAGCAAAAAAAGAGCAAAAAACATCTTACCAGTTTCTTTCTGGGACCAGACTCCATGTAGTAGGCATATGGATATGTGTACTGCAGGGTGTAACGACACTGTTGGGGAATGGGAGGAAGACAGAGAAAATAAGGACAAGAGTCTCAGACTTGGAAGTCAGCACAGTCACATCTGTATGACCACTACAGGCTAAGCAGCTACCTTCTGACAAGAAGGTGGAATTTCCTACACCTTCCTTGGAAAAACTTGTGCAGTTCAAGTTTAACTTAACAGAGGTCGCTTCCAGATGATTTTTGCCCAGTTCATGTCCTAGACCAGAGGTACCGTCCCACATACTCACAACCCCTAAAATCCCTTCCTCACTTGGTGGTGTCAATTTAGCATTCTGGTGTGCATTCTGTTCTCCGTGCCAAACAAGCCACAACTACCCACCTTTGCAAGTAGTTTTGCAGCATTTTGTAGGTATTGCCAGTCTATCCATGTACCCAAGTTGTTCATAACTCTTTCTTGGATTTTTTCCTGGATTCGTTGGTACGTCTGTGCCTCCAGCTGCAAGCTTTTATTGTGATTCTCCCACTGCAAGGGGTGGGGGTGGGGAAATGGGGAAAGAAAAAACGTCATGAGACCAGAATACTGCTGCTGTAAAAGCACAAGCTCTAGCAAGCAGAAATTGAAGTGGGGCAGGAGTCCAGCAAGGCAAGACATGCTGTGGGAAAGAACAGCAAGGCAGCACCTCCAGTAGCAAGTGGCGGAGGCTGTATACAACAGACTGACAGCAGCAACGAGCAGGGAGCAAACCCAGTTCTTCCGACTGGGAATGCCCGCTGGTTCAACAATGACCTTGTGTCTAATAAGATGGAAAGTAATGGTGATTCCTCTACTTAAAGGATTTCTATAGAAAGGTCAAGAGTTTAAATTAACATTTTTACATGGGCTCAGTGAACTCCAACATCCACGTGCACATTATAAACATGGCCATTTCCCAAAGCCTGTTGGTCTGGAGAGCCAGGAACAAACACATTTATTTTACCACAGGACTTGGCTCATGGTGTGAAGAATAAACTCATTTTAACGAGGAAACAAGTGAAATGCCCCAGCATTGAACCTCTACCATGTTCTCTTCTAGAGATGCTGGTCTAGGATTCTACTGTGTGGCCAGGTGCATCGAGCCTGCTGTGTGGACAGAGGTGCTCTGACCGCAACTTTTAAAAATGTGGGTACATGAAAATTTAGGGAAACTTTGGCACAGTCAATGGAGTATTGAACATGGCAGAGTTTATTTCCTCTTTGTCTCTATAAAGACATACTACAAGGAACTGAAGTTCCCTGATCCTGGAAGGAAATGATTGGAGCAAAATCTATGTAGTGCAGCAGCACTCAGCCTACAGGAAAACAGTACAGTGGCACACAAGTAATACTGATTTTCTCTAGCACAAGGAAATACAGCAGCGAATATTACTTGCTTTGGGTAGGACATTATTGGTTCGGATGGGACTCTCAGGGCAGGATTTTGAATAAAAAACAACAGGGCCTGAAAATTCTGCACAGATTCTCTTTGGGCAGTTTCTTGCACGGAGATTGCTGGCAATGACCTTTGCACCAGGCAGGGAGCATTAAAAGGCTACAGCAGCTCTGGCCAAGGAGATGTCTCCTACCCTCTCAAAATAGAACAAGTACTTCTTAAGGGCCTCCCTGGCCTGTGCTTGCTGACTCTGGTTTACAATATCAGGATTCTCTTTGTACCGACTGCATTCGTAGTACTCGCTGCCGTGAGTCTTCCAGTCTCCCAGACACATCCAGCAGAAATCTGCAGAAAACAGTGAAAAACCCACTGTGATACACAGAAAAAAACTTCCGAGAAAGAAAAGCTTCAGGAGACACAGCCCATCTGTTTCCACATACTTCTGCTAAGCCAAGAAACACATAGATTTGGTATCATCTTGCATAATGGAACACAATAGTGAGCCAAAAATACTAGCCTGTCTTGAGGATTTTAATTGTACAGCCTCCTGTGCAACTCTGGAAAGTAAATCCTGAAGTGCTGCATCCGGTACACCAAGCCCAATGGCAGAACTGTACATGTGCTCTGCACAGGCTGCCACTCTCGATTAAAGAAGAGGCAAGCTGCAGCCTTATTTGTGAGTTGCATCCTCCCCACCACTGGCATACTGCCCCATGCGGACCTCTAGCTGAATAAAACGTGAACAACCAAATCCAAAAGTGAACTAACTTGTGCAAAAGAAAGTCTGCCCCCAGTTCTCCTGAGGAGGGAACTACCCTGGTAACTTCAGATATCTGTGGTTTAAAACACTTCAAGTTAGGAGCCACTGAATTGGGAATAAAGTGGAGGAAAGAGAGCAAGAGCAAAACCCGTGTGACAGTTTCCCGATTTCAGAGCGAGGCTGTGAGTGTTCTGCTGGGAAGGAAAAAAGATGGAGATTAAGTTGCTACAATAGGAATCACTTCTGTGCTAGTCATAATAAAAGACTGAAATTTTTATTTCCAGAATTCACCATCATTCTCGAGTGCTAGTCACCATGGTACCTTGGCACTTGCCTGCTCACCCTTGTCACAGAGCTCCATCAAATCACGTCCAGTGCTGCTGAGGACCCCAAAAGCAAAGGAAATGAGAGAGGACAGTAATCTTTAATCATCTTCCAAATAAGGTTCTGATGTTATAGTATTTCCTGGTGGCACACTTAACTTAGAAGGCTGAATACAAACTATCTCACTCCAAGGCAACAGAAATTAATTCTGCCATGAGAAGACAAGTGCAAGAACAGGCTGTCATTTCGTAGGACCACACAATGGGCCAAAGACACTCAGGCTGCTAATTGCACAGGGGTGGACTGAGAAGTCCAACAGATAATGTTACGCAGAACAATCCACAGCTCCTGCAGTTTCACCTGGGTTGAAGCTCATTATTTCCACCACTAAGCAGAAGGACTTAAGCTGATCTGAGTAAATGGTTCAGTTCTGCCAGTATTTCCAGCTGAGGACAAACACAATTACATGGAAAGCATTTAATACTCTCCTCTGAGATGGATTCCACTGTTAATACTATAGTGGAGATGGAGATTTCTCTATACAATGGACACGTTAGGGAGAGGGAGCCAAACCAGCACTGAATCAGAACCCAGCTGAGATCACAGCTGGAAAAAAAAGTAAAAAATAAAGCTATCACGCACAAGTCTGTAATTAATATCCTGTTCACCTTTTACCAGGGGGAAAAATATTTCAGTCAATATTCACAATTTGTCTTCATATCACACACAAAAAAAAAGAGAAGTGAATATCATCACTAACAAACATTGCAGAGAAAACTGTTCCCAAATCCTACTTACCATGCTTGCATTTGGAGCATTGCTGAAAAAGAAGAGACAGGAGGCACTGGTTAGTGGAAAGCAGGGAAAAAAATAAATCTGCTTATAATAAGGAAGGTCTGGTGTGTTCAGGGAATTGCTCACCATGTGATTGCAGCCTCCATTCTTTTCAATACAGATATTGCACTTGGGACACTGGGGAAACAGAAGCATTTGTTAGATCCAACTCTGTCTCTAGCAGCCTTCTGGAGAATGACAACACTTGAATGATTATTTCCCTCCTACTTTTTTTTTTAAATAAGCATACGTGTATATGAGAAATTAACATATATATATATATATCCTGCCTCCCATCAATTCCTGACAGCTCCACTTAAAAAGAAGGCAGAAAGGCAAAGCCGGGGAAGTTACACTGCAGCACTGGAACGCTTGCTCAAGAAAACAAGTTTGCCGTTGTTACTCCCTGTAAAACTAAAGGTCTCACTGAGTTACCATTTAGCAGTTGCTCAGGCGTAAGGACATAATTAGTTCACGTATGACAGTAACTTCCACAGCTACTTTGACTACAAGATAATCAGCACTATATCCTGCTTTCAGCAGCCACTAACAGATGACAACTTAGCTAGCTGCAGAGAATCTGGCTGACCACAATGAGAGCTGCACACTTCTTTGCTCCACCAGCAGTCCATGGATGCCCTGGAGTGTCAAGTTCAGTTACATTTTTGGGTTGCATAGGTACAAAGAAGAAATTGAGTTTTGCTGCTTTTTCTAAATTTTAATGGTGGGCAAAATGTATGCCAGGACAATGCTGAATACAACAGAACCTTACTTCTACAAAAGAGCATAGCAGTAACAATGCCATCACACGTTGACACCTTCTCCAGAGAAAGAAGCTTTCCTAACACAACTGAACCTTAGTTCAGTTGAACTGGGCTAATTAGCACTGTCACAATTGTCACTGGCTATGGTAGAACAAATGCCAGCTAAGAACTCTTTTGAAGTCAGGCTACAAAATTCCCAAAAGACATCAAAAGTTCCAAGCTGCAGCCACCTGATCTAGAGCATAAAGGTAGTGGATCTATAGCTTTTATAGATAATTCTATGCATAGACTAGAGTGCACAACATGTAATACTATTTCTTTTCTTGGGTCTAAATCTACTAGAAGTACTTCAAGGTCTCATTTATAGACTTCATCTACCCCATTTTGTCATCCTTGCCAAATTAAGACTTTATCTCCATCCCCCTCCAGTTCACAGTTGTTCAGGTTTAAACCCCACTAGTGCCTTATTTGGTACTGACTCCGCACTTACTACACTCTCTCTCCTTCCATTTTAAATACATCTTCACTGATCATTTCAAAGTAACGACAATTCTTTTGCTCATGGGAGGACAGCACACCTGGCTGCCAAGGACATTCACATCAGCTCTGGAATAACGACCACCAGCTCCTTGCCGCAGGAGGGCAGCTGGACTTCCCACACAAAGTGTTCCCAAGACATTCAGTTGTGTTATATCACAGTTCTGAGGGAGCTGTGAGAATTTGCAGTCTGTGAAAAAGCAGCACACAATGCTACGTATGTACAGAATTGTATCTCACTTCCCAGGCAGGACTAGAGGACAAGAAAAAACATGCAGGTGCTTGTCCTTACATCTTTAGTGTGAGCACTGATGTAGTTGGCTGTTTCGGAGTCATCTGCACACTTGGTGAGCCATTTCCGAATGGTAGCACAGTCTGTGGGTGCGTGGTACATCTGCCGACATTTAAAGCTTAATAGGGGGTGGAAAAAGAAAAAAAAAAAAAAGAAGACACAGCTATTTCCAAGGAAATGACTCAAGAATTGAGGTTTTCCTGATGACCAAAGTCTGGGAGGCCAAGCAAGCGTAAGGGACGCAAATGCATTTGGGTATTACTAGAGTGCAAAGACCAAGGCTGAACTTCAACAAATCCCCACCCTCTTGCGCAGAAACCAGTGTCAGGATGAGAGTGAACTGAGGCCTTCTCTGACAAATCACATGTCTGAGGGCTGACACATCCCTCCCTAGAGTCTACTTATGTCTGCTCTAACATGACTGCAGAGGCCTGGGGCGTACGAGTGGCTTTACAAGTAGCCTGACTCCAGCAGTAGATACCAGGCACCTGCATTAGCATGACCTTACCAGCCCCAGGTGAGGAAGCGCTATTTGTAAGGAGATACCAGTAAGCTGGGTCTCTAAACCAGTTGTATTGTGCTCCACAGCATTCTCAACAGCAGTGATTCTGGAGACCCAGGAGCAGAAAACACTTCGGCAGCCCTGCAAGCTATCTTTTTTTCTCTGGGCCCATACACATGTGAAGTCAGACAAGGAACGTGAGCTTTCCTATTCAGCAGAAAGTTATTCTCACATGAGCCTCAAAACACACCAGACGCTCTGGGAGTCAAATACTTGTAATAAACTTAAAAACTTAATACCAGCAGATGGCAGCGAGGCCTCCACATCCATTACCAGAATCTCTACCAGTCACCAGGTCTGTACCAAAGTTTGCAACTAGCCAAAATATGAGAATTGAAGACTTGTAACCCCTTCATTACTTAAGCTTTGCATTCTCTGGTTGTCAGAACATTCAACTCTCAAGGAGTGTAGAGAGTGAGGGGAGGGCTGACCACCTGCAGAAGTCAGACCCCAAGTATCCCATTACTCAAGCTAACTCAAGTTACAAACAACTCTATCAAAGCATTTGAGATGCTTCTACACACTGAACCCGCTGGCAAGCAAATGAGTAGCTCTGAGGACAGCATACACTTTCCCCATGATCTTTAACCTTCTCTGTTTCTTACCAGAAGACCTCATTGCAACGATTGCACTGCACTCGCCGGGCTTTTGGCTCCTGTACCTGTATGACCATAGGGCAATCTGCACCAGGACACAGCTGCAGCTGATAATGGCTCTGTGAACATACCAAGGTGGTAAGATCAGCAGTGGGTGCAGAAGAGCATTATCTTTATCTGCTCAAGTATAACCACTCCTATCCTCAAAAATACATAAGTCAGTATTTCTTTTTGAAAAAGACAATGAAAATTGTCACCAGATCTTAGCCAACAGAGCAGACAAACCTCTTCCACATTAGGAAAGGGAGTGTTACTTACTTAGAGCTTCTCTAGAACACAGAATTCAAACGGAGGGTTACAGACCAAGTAAACACAGCAATACAACCAGAAGGCCCACCAAGACAGTTTTACTCCATTTAAGCTCTTTCCTCATACTCTCCTTATATCCTAGAATTTACTCAGCTGCTCTCCTGTGGTGGCTGTTCCCTCCCAAAGGGTGTCTTATTGAAGAGAGGTTACACCATTCTTTTATACTGCTTCGCTGCTTCTTGAGTGTTCCCAGTCTGTTTACAGGTACCAGAATACTTCCTGCACATTTAACCCTTAGGATTTCTGCTTTAATTTCCAAAAACCTCATATAAAATGTTATTAAGCAAGCCAACTCAGTTGGACTACACTAAGATGAGTGACTTATTTTTCAGAACCTAAAATATCTATGCAAGAGCAAAAAGGACTTTAAAACTCAGACTGAAATTTGAAGTTTTCAGCTGCAACACTCTGAGAATTCTGCTTCAGGAAAAGAGCCAAGCACCAGCCAAGGAGTTACTGGTTGACCTTACAGCAGAATTTACTTTGGCAACCTGTTAGAGTGTTTTGTCAGTGAGGCTGTCCTACAGGAACAGCCACATGATGTTTATCAGGGACAATTTTGCTGCAGTTACTGCATTTCTCATCAAAGATGCAAGACACTTCAAACAAAATTTCTGCAAGACATTGGTGAATTGACCCAGAGTATTTTAACACTGAAAAAAACAATACCTCCACATAGTCCCTGAAGAGGTAGCGCCTGTATTTGTCTTTCAGCTCTTCACTAGGCAGCAATGGAAACACAAAGTCTTCCGGTGTTCGAAGTAGGCAGTCCTGAGCCATGCAGGAGACCCCTGAAAAGAAAAAGCAACATTTTAGCATAGTGCAACTTATCCTAAGGAGTAAATGCAGAGAGAGCATTCAACACAGTTTCCTAGGTGCCATTTGTTGTTGTGGCAAGAGGGACACAACTGTGAAACAGATCTATCACGGCTGCTGAAAGGCTGAAGCCCAACTGTCTTCACTGAAAGATGACAGGGCACATGTGTATCCAGGACCCATAAGTGCCTCAATCGGTATTAACAAGGTCAGATACTTAAAGTAGAAAATTGCATGTTATTGCCATGCCAGCATGAATGACAGGCTGGGGAAAGCCCAGAGGAACTCTGGCAACTACTGGCTTCTACCCAACACAAAGGGAACAGATGTTTGCATCCACAAGCACTCCAGGGGCAGTGCAACAATACATCATGAGATGCAAACTCAAAATGCAGCAGATTTGCAGCTTCTACATTGTTACTGTCATGCTATTGAGATCACAAGGGGAGAAAAGCAGCAAATGGACCTATGGACTTGTAAGTTTTGTTAGGCAGGAGTAGCACTCTCCTGGTGGTATGCCAACACTAACCAGGGATTCAGGTAACACCACTAGTTCAAGTTAAGTTTGTCAGAAATACTCATTCCATGCTCCATTTTCTCATTACTGAGATGTTTTAGACCAATTCAGCCAGTCATCATCAGAACGGCCAACATAGCAAATACAGACCCAGTACCACAGCCGCCTTGAACTCACCGACTCCGACACCATCCTTGACGAGCACTGTACAATGCTGCTCCCAACAACTGCGACAGAACTGGTGCTGACAAGCCAGAGAGAGCAAGTTCTCCTTCCGGACAAACTGCATGCACACTGCGCAGTGATGGGAGGAATGTACCATTGCCTGGGAGAGAGAAAAATCAGCATTACAGTGAAAGCATCCCAGCTCTCCCAGAGTATTCTCACCTCATCTACAGGCACCTGCATCACCTTCATTGTGACAATGGTCTCAGGTGAGCTCCAGGCCAGAACAGGTTCAAAAGCAGCTGCTGTGTTGGGGTGCTGCACTTCCATGACACTCAGTCCTTCACAAGAACTTCTTCAATCTCACGGAGCACAAGATTGACAGACACTGAACAGCTTCTGACTCTCATCTAGTGCTACCCAGAACTCACCTTTACTTTTCTGGTTCTTACTCTCACCTTGTTTGACAAATGAGAAAATACATCATTGTGTTAGTCTTTCCCTGAATTTACTGATATTCTTTGTTAGGTGGGTCAGACTCTATCACTGTTCCACAGGCCCTGAAGAGCATCTATGGCTGGAAGCAGGCTTAGCAGTGCCCTTTTACTGGACAATAATTTTGGGTAAGAGGAAAGGCAACTGAAGGTGCAGTGGGTAGAGCGTTTATGCAGAGTAAAGGGAGTTCACAGACCATCATCTCACATCTCTTATCTTCTGTCTATGCTACATTTGGCAAAGCAGGCATCACCGCTTCAGCTGAAAAGGATTAGAGGGTTTGTTTTAAGTCAGGCTTAATTCTGCTATTACTTCACCAAACCACTGGGAAGCAGTCTGGATCTCCCCTCGGGTAGCACAGAACTAATCCCTAGATAACACATCTAGCCTCCAACACATCTCAGCTCACCCTTGGGACCTGAAGAACTAGGTCTAGCACAGATTCATCAAAAAACAAGGCTCTACAAAGCTGTTAGCAGGAGTTTATGCTCCTGTTTCTCCTTTCACAGAGAAGACATATAATGACTTTTCATCTACTTAAACCTTTGCTACGCTTTGAGAAGCTTGTGTGAGACAGCCGTCAGTTTCCACGCCTCGCTCTGCATGCCAGAGACACAGAGCAGCAGCAGCATGATACGCAGCCACATGACCAACAGAGCTTGCTTTATAGCATGACCACAGGAAAAAGGACATAATGCAACTTTGTTCTAAGCGGCCTGACTTATGGTCCAGAACAAGATTCACCGAGTCTGCCACTGTGTTGAATGCCTACAGCAATTGGTCAACTCGAACAGCATGTGCATTGCCTCAAATCTTCACAAACTGTCCCCCTGAGCCCACCACTGTAGCTTCTCCCTATAGGGTCAGTTGCTCTACACTCAGTATGAGCATCTGCCCTGAAAATATCATCATTCTGCATTTGGAGTCCAAGCACAGAGCACCTTGCCCTAGCACATACAAAACCACTGTAATGAACTGCCTACCAAACCAAGTTTGTCAAGACTTAAACTAACCTTTTAACTGTAATATCTTTCTTCCCAAAATGAAATCACCATTGCAGTGAAGAGTACTTAAGTGACAGCTGATACAAGATTCAGACAAATTTCAAAAATACATGGACTAATGTACAGGTATGTCAAATAACAAAGATTTTTTTTTCTGGACTCTAGGCAGATAATTTATTTTGAGCTTACTCCTGTCAGCTGTTTCAGCATTTTCGCTCTGTGCTAGTTACAAGTCAGCTCAGATGCCAAATCAGGCTTTTAAAATCTCCCCTCCCCCCAAACCAAAGAGTGTTTCTCAGATCTAATACTATATCACTCAAAATCTGACACATGGCAATGTGTTCCTGGGTAACGGTGGATTTTACTAAGACACCTACTGTGAATGAAACCTGTAAACATGCAACAGGAAGTTTCTATTTAAAGGGGGGGGGGGGAAGTATCTAAAGATCTGTGTAGCCCTGGCTGCAAAACATAAGCTGTTGGTTCAAATATCACTACTGACTGGATCAGCAGCAAAACCACTGGGAGATTTGGCTTAAGCATCCCTGAGCAGAGCAGTGCAGCAAACAGTCATCTCAAGGAAAAAAAAAAATAAATAAATCTCTGTTCAGACAAGCTCTGTTCACTCTGTGCAGCCAGAGCTTCCCTTGAGTGTCTTTTACAGAGAGCAGAATTGGAAGAGGTAGCCAAGCCCATGCATTCTGCTCCTTCCATTGTGTACCATCACTCAGGCCAAAAAATGAGCTTAATTTTCTTGAGGCAAGTAATTCTTGAACACTACCTGCAAGACAATAGCAAAGCTGCTATTTAAATGTTAGACACCTCTTGAATCCATTGTCGTTTAAAAAGTAAACCCAGCATTGAGTTAGTGTTGGGCCTCAGTTTGCAAAGGGTTAATACGGGACAGGCTATGCCATTAGTAATGCAATCCTCCGATGAGGTGGGTCAGAGGTGTCTGCCAAGGGAACAGACCAAAATAGTTAGCATACTTACATGTTTGGATGAGGTGGGCTGAACTCGTGCTTCTACTAGCAATTGGGCAGCATTAGACTTGTGCCTGAAAAGGCAATTGAAGAACGGTCAAATCAATTTCTGAATACATTTTGCTTCGTTAAATTGATCCTTCTCACCTGAATAAATGATAGGCTCTGTGCAAATGGTAGGGTAGGTTTCAACAAGGAAAGTGGAAATGTGTCCTGTGTGAGGCTCTTTCACACAGTGAGATGAACTCTAATCAACAAAACTTTAAGAGAGTTTCTTTAAAATCAGAAACAGGAACAATACTTCTCCCAGTAATGGATTAATGTTTCCCTCATACTCCTTGATGAGTACTTTTCTACAACTCTCTGCCTCCCCCTGAAAAATTACTTTTGAAGCTAAGGTTTTCCATCCATACTCCTACAGCAGTCCTAAGGCATTGCCCATAAAACCACTCCACTGAGGCTCCTGTCTGTCTCCTATTCCTTTGTAAAAATCAAGTTATCCTGGTTAGGTCTCACTTTGACTCCAGTCTATTATGTAGTTAAGTATTTACTCTGTGACAGATTATCACCTCTTAGGCATATTATGCTGTCTATCAGTAGCCTTAGAATGAAACATGTTTTGCTCATTGTGATTTCCATTGAAGAGCAATGTTTATTTCTCCAGTAAAAAAATCACCAGTGAATTCAGAAATAGCAGCATCACTGTTGTGACCGTGCTGTAAATCATCCCTCCCCACTAGCGCTTTTAAGTTGTATTAGAGATCTTTCATTTGATAAAGTCACTTCGTACCAAGACAGAAGTTTGAGGATGAGATCGACAGGAGAACAACTTGCAAAGTCACAGCTTTAGAAGTAAATAAACCCTTCCCCAAACTTCCTCTTGTTTAAATCTCATCAGTTGACCTGCAAAATCACCCTGAGCTGCTGTACAGGAATCTCACCCTCCACATTCCCCAGAGAAAAGCTTTCAGCAGATGGACGGTCACCAACAAGCCAGTTACCAAAGATGTTGCAACAATATCCATACATGAGATGCATTTCCCATATGTCCTCTGGATGAAGTTGCTGGCTACAGGGCCAAAAATGGCATGGCAGAATGAGTCAGACTGATATGCTCTCTATTTTCAGACAATGTTCAGTTCTGAGCCAGTATTTTCTGGAGGGGCTGCCAGACGGCATTGCCTCCTGACACACTTCCCGTATATGTTTGGGCAGAGTCTGAACCCTCCTTTTGAAATGAGTTAGAGGACTTCGTTACAGTGACGCTGCCCAGGCAACAAAAGGGCTGCACTTCTCAGTTCTCTCAAATCATCTTCTGCTCTCCGAATGCTAGTCAGCTTGGGAAAAATAACCACTTATGTTCAGAAGGAGAAAAACCTTAATGTGGATGTACTACTAGGAATACATCAGCATAGGTTCAGTGCTCCTTTATGATTTATGGCTTGTATGTTCAAAACAGAACATGTTATCTTTATATTTGTTAAAATAAATAAATATAGATGCAGAACTCTCAATCTGTTATCTGAAAGTTTAAGCTAAATACATCTACAGGGTTCCCAGCGTGATAATAATTCCTCAGACTGAAAGACATTTGCCACCGCTACACTCTCCCTGTTTACAAATTTCTTACAGGCAACGCAGCCTCAACAAAACACTGTTTTTCCTCTGCTCCCTGGCATGGACTGTGTGCCCTGCTTTCACGTTCAAAGAAGCTTGTCAAAAAGACACCTATGGACCACCCTGAGCATTCTTGCAAAGCAAGGGGGAAAAGCACTGAGCACAGAAGACATCAGACTATTTACACTTACCTTTCCAAAATCTCTGAGATTTGCCAGTGGAAACTAACTAATACTAGCTTTGCAACAGCATGTGATACCTAGGTGGAAAACAAAAAAAAAAAAAAAAAAAAAAAAAAAAAAAAAGTCAAGTTAGGCATATTTTGAGGCCACAACTCTGCTTAGGACTATGATCTTCTTACAAGACTAATAAGTTGTACAAACTCAGTACAATATCCCAGTGATACTCAATTCCCATTAAACTACTAGACATAATGTTCACAGACAGTGCATCTGCAATATACAGGTTGGAATGAAGCATGGACGTACCCAAACTAACTCACATACTTGGTCACAACAGCACGTAGAAGAAGGAATCAAGAATTCACTGGTTTAGCTGAACTGCTCGTGGAAGCCACACATCCAGTCCTCAAGCGGTCGCCACTTGAGAGGCCCAGACCAGACTGGCATCAGGGTCCTCGCTAAGTGTGCAAAGTAGGCACCGCGGCGCAGACAGATACCACTTACTGAGCTGGAGAAGCAATAACAAGCTGCAAATGCAGCCGTGCTGTGACAGCAAAGGGCAGGGGGAAAAAACAAAACATTTTCCTGAGCCTTCACTGTAGAGAAGAAAATTATATGCTGGAATAGGAAGATGGAAAGCTACTGTGACAGGGACTATTTCCATACAGAGTTGCTTGCATTACGTGGACTCCTGGCAAGCACTAGCACAGTCTGCGTTAGCCCAGGCACCCTCTAGAATACTGCAACACGACATTTAAAGTCATGTCAGAGGGGTACAAGCAAACAAGTTCTCCTTTGCCTCTATGTATTAGCTTATTTCACAGGAAAAAAACACTGGCCTGCTAGCATAAAAAGGCTCATACCCACGAAGACCACAGGCACACGCTGAGCTGCTGGACCTTCAACCTGCCTCTTGACCCCTTCATGCCTTTATCAGGCCCCTGGAGTTCAAACAAAAGGTCTCCTGCAAACTAGACACCTCTTCCAGGGGGATTCAGAAGGCTCATGGGCCCTGCCTCCTCACTCCTCTCTGTGCTAGGAAGCACCTGGGCAAGCCCAGCGGTCTGCACATTCTGCATTCAAACACCCTCTGACGTTAAAGGGTTCTACCTCCCACGCTCCAAGACAAGCTATCACCATAGCACCTCTCTCCCTAGTATATATACATATAGAAAACACAGCTCCTTCCATCCAGGCTGCAGAAAGAGTCCTTTTTTTTCCCCTAGAGAAGCTGTCAGTCCCAATCATCAGCTGAAAAGCCATAAGCCTTCTTGAATCCTGCTACAGGTGACTCACAGGATCTGATGCACTGGTAACACACAGCAACCCCAACACAACCCTGGAAGGAAAAACAAGCAATGGTCGCTCCTTCTACAAAACAGACTCTGCACACCTAAGGGCAGCATATTCATTACTCTTCTAAACCTATCCCACTGAAGAGGTGCAGTTTCACAACACAACACAACTGACCTATTCCTGCCACTTGATACCGCCCCGGTCCTGCACGGGCATTTGTCAGCGCTGGACAGTTGGTTCACTGAGCTAAACCAGTGTAGCACCGATGCACGATGCAGCTGGGGTTTTTAAGCAGCTCTTATCCACCTCTGCTTTCTGATTTGCCCACTTTGCTGGCCACTAAAAAATCCCAGTAATAAAAGAGTAATTTTCAATGTCCAAATAATCCTTTTTGTAGAAGAAGTGAAGCATTAGCTCATGCTGTGTAAAATCTGGTATGTCACCTTCCTCGACTTTACCAGCGATGTGACCCTCACAAAACAAAGGCTGCCCAGGCGGCGCTGCCCTCCCTCCCCGCACAGAAGCCTGCGATTAGATGGAGCGTGGCACACAGGGCTGCTGCTGACAACACATACAGTCTGCTCCTGTTTGTAGGGATGAAGTGCCACTGCCAGCCTTGCTTGGGTTGTTATCTTAAGCCCCCAGCCTGGCAGACCCAGACAGACACCTTTGAGTTGCTTGTACAAGGAAGACATCTGCATTTCGCATTTGTAAAACAAACAAGCATCAGGAATGTGGTCTCTACAAGACTGGCTTCCTGCAAATGCAAACCACATGCTAATGAATCATTCTCTAACAGCAATGAAATTATTTCTCAGTAGCAGTAAGGAAGAACTACCGTTCTGACAAAAAAAGAACCTCAAACTACCAGACTTAAATAGGAAGTTCATCTGTAACATATGAAAATGAGAATTTTCAGTTGGATTTTCACAGCCTGAGGTGCAGCATCCATTGCGGCCTCCTGACTACATGAAGTTACTTGTTCCCAGAGGAGGAACCAAGTACATTCAAGAATGAAGATGTATAGAAAGAGAAATACAAATACTAGCATATGCATTTCTGAAATCCAACAGACTACCCTAACAGAATCAAATGCTTTTGAGTCAAATTATTTGTCAGGCAAAATCTGGAATTAATGCTCCAGAAAGGTGCCAAATTAACAGATCTAGAAGAATAATAAAGCTTCTGTGACCATTCCTATTTTGCTACAACTGCAAGCACTGACTGGACCAGCTGTAGTGCTAATTTTATTACTTTCATCACAAAAACACCCCAAAATAAAACATTTCCAATTCACAAAGCCAGGTTCATGACAAGAGTTCACTTTCATTGAAGCCCCAAAGCAGAAAAATTTTTGATACTACCTGACTAGAGTGCATGCAATCTTGCAAACAAGAAGTCCCAGAGTCAGCCAGTTGCAGTAGCATACCTACTGTCTGCTTGGCATGGAAGTACTAGTTCTTACAGGTTAAAGATAGATAACATCCAAACTGTAAGAAAGAGGAATGGGAGAGGAGCAGATAACTGATGAAGCTGAGGCTGTGCCTGTTGAGTGGAGTCTCACCACATGACAATCTACATCCTGCTCACCAACAGCAAGGCTGGTAATTCAGAAGGCAAACGTGAATACCATCAGGGGCCAACACTACTGGAGAGATTCAAGAAAACAAGCATGAGAAGAAAAACAAGTGTTTAACAAAAGCTTGCTTCTATTGATTAGCAGCATTCCCCAGCCTCTTCAATGATTGTACATTCACAACGAGTGAATGATTGTACCAAGTCAGCCAGTTCTTCCACAATAACACCCCAGAATAATTGAAGTATTTCTTTGTAAACAGGAGCCAAAACATGCTGAACACAGAAAAATACCACTGCAATCAGAAGTTTGGTCCGTATGTACATAATTCATTATTTTACAGTACTGGAGAAGTAACGTGCAGAAGCTGACACTGCTGGCTGAACTGTGCGGTTAGAAGACACTGATGCCCCCTCCACATGCACCCACTGCAGCCTCACAGCTTAGGAAATAAGCCTTGGTTGCTGCTCAGCCACACTGTCCAATACAGCATTTCCTGGACAGTCAGAAGTTTCACGCAATCAAAAATATCAAATTTATAAAGCATTTCAGAAAAAGCTATGATGCAGTCCCCTATCAGTCACTGGGTGCCACAAGAATCTCAGGTTATCCAAGAACAATAACACTTTGTCTCAGACATAAATAAAAAAGATGCCTTTGATAAATTGACAGATTTTACACTTTGCTGTTCTCGTTTCAGAATAAGACCCAAGAAAGACAGTGAGATAGCACACTCAGTGTCGTGCTGGCAGCAGGTCATTTCGGCAAAATACTTCTACACACCATAGGGCAGAAGGGAATGCATATTCTTGACTCTGCGCTTCTATTTTAGTTTTTGTCTGCAACCGATAAATTGTGCCAGTGCTCCTACATAACTTGACTTCTCCACAACTTTTCTAGCTGTGATAAAATTTATTGAAATTTAGAAGATGAAAGCTGAAAGCAGTAGTCATGTTAAAAACT
>NW_009650170.1:1087291-1100782 GCF_000708025.1 Charadrius vociferus | reverse complement strand
CTTTCCCTCATTCTCATGTCCCCCTTTTCTCACCAACAGCTTACAAGTTTAAGATCAAAGATCAGCTCAATCCAAATCTGAACCTCGAAAATGTCCGACTGAAGACCATGTTTCTTTCATCATGATGGAGTGGCAAAGCTGAATAGAGGATCTCATCCAATCTACAATTTCCAGCTTCACCTTAAAACAGGAATTTAGTCACCTCATAAACCTCTTCCAAACTTCCATCAGCTTAACTCTGACTGACCAGTGATAGAAGGCCGCTGATTGCCAGAAATGGGCACCAAATGCTAATGCTTATCACTGCAAAGGAAAAGGGGTGCAGTGTCTTTGGGTACAGGAAGGGTGTCAAGAGGAAGCTGCTCTGCATAAGGGAAAGACTAAAGGAGTTGCGAAAAAATTCTGAAAACTGTATGTAGTGCTGGACAAAATTAGACTCTGACAGTAGAACAAAGAAGTAATGCCATTGCGTTAAACACACATCTATTCATTTTGTGGAAGAGAGCACAGTATTTATTTTCTTACTATTTCTATCTCCATTTATCTCCTGGGTTCTTTACTCTCCAAGATAAGCAAAATTCTCACACTTTTGAGGTGCGAGAGAGAGTCTGGCACTCTCTAGCACAAAACAATATAAAAACAATTTGCCAAGAAGCTCTGCAGGTACCTTGCTGGGTTTGGAGAGCCCTAAGACAATTATGTCTCAAGTAGCTTCCCTAGATAAGCTATGTTGTTTGAAGAGCTGAAGTTTCATCTCTCTACAGCAGAAAACCTTTTCAACCATGTCACTTTGACAGTTGCTAATTCAGACAGAAATGTTTCCTAAAAGCTAAAAACCCACCATCTTTTGTAGAGCTTATATTCTACAGAAATTGCTCATGCATATTTATGTCGCATGCATATCTCATGAGTTCATTTCACTTTTCTCCAAGGGATGGCCTATTTTTTGGAGGTGTGTTTCAATCCTCATTTTTGCAGAGATAAGGTATTAGGAATTTAAAACAAGAATCACCACATGATTCTCAAAGAGATTCAATTCAGAATGAGTTTCAGATATTATGATCTGGCCGGAGCTGACATCCCGTGGCTTTGCACCAAGCTGGCAATTCACGTTAGATCAGGGTTGCACTGAAATGTTTGGCCGAGATGAACACAAACCTGGCATAAAGAAATGCCACTTCCATTTCTTGTGTTTCCCTTAATCAAAGGTTTTTATACAAATAGATTTAAGCAAATAGGATTAATCTTGAGAAGCATTATTTCTTTTAATCCACGAACAGTTTTTGTTAGTTCTACAAGCAAAGGATGAACTTGGGAAGATATTAGTTTGTATCTTGCATCAAAACTTCTAAAAACACACTCTTAAATTCTTTACAACAGCACACATAGCAAGAGCCTCTGAAATTGTTGCTGTTCATGAGCAACTATGGGCAAAATAGAGACGGAATCGAGTTCGCAGTAGAGAACAGTAACACCTTAGAGAAACCATAGTTTGTATCGAATAATTCTGCTGAAGGAAAAAAACCCTTCAGACATGCTTTACTTAAGGATCCTGAGGTGAAGAAAGTGACCCACAAATGGAAAAAACACTATTTTACACTCATTTCTCTTGTGGAAAGTAGATCTGACTCCCTCCATACCCCATTGGAAAAACTATCCCACTGCCCTGTTTTTACTGGAGGATTTCTCAGAAAACTGCAGAAATATTAGGAATTAAGAAGAAATAAAAGGGCAACCAAAAAGCTTTTTTTGGACCACATTTTCTTCTTTGCTTTGATCTACTCCTCTTTTAAGCAGACTTCCAACATGCAATCCTGGTAGAAAACTCATGAGGTTGCAGGGGCTTGAGCTGTGATTAACATCACCTGCCATAAACACCCCAAGTGTTCAAAGTCTTGTGGCAAAGTCCTCCGTACCTGTTACAGGTTTCTGAGCATTAGAAAGCTGTTTTCAAAACTGAACTTAAATCAACTTCACTTATCAGGAAAAAAAAAAGACAAAAATACAACAAAATCAGATACCATGCGTTTTGTCCTGGGTTCAGACAAGCTAAAAAAAAAAGTGAGAGAAAGCCCTCCGTCTTTAGCTTTCACTCACAGTATTGCTTACAATTTGTCTGACATTTCAGCCCTTCTCCTGTTTACAGACTGCAGGCTGCACAGGGGAAAGCAATGCAATTTAGAATCTGTAGCGGCAGTCTCGATACCATGGAAAAGGTCTCTGACAAAGAGCACTACGTGAGCTCCGCTTCATCACGGGGTTTTAATCTGCACCCCGTCACTCACCCTCCAGCATGCAGAGACCTGCTGTCACTCTGCAAGATTAGAAGCACACTTAGAAGGTAGAGCGCAGTTTGGGAATGACAAATACTGCCGGTGCTACACACAAGATTTGTGAAGCTGTCGGTGCGCAACCTAGTTGGCCGCATACTGAAGAAAGGGGATCTCGGGTTAAATTCTAACTCCTTCTCCACACTTACATATTGCTTTAATCCATCCGCTCTCCTACACAGGACAGCAACAATTTCAGCTGTGGCTGCCAACAAACAGGATCAGTAGGACTCAGCTAGGAAATCTCAACATACGTATTTCTCAAGCTGTTAGGCTATTCTTCCTGAGGAGATTCAGAAATAAATTAAAAAAAAAAAAAGGACTTAAGCAAGATGGTATGCCAGAAGGCATTATTACAAAATAGCTATGAGATTCCTTCTTTAAAAGATTTAGAGCGAAAGAAATGCAGCAAGAAAGCTGTAATACGGCACACGGATAGAAGATTGACATGAGACTCCCCAGCTGTACTCACTGGAGGTATTCTTTCCAACGTAATGTAGTGCCTGAGAACATCAGCGCCCAGTGCATGCCGCATGGTGCTCCCCACACGCTGCCAATCCCCCCCCAACACCCCCCTGCTGCACTCAGTGCAGCCCCTGCCCTGCTGCTTTCCCAGCAAAACAGGGGAGAAGGACGTGGAGGATGTACAGGGGTGAAGCGAAGGATAGGTAATACCCTGAATCCACATGATCCTGACCAGTGGCTCAGGACACAGTGCAGCCAACCTGAACTGGAAAGCACTGGTGCATGCACGCACGCAGCTACAGCTGCACGCGCAGGCAGAGCGCAGGGCTTGGGTAACTCTGCAGTGTGTAACCCCTCTTCAGTCCCAAACAACATAGTCCTTTACTTGACAAACCCAGCTTCTAAGTGCATTTTTCCTTTTGTTATAAAAAGATGAAGAGGAGGAACATCGGCTTGGTAAAACAGTGTTTCATAGTACACAACGTAGCTCATTTCTGCCGCTCCATCCTTAATAGGCACAGCACACAAATTTGGCCATGCACTTCAGCTGCTTCATGCCGCTCCTGTGATCATGTTGTCCAGCTGTAAGCTTGCAACATGAAACACTTACTGAAAGATTGTTTTGGCATTTTTAATGACTTGTGGCTTGCCTCTACCTCCCACCAAGATCATACTCATCAACAGCTGTGAACAGATTTTTTTGCTCACTGCAGAGTCATACTGGCTGTAAGATACACTTAAGGCGTGAATCACAAAGAAATGTGTGGGCTATAATCACCCTCCACATTTGTGGCTCATTTTTCCAATCAAGTTGAGAATTTCAGCAGTCCTGGGCAATAAGGAAGAAAACTGGTTTCTCTCCTCAAATGACTTCCTGAAGCTGTTACAAGGTCTGGGCTCCCCAGCCAGCTCTCTTATCTTGCTGGCCAGAAGTCTATGACAAATTAAGGCACTTTTTTTTTTTTTTTTTAAAAAAAAGACCTTTAGGAGCCAAAATAAAACACACACTGAAGACAGTTACAGACGTGTTCACGTCCTCTTGATGTTTAACATACTACTAAAGTACAGGCATCGTGAATCTGGTAGGCAACAAGGCATGTTTTGTATAGCAGAACTTCCTGTTGGATCTTTCTGTTTGGAATAAAAAGTGGATAAAGGACAAAGGTATGTCTCAAAAGAGTGTGCTGCTAAGGGTTACAACTTCAGGCCGGATGCCCTGCATAATATTGGCTTGATATTAAACCACAGAACACGGTACAGATACAAACCTGCACGTCCTGACTAATCTAGGGTTTACAGGTACTTTGAAATAGCGTGTTATCATTGCCAAACAGCACCATAGGGGTTCTGTGGAGAAATTAAATTTGCCTATCAGGGTCTACCATTTATAATAAATGATATTTAAATATTTACTGTTTACTGATATATAGTAAAATCTACCAATGTTGCTTCTTATGGACATTAACTTTGAACATAAATTTTTCAAACCCTGTTTTTATGTACATGCATTTTAATATTTCAAGGGGCTTTAATACCTCTCCTGCACTTGAGGTACTTTGGCACAGCTATTTTTTTTTATGACTGCCATTTTATGTTGCATATAAGTTTCATGAAGTCGTTATGGCATCAAAAAGGATGACCGTGCAACGTTGCAGGTTTCATCAGACAAGCACCCCATACCACACACTTGCTCGCAGTTTCCACAGTGCTACAGGGAGGCACAGGCGCCAGTGTCTTGACATCTGGCTCTTTACAGACCTTCTGCGGTCGCACCGAAGGGGCATTCTGCGAGCACCAACTCCTTCGGGTAGAGCTGCTCACGCAGGCTGCCAATCTCCACGCACATGACTCTGGATCTGCTAAAGATGGTATTTGAAAAGGACCGCTGCCAGCATTCACCAAGCAGCTCTACAAACTAACTGTTCTGTGTCAGCGCAATTTGAGTGTGTGGAACAGTTTCAAAGGGCTGTGTTTTTATGAGCGAATGCTGTGTTTTTGTGAGCGAATACTAATTTGGTCGCATTAAAAGATGCGACATCTGTCAGGTAAGTAAGAATACACAAAAAACTGGTTTATCTCTGAAAGATCAGTAGTGATAACATGGATTAACAGGTTCAGTACTATGTTGTGACATCAAATACTTTTTGCATCTACCAAATTTTATTCTTCATGGTTCAAGGCTAAAAAAACAACACATCACAAGCTGTTATTTCAAGGAGCAAGGGAAGTAAGATTTTTGCTCTCTGGTAAATATTAGCAGATTACTCACATTAACGAACTAAAAATTATAAGTTCTTCAGTTTTACAATTCCTTTGGTTTTAGTGGGAAGACTACATCATTATCAACTGCCTGTAAAACAACATGACCATCTTTCCTTGTTGCCTTGCATGTGCAGCAACACCTTAGCTTCCTCATGACTGACAATCAACTTCTAAAAAGACCTAAAGTCTGGGTTACATTTTTTCATAAATTGTAATTACAATTGTTTTATCCGGTAGTTTATATCACCAGTTTAAAAAAAATTGGTAAAAAGCAGAAAGATCCATCTCATCACTGAAACAGAGAAACTACTGCCAGTTATTTGGAACATCACAGATATTCCAGACTTGTACGGAGACCCTCAGCAGAGCCAGGAAGTGTCATTCACAAACAAAAACAATATGACATCATCACACACTTAATTGCTCGCCAGTGACAGGGTCAACTTCGTTTGTACAGCTGTTGAGTATGGTACTGTTTGTGTGCATGTACTGATACTGCCACTCCAGGACCCAGAATCACTCAATGACGATTTGACAAAATAATCTTGAAAACAAACTTATTACTATACAATTTTAATTCATTATTTTTAAAAGATACTGGATTTTATAATTACATCTACTTTATAAAAAGAACTGTTGTCAATTCCTTTGCTGGTCTGCAGGCAATAGATGCCATTCTGCTTTCAAGAGTATTGCCCTTAACAAGTGTTGAATGTTGGTCAAGTGACCTTTTGGGGAATTAAAAGTGATCTGCTTCAATTCACAGGCCTTTTCGTCAGAGAATCACAGTTTCGGACAATATTAGTTTGAGATTTTCTTCTGGCACATTTCAACAGAGAGAGTCTGTCCTAATTTTAGTCAAGAGTATTAACTGAACCCTCCACAAACAGACCTCCAGATTAACAGCACGAACTAAGGAACAAACATTTCCTCTTCTTTTTCCTGGAAGCAAGGATCCACACACAGTTCTTACTAAAGCCAAAGCGAGGAGAAACTTTCAGAGCACCACTTACAAAGTCCCTCTAGGTTCAGTATAGTTCTGGGACAACCACTACTGTAGTTGCAGGCCTGGCACACAGCACAGCTGTGTCGTATCTACTGCGACCTCGTTTGCACTAATTTTTCTATTCAGAATTCCCCACTTAGTAAAAAGCAAGTCAGAAGAACTCAAGGTATAAGCTTCCTATGACAGTAAGAGATACAAGGGCATACATCTACCTACGTGCTGGGTTTCATGCTTTTATCAGACTTAAGATTTTAACCAATTTTTTGTTTCTAAATGAGGTAAAGAAAAAAACACGTTTTGTTGAAGAGGCTGTATCTTCTAGAGTTGCATTCAAACTTTTAAACATACGCAGGATGCTCACATCTGACCTGAAGTTAGCCAGCCCATCTGAGGTTTGTTCAGTTGTCTGTTTAGCTTCAGTAGGAGCTAAAACAAGGTCAGCTGTATCTGATGAGGAATGAAAAAAGGCAGCCAAGAGGGTTTCCAAGGAAGATCACCATTTACCTCAATGCTTTTAAGAAAACAGGAATTCAACAATCAGCCTGAAATAGCTGAATAAAATAGTTTTTTTTTAAAAAAAAAAACATGTTGAGGGTTAATGAGCAGAGCAAATGAAATACTATTTATTTAAATTGTTACAGCTAATAACAGTACAGATTGCAAGTATGAAGACGTAAAGCTCTGAATACTTGTTTCTGGTCTTAAAAGTTTGTTGGCAATATGTCACCGAGAAAAACGACATTCAATACATACCCCTCCCAATCTACCCTTCAGAAAGTGAATCACCTAATGATAATAGTGGCAGAACATTCAAACATGGCTTTGAGCCCATATATTGCATTAATTTTTTCTTTGCTTTAGGGAATTGTATTAGTCTATTCATTTGGTGTGACAGCAAATTGCTCAGATACCATGTCATGCATTGCCTTCAACATCGAACCTCCTGAAGAGTCTTTAATTTACCTTCTTCTTGCCCTGTCTGAGGCAACCACTCTGCCTTACATAGGAGCTAATGCTGAAAAGCACTACATAACAACTAGCTATCACAAGGGAAAGAAGATGAAATCAACAAAATGAACGAGCATGCTCCAAAAGAACAATCACCACTGCCCCAAAAACCCAAGAGATTATGAAAGGTAGTTTTCAAAAGAAAAAAAGAGTTTTTAGAACTCAAGCAAATTAGAGGAAAGAAGTTAACACAGTTCTTGGAAAAGTCTGTCCCTGTTTATTCATATCCATTAATTCGATGGAAAATAAGGATAACAAATAGTTCAACATGTTCTATTCAATTTCCTTCTTCTCTATGCTTGCTAATGCAACGCAAATTCTTTCCACTCCAGTTTGTCTCAGAAAACTAACAAAATGACAAGTTTCCTTGAGGGAAGAGAGGGAGAAGGAAGAAGCAGGGTTGCTGAAGGATTATGAGAAAGGATGCCAGGAAACAAAAAGCACATGCTGCAGATACACAACAGATTTCCAAGAAAAGTGCAATTCTTGCACCACCGTTGCTAGCAAACAGAGAATTCATGTGGCACTTCAAGAGCTAAAGACTTAGAGCACGTGGCTTACAAGATCAGTTTTTCAGGTTTCTACCCAGATTTATTTTTCTCTTCTCATGCACAACCCAAAATGTGTAGCACTTCTTTTTTTAAGCAAATACACAGGCACATTCTTGACATAAAATGAATCTGAAATGTTCTCTCTTTGGGCCATATTTGGGGCCAGGTTTGAGTTAGCAGATTGGTATTATCTGATCAACTACAATATTTGCTCAATGAGACCTTCAAAATTCTTGGAAAACTTATTTTAACTTTGGAAGCCTGATTTTAAAGACTAAATAAAGTATTTCTTTTGTTAACTTAATTCAATGGAACAATATGGCAGGGGTCACCTTTTTGAAGCGTGTTTCATATGAAGGCAAACAGTAAGGAGTAGAAAAGCCATTCTAAATCTTTACTTAATCACTAAGAGCAACTGACAGCTGGATCAAAAGTGCTGAACAACTATTCTCATTTGTTCTTTTCTTTTGCCCCCCTTTCCTTACCATCTGTAGGGAACAGCAGGCATTCAGTGCTGATTGAAGAAATCACAGACATGAGCTTGACAGTCAAGAGAGAGTAAAACTTCATTTTCTGAGGTGGCGCATGCGGGGAACAAGCACAATAGACGGCAAAACTAGCTAGAGACGCAGCAACAAGTATGGGTACACTTTAGAGCCTACTGTTTATAGGCTTTATAGTCCTTGGGCTTTACAGTTATATTATTTCTACAGGACACTCCGATGTGCAAATAAGGATCAAGATATCCCTCTCATTTTTTTAAATTAGGTTTGACTCAGACCAAATTAATAGGAATCAAAATCTATCTGGCATGGGTTTTTTATATGCTGCAGTCACCCATCCCGCTTTCAGGGTTTGTTTCAGAGAACAACAAGCACTAGAAGACCTGTTAGAAAGTAGATGCATTGGTAATTTCAACCCAGTGTCAACACCTACAGCTTAGGAAACTGCTTTCCTCTGACCTGCACTGGGACCGAAGCACACTGGCGAGGTAGAGAGGGAAGCTCTTTTTATTACTAGTCTGCAGTACAGTAATCAAGTTGCACAAAGAGAAAGAAAACTTCACAAAAGTCTTATTGAGCATAACACCACGGAGCTGACTCTTCTGTGATGAATTAGTCACTACAAGAGCTGGCAAGTTCATTGTACTTTAATTGCTGTCACTGCAACAGTAGGGTTAATACCTGGCATGACAGCTAATCTGTCTTTTTGAAAGTCTATGATTACTCTCTCAGAACCAACAAAGAAAGGTGTTTTTGTTAGAATTACAGAGTTTTAGCATGTCTTCCTATCTGTCAGTTATCTTCTCAAACACAGGTGTACCAATCTGCACCATTTATGATTTGGTTTGTTTCTTTTCTATCTAACTACCCTCTTTGCACTGTGCTAATGCAAAGAGTTGTAACTCATGAATTTTGGTCGTGAAGCTCAGCTCTGTAAAAAAAAAAATAATCGTAAGAATCAACATTCATTAGGGAAATTTTTCCAGGCCTCAGAAGCAGAATGCAACAATTTTAAACGTTTGAGTCAGTTCTGAACCAGGGACCTTCAATAACGTTCCTCCAACCCCGCGTAACAGTAATACCACCGCAACTTATTTCAAACAGTATGCTCAACATTTGCCCTTGCAGTCACAGACTTATTTTACACCTGTGTTAATGCAGAAACCTTTCCTCACCTTTAACGTGGCAGCCAAGCTGGCCATGTGTTCATTCAGAGTGCTCTCCGACTCCTTGTAAGTCAGGCAGGTGAACTGATATTCCTCTGGATCAAAGGCATCTGCTCCCTGCTGCTCCACGTCGTTAGCTACCCCATCATAATAATCCTCAATATCCCCAGGATCCTCATCCTCTTCCTCCTCCTCGCAATTAGGGTCATAATCCTCTTCATTGCTGTCAGAGCCCTGGCTGTTCATGTCCACGGACATCTTAATGCCCTGTCAAACTGCAGACCAGGAAAGCAATTGCAGCTTCTTTTTCTCCTCCAAACTTTATCGTTCTTTTGATTTCATCTGAGCTCTGTCTCCTAAGGGGGGAAAAACAATTTTTTCTGTTGCCTAAGAAGCTGTAAGAGAGGCCACATCAACATCATACAGGTGATCAAACAGCCAGGAACAGAGCGACCCAACAGCCCAGCTAAAGAAGATCCTGCTGTGCAGGTCCCTGGTTTGGATTCATTGTGACTCTTGCCTGTAAGAGCAGCCTTGGCTTTGCAGGTGCAAGGTCTAAAACCTTGGAGACTGGCTCATTACACTGCATCCTAGCCCCCAGGACAGGCCCCAAGACCCCTGACATTTGGCAAGTAGCTCCATAACCTTCACTACAGATCTTTTCAGAGATACAAGTAGATTTATGACATTAAGTTTTTACCAACATTGTGAAGTGCTGCAGAAAAGTATCATATCCGCTTCACCAACAGGAAAAAACACAAACCCCTTAACTATGACCACAGTAGCTAGAAAGGCAGCTTGTGATACCCTGTACAAGTCCATAGTACTTCAGAACCACAGCCATTAAGTGGGACTTTGAAAAATAAGACAAGCAAACAGATCTCTCACATACACCCAATTTAAAAGTCTTCAACACTATCTCAAAAGAAATGGTGGAATTAGTTAATCCCTTTAAGTAGGTTCTACTGGATGTGTCATGGCTTGGGCCTTACATCTGAGGGGAAAAATAAAAGAAATTCTCTCATTTTATTACCTTCTCAATATACGCTTACACCTTCTGAATGTAGAAATTTATGCGCAAGTGTTGACAGCTGCTATTCAAGAAGAATCAGAACAGCCTTTTTTTTTTAGATTCTCACTGGTATTGGAAAAAATCACATATTTGACTTTACTTATCAGAACTACAAACCTTCTGCTTGAGTAACTAAACCAGCATGAATTCAAGACTTAAGAGGTTCAGCAATAGAACACATAACAACCTTGAATAATGGTAATCTCATATTTAGTCAATGTCCATTAAACCAAATAACTTAGTTTCAAGAAAGAATATATTAAATATAAAAGACTTAAAACAATGCTGCAACCAAATTTTACATATAAAAATATACACATAAAATCAAAGCTATCTTTGCACAAGCAGCACGTATTGAGTTTCTTACCCATGTTTGCATTTTGCATTACTATGCCGTTAGCTCTGTTACTCAAACATATTCCCACAGTATCACAATTTGTAGCTGCTGGTGAAACCATAATCAAGCTTTGAGAATCATGTTTAGAGCACAGGAAATCTCAGCCATAATTTTTCACTATTCTTCCTCACATAGTTTGTTTTCTGTTTCAAATCATCTGACCAGACAGCACAGAATAACCAGGAAGAGAAGTGATGTACAATTAATTTGAGGGGCTGCAGTGATTTCAGCAGATAGAAACCTCCAGTGAGAGAGGATGATGGCTAGGAACTAATTATATTACCCCCTGAATTCTGGTCTCCATTCATTTTGTTTGCTTCTTGATTTCTTAGTTATCCACAACAGAAGTAGCACACAAATATTTTACAGCACTGTTTCCCATAGAACTTCAGTGGAGCACAGGCACCATCTCTCCAAATTGGAAGAAGACAGATGTGAAATCTGATCTGACAGACACAAGGTAAGCCTATATTGTCTGTTCCTCTCTCTACCCTGCTTAGGGTTAATGATTCAGTTCTGGGCTTAATCTGTATCGACGCTGACCTCTTGCATAAAAGAAGTAATGGATCTTTACCTGTTAAACCTTACGTTAAAGGAATAACTTATTTGAAAATCTAAAACCACTGCAAGCATTGTTACAGAGATAGCAATAGCCCAGTGTGCAACAGCTTCCTTCAGCCAACCTCAGAGCATCACAAAGCCTGAGCAAGTTTCACCAGCCAGGAAACTTCTCAAACTCACTCAGATCATCCCACACACCAGGGACAGAAAAAAACCCAAACAAACCAAACTCAAACACTAGGTTCATTTGCTATCTCAGCGCACAGCGAGGCCTGTCCAAGCAATGAGATGGTTTTAGATACCTCAGCAGAATAATGGGCCTACCCAGTACCTCTGCAGTTACATACCAGGCGCTGGGGAGGAGGCTCAGAAGGGTGCAGAGCTGTTTCTCTGTGCCACTAACACACTTATTTGAACAAACAGAAGAACTGTTTGCATGGGCAAATGGGATATATCAAGCAGAAAACAAGTCTGCGGACTGGATGACTATTGTGACTCCTGTCACAACGTTCTTGGAAAGAACTCCCTTCCAGCATAACTGAACATCAGATGGACATGCGTGAAGAGAGAGGAAGACTAAAGCACAAGCTCTGTGGACAAAACAAAGCAGGATACTAGGAAAATGAGGAACCGAACTCACCTCACCTAACACCCTCATGACCCAATGATGAATACAAACTCTCTGAATGCAAACCAAGACAAGACAGCTAATACTTGATAATACTAATTTTTAAAACAATAAAGATGTTAAGCTCAAAAAAGAGGGCCAAAACCCCAAATAGTATTTAGATTATATAATTACCATAATCCTAAAAATCAGATTATAAAATTTTAAACCATATTTAGATTGCTTTCCTACCAAAGGGAGGATGAGGCTATTCTTTACTACCTTCATCCAAGATACTCCCTCATCTTCACTAACACTGATACC
The DNA here is from genome assembly GCF_000708025.1 of Charadrius vociferus. Classification (NCBI taxonomy): domain Eukaryota; kingdom Metazoa; phylum Chordata; class Aves; order Charadriiformes; family Charadriidae; genus Charadrius; species Charadrius vociferus. Next base: position 1,088,530 of record NW_009650170.1, on the reverse strand, counting down.
ATTTAATCCCCTCTCTTCCTCCAGCCTCCTTGTGGGAACTTATAAACACATCCGCCCCTACACTCTGCTGCCTGTCAGCTCCAACAGAGATGCCCTCTTGCTGACTCCTGCTTTGCAACACAATTCTTCTTAACAAGGTCTCTTGAAACAAAATACCTTCAAATATGCCACCATCAGTCTCTCTCTGACCTCACCACTGCCAGACACAGTAAATTACATTATCCCACCTCATACCTTTTCCACCCACATCATTCTTTTCTGCTTTCTTGCCCCCTGTATCTACCTCTGCAGGATTTCTCCAATAAGTGCTTTGCAGGATACTCCTACATTTTCTGTTCATACTTCACAGCCATTTGAGACAGCTTTTTCTTCTCTCAGCTCTTTATTGATAATTCTGAAACAGAAAAAGTCTAACTCAAGTCTACTTATCCACGTAAACTTCAAATGGGCGGACACTCCCTTTTCTCTGCAACCATCTACAACCCCAACTCCACACTTGCTACCAATGTCAAGCGCATTTTTGTCTAAGTCACTCAAACCTGTAATCTGTGGATCATCTTCAGTTGCTTCCTCACACACGGAGCATGCATACCTTGCTATTTCCTTCTCCACTGAGGTTTTCAATAAGATTTTTTCATCCCAGGAGTAAGAAACTAGAACATCCCCCATCCTTTTCACCACAGATGACTCTGCAGAGACCTCCTTGCAGCCATATCACACATCCCCCGTGAATCTGCACACTCTCCTCCCACCTCCCAGTCTTTGTTCTGGCTCTCACGACTGCCCTGTCCTTCCCAACTCATCTAATCCATTTCATTTCTGTCCTTTCCAGTCTACCTCACTTTTAACAAGTTATTTTACATGTACCTACACAAGCCTTCCTTCCACGGGCTGGGGCTGAAAGGTACCCAGTTCGTTTAAATTACCTCAGGTCCGTTTCTTTTGTAATGGGTGCAAAACTAAATCCTGTACTCGTCCCGCACAGCCGGAACACCGCATACTTGCGGGAGGAAAGCCCAGGAAAACCGGAGGAGAGAAGGGAGCTGTAGAGGAAGAGCCCGGACGGTGGCGGGGCGAGGAGGGAGCCGGCCTGGGAGCTCACGGGCTGCGGTTTCTCCGCCGGGCGGCCCGACCTCGGCACCGGCTCCGGGGCGGAGCGCTGCCGGCCGCTGAACTGAGCGGAACTTACAGAGAAGCGGGACCGCATCCTTCACGCCGGGCTCGCTCCGCCCCGGGCCG
>NW_009650170.1:1051700-1086198 GCF_000708025.1 Charadrius vociferus | reverse complement strand
GGCCCCCGGTCGGAGAGAGGCCGGGAGTGAGCCTGTGTGTGGAGGGCAAATGGGGGCCCCGAAAGAGAGCGCACCCGCACAGGCAGTGTGTGAGGGAGCTGAGCGGTGGCACGACGTGAGTTCTCAGGTGGGGCTACAATCCTGATGTTATCCCAGCAGTTAATTATTTAATTACATGAACTATTAAATATGTTAAAATTCAATCAATGCAAAAGGTTAAAGTGATGTTAATCTCTCCACCAATATTGTAAAGTCCCATCACAAAACTTACTCCGTAATAGTCACACAGAGGTGTTCTCTGAGTCAAAGTTGAGGTAGTAATATTTAATAAAATAATGTTTTCCTATACCTTCTTGCTAGGTCAGACTGCAAACCCAGCCGAAGCCGCAGCCTGGTCAGCCTCCACTCTATTCTGGGACCTTTGACTGCTTCAGAAAGACTCTTGTTGGGGAGGTACTGTGTTAGCATGTCATCTGTGGTGCCTGCCAAAAATATCAGTTGTTCCTGTACATCGCAGGAATGGAATCGTGTGGGAATGTCGTCCCTCAGAGACTAGAGTTCTTGGGTTATCAGTGTAATCGATTCTAATCAAAATTTTTAAGCAGGTTACAAAACTTGGGGAATACTTAGAATCCATGTGCTCCAGGTGCATGTCTCTTGTTTTGTTAGGAAATGCTTTTGGTTCAAAATACCATAGTATTAATATCTGAAGTTATAGACTGGAGTGAATGTTGGCACTTGTTTGCTGGCTTTGTTCTTGTAGTCGGTGGTATTTGGAGTTCTCTCTGGAAATCCTAAAATAGGCAATGACTTTTGTTGATACAAGCAGTATTTTTACTTTCTTCCATAATGTATTATGCCATCTATGAGAAGGCAGAGGAGCATTAATTTGAGTTAATAGATTATTTGTTCAGTCTTCTTCGGAGGTGGACAGTGGTTTTTGCTTCTGAATCAGCCATATGATGTGATCGAACTATAGTCTATTTTGTTTTTAGAAAGGCACGTGGCCTTGGTTTAAAGACTGTAAGTGACACAGAATCCAGTTTTCTGCTTCGTAAGTTTTCCCAGCAGCTATTTACCAGTCGGAAACAATGGCTATAAAGCCCAACTGTTTGTTTACTAGTCTGAAGTCTGATTTCTAACTACTGGATCTTGTTAGGTAACTCTGTTAAATGAAAGATCTGTCTCATATCTGAAATCTACTTTCATGACGGTATTAACAGGTTGTTATATAACCAAAGTAAATCTTGCTTCCCTGGTCGCTCCCACAAAGCGCTGAAATGCTTTGCTAGCTCTGAATCCCTTGCGGTTTTTAACACCCCTGCTGAAGCACAGACGTCAGAGCCGAACCATAATAATAGCCTTGTGATGTGAAGTTCAAAAGTAATGCTGCCTCTCTACTCCTACTCAATACTCATCAGTTTCTGTAAGGAAAACTATTAAACCTCTCTGCCAAGGCCTTTTGTTTCCCACTGCTTATGGGAAGATTGAGCAGGAGTGTCTGATCTTTGTCAGCAAGATACAATTTCATTACAGAGTCAATTGTGCCTGTTAGCATACAGACACATACTGGGATATACTGATTTATTTGGGGGAGGAAAGAAGGGATAGATGGGCGGAACAGCAAGTATTAAATTTGTGCATGTAGCCTTTATTTAGAAGGATAACTCTCCTTTTTATTAGAAAAGGTTCCGTTCAAAGGCAAGATAGACAAAATAAATACTACTGCTGGGGTCTGCATTAGAATTTTTCCATCTGTGCAGTCTGATGAAGGGAAACATTGGGAATGTAAAGTTGCATGGTGAAAAAGTTTTGACTTGGGGAAGGAAAGGAGAAAAAAATTCAACTCATTCCAAATTGAGTTTATGTGGGGAGTGAAGTGGTTCAGTTAGTCTCACTGGCTCTTCCTTTATCTAAAGAGTGAATTCAATCCAGCATTTTCAGGCTCAGTGTCAGGATTTTACACTAGTGCATTTGATAACTTATTAGTAAACCACATGTATGGGTTTGTATGTATCTGAGAGAGAAGAGTTTTAACACAGTCTATTAGGGCTATTATTCAGATGGCTTTTAACTTAACTTCCTCATACTTGAGATGTAAGTACAGGTGAACAGTATTGGAACAGAAGGGTATAAGTGGTGCCAGTGTTTTCCAGGAAGGATAGCTATTGTCTGTAACAGGCCCTGAGCCTCAGCTAAACATGTGTAATTGCAAATGAACAATAAACCCCGTTATTCCTCTGATTAATTTGACTGACTGATGATACTAACCTGTATTGTAGCCTCTTGCTTCTCAGTAAGTTGAAATGTGTGCGAAGTCTATGCAAAACCAAGTAATTCTTGCGGTAACATTTCTTGCAGGGAGTTCGAGGCTTATATAGAGGAATGGCAGCGCCTATTATTGGAGTGACACCCATGTTTGCTGTGTGCTTCTTTGGATTTGGCTTGGGAAAAAGACTTCAACAGAGAAAACCTGATGACGTTTTGACGTGAGTTTCTGAGTTAACCAGACAGTTGGGAAAGGCACCCTAAGGCTCTTGCAGGCTGCTGTATTGTCACGCACTGAGTTGTGATATAAATTTGTCTCTTCTCCTAGGTTATAAATATAGTTCTAAAAAATAAAACACTCGTGTTTTTTAATGCTTCTGGAAGCGTGGGACTGATAGCACAGGCTAAAAACAGACAGCATGTGGGCAGGTGCTATGCAATTCCCTTTCTACGCAAGAAAGAGCCATTAAGGAACAATTCCGTTTTAGATGAGTACAGTGTGAGTTATATAATGATTGCCTGCCAACAGTCTCGCTATTAACAGAAACTATAGGAGAAATAAATTGATGGTCAAGCAGTCTTGACAACATTCACAGTCCTGATTCTCTGTTCCCTGTTAGTTGTGACTGCTGTGTTCTTACATTAGGATATAATAACAGCCATAGAAATGTTTTATTATTAATTTCTGAAAAGCGGTGTTTATGAGCAGCCCTCCTCTCAGGCGTGTCTAACCTTCTGGAAAAGAGATGGGAAGCCTAGAAAACTTTGTGTGGCTTTCTCCAAGCTAACTTAAGCATGAGGAAAGCCTGCTGCCCATAAAGTACTCCCTTATGTTTTTTTGCTGAATTGTGATTTATAGCTCTACAGGAACAGAACTGTAGCTTAGCAACATTTTATTCTATTATTTATGCAATAGGTAGGAGCCCTGTAAGAAAGCAGGAGTCCATTGTGTTGAGTCAAGCGTGGTGGGGTGGGGAGGTGCAGCTTCTGTTGGAGCCTTTCATTGTTGGAACTGTCATTGTGCCCAACTGTGCTGTACAGCGGGTGCAGACTTGACACAGTAAGATACAATTTGCCTGGGATGTGAGGCCCAAAAATAAAGGTCAGACTCTTAGCACCATGGTTATGGGTCTAGGGACAGGCAGTGGTTCCCCATGCTGATTTTGAAGGCAAGTTTTGGAAGGAAGGAGATGGAGAGAAACCTGAGCATTCTATGTTTTCTGGGGCTGAATAATCCCAAAGTGAGCCAGAAAAATAATAATAATAAGAATAATCCCAAAGTGAGCCAGAAAAATAATAATAATAAAAATAATCCCAAAGCTTAGTTTGAGCAGGAGGTGGATGTGGAATGGTGAGAGGGGTCTGAATGGTTTGGAAGATCTAGTGGGAATTTAAGAGTAAAGAAAGGTGTAAGAATGGAAAAACGTGAATACAATGCCATCTCATCTCTTGGGCAAGTGGAGAGAAGAGGGGGGTGTCGGATTTAGTTAAATTGAGATGTTAGGTCATCTTACTAGGGAAGGTAGCAGGAGACTGGATGTAAAGATCAAGTTTGTGATGGAGAAACTTAGCTTGTTTAAGGGATTTCTGTCATGGAGACTTTGCAACATGAAAGCAGGTGCAGAATGTGTGGGATGATGGCAGGTTGGTAGGACAGACTCGATGGTGGCAGAGACTGAAGGAGTGAGGGACAGAGAGGTTACAGAAAGGAGGCTCATGGCTGCACAAGCAGGGCTACATGTGGAAGCTGGGGTCACAGAGGAGAGCGTGGAGACTGGAGGAGGAGACTTGAGAATAAAAATGAATGGGGAATGCTGTAGCAAAAAATGCAAGTACAAGGAGTATTAGCAAATACAATGGATGTGAAGAGCTGAGTTATGGTTGCTGTGGGAACTAGCACTTTGAATCCTAGAGATCTTAAATGTTTAGCACTAATTACGCATTAATGAGGCACTTCTGCAGTGATCAAAAGCAGTGGATGCATTTCTAGTTCCCCTGTAAGCTTTGTGCGGAATGGCATCATCTGGTGATACAGGAGTCTTTCTGCCCTTTGTTTCCTACGTACTGCGTTGTGTTAGGGTCTTTTCTGTTTCCTCGGGGCAGATATCCTCAGCTGTTTGCTGCTGGCATGTTGTCGGGAGTGTTCACAACAGTAATCATGGCTCCAGGAGAGAGAATCAAGTGCCTTTTACAGGTAAGGCATTGGATGGTGGTGATGGGAATTGAACTTTAGGGACCTTGTCTTTTCATATAAGGAAATTATTTGGCTACAGTATTTACTCTGTTATGGTTTTTGATAGGACTGAGACAACTCTCATTTAATACAACTGTGTCATGAAGAAGCATTATACAAACTTAACATGACTGTATAAGTATCTGCAGCACTCGTTGCTCTCTTCATTTTACAGAGCACAAGCCTTATACAATGTGGTATTATATGAGGCATCAGTGGATGCCTCAGTCCACTTCATTCTGGAAAACTGGACTTTTCCATACTTTGAAACTTTTTCTGAAAAAGCACAAAGCTACTAGATCGTAAGACTCTAGTGTAAAGATTTTCTGTTACTGTGACAGGTTCCCAATAAGGAATGCGTTTCAAATACATGAAATAGTTTTCTAATGTTTGGGTGACTGTTAGCTCTACACCTCCACCAGGGCTTTTAAAGTATTGTTGGAAAATGTAAACCTGAACAAATGAAAATACTGTCTTCAGCAGAGATGGGAAGCTTTGCTTATTTCAGACTATGTTGAACTCGGTGTGGTGTTGGGTTGTCACATGTTAGTTCTGACAGACATATTATCATGGAAACTTTTATACACATAGAAATTTTTTGAATTTCACTAAACTATTTGAAGGCTACTTTTTGTCAGTGCAAGAGTAGAATTACCTAACTGACTTCAGTCACTTCACACTTACGCTGGGGGAAAATAGGGGAGAATCTAGCCACTGTGTGGAACAGTAAACATATCCTCAGCTTGAACAGGAGAGCGCTGTTTGAGGAAATGGCGCAGAGGTTTCATATGCAGGATTGCCTGTGGAATGAGTATGTGCTCTTTCCTCTCTGGAAACATGCACGTGGCTTTCTAACTATTAGCTGAATGGTTGTTCTCCAGCCAGAAACCTTCACTAGTCAGAAACTATCACTTTAATCCTTCAGATCCAGGCAGCTACAGGTGAAACTAAATACAGTGGCTCTTTGGACTGTGCAAAACAGCTGTACCGCGAGGCTGGGATTCGTGGCGTGTACAAGGGGACAGTGCTCACCCTCATGAGAGGTAACTGATGGTCATGTTCTAATGCTTCTTCTGCATGGGGTAGTTTAAGATAATAAGCCTGACATAGTATCATAGATCTCAGTGTCCCTTTAGCCAGTTGGAGATGCTGTGTCACCCTTTTTTTTTTTCTTTTTTTTTTTTCAGTCTGCAGAGCTACTCCAATGCCTCAAAGGGACTGAGAAATAAACATGAGATTCTCAGTGAGTGAGGAAGAGATTAGATGACAAGGATCAGAGGGATGTAGAAAGTAATTAAGATCTGAGAAGCCAAGAGGAATGAGAGACTTCAGGAGAGGAGCAGAGAGAACAAAGAGAAAAGAAAAATAGAGAAGTGGGCTTTTTTTTTTTCTTTTTCTTTTTCTTTTCTTTTCTTTTTTGTTTTCTTCCTTGGGAGAAGGATTGTGACTGTGACTGTTGCTGTATAACGCTGACTGTTTTAAAGATGTGATTGCAGCAGTTATGCTTTCTACCCGCTTAAGTGTGGGTTATTTTGGACTGGGATGTCATGACCCCTCTCACAACAACAACAACAAAGTAATTGTGCCAGACACCAAATCCTTTACATGTTTTGGTACTTTGTCCTTTGTTTGCTGTACTAGGGCAATGTTTTTCAAGGATTTACATGTTTTGGTACTTTGTCCTTTGAAAAGCATTAGATTGTTTGCTGTACTAGGGCAATGTTTTCCAAGGTTAAGCTCAAATTTCTGTATTTTGATACCTCAGTTTAGGGATTTGTTCTATCTTCTGTTTCTCACAGAAGTGTAGCAACTACCAATGTAGCTCTGGCAGTGTTCCTAGCCAGGGGCTGGTTATCCAGTTTAGGCATGAGCTAAGAATGGGCTGCAGGAGTATCTTAAAAAAAAAAACCCAAAACAAACTGAAACCCATCAACTACAAAAAAAACCCCAAAATAGAATCATTAGAACAAATCGCATGCAAGACTCTTGAAGTTCCTCAACTGTTGGGATCTGCTGTGCAGCAAAAGTCTCATTAGCTTACCGACCAGCAGGCAGGTTACAGTCTGATTTGAAAGCCTGCTGACAGAAGTGCTCGGCAACAGATATTTTCCCATTTCTTGCCTTTAGCACCTGCTGTCCCTGGGAAAGTTCAGGCTCCTCTGTCTAGAGCAACAGAAGATTTTATTTTGTTTGTAGAGGAGGTTCAGAAAAGGAATCTGGATGTACTTAGTGGTGTTGCTGAGCTGGCATGGGGCTGCTATGCCTTTAGGCTTCATTTTGTTTCCCACTACTCACAGTCTTTTTTGTTTACCCACTAGACGTCCCAGCCAGCGGAATGTACTTCATGACGTACGAATGGCTGAAGAACATTCTGACCCCTGAGGGACAGAGGTTAGTGAAATCTCACAGTCATCGTTTTCTGAGCTTCCCAGACGCTGCTGCATACTCTCCCCCGCAATGAGATTTAGAGCAGTATCATCAAAACAAATTAAAAAAAAAAAAAAAAAAGGTTGCTCATCTTGTGAGTTGAGCTGTTTTGGTCTGGGGTTAACTGACAATTAAAGTAGTATTCTAAGTTTCTCAGATTCTAACCTTGGATCTTATTAGCCAAGTAAGGAATACTTAAAGTAGTTCTCTTCACTTTCACCCCTGTGGGTGCTCAAAGAGCTGGGGGGTTTTGCTGTTGTTTTTTTTTTTGTTGGTTTGTTTGGCTTTTTTTTCCCCAGAGCATTTGTGTGTGTGTGCTGCTGAATGAAAAGATTTGAACCTTTAGGGTGGAGTTAGTACATTTTGCCCACAGGGCTCTGATTCTTGTAAACCTTGCTCAGATACTGCACTCTGTGTCTGCAGCATTGTGCCGCCTTCTGGCTGTCAGCCAGGCTGCCTCTTTGATTGCCACCTTAGTTAAAATAGATTACTCTTTTTTGTTTTATTTTGGTTTTTCTTTTTCCTCCCACCCCACCCCAATCCTGCCACAGTGTGAGTGACCTCAGTGCGCCTAGGATCCTCTTTGCTGGGGGCCTGGCTGGGATCTTCAACTGGGCAGTTGCCATTCCACCAGACGTGCTGAAATCCCGTTTCCAGACTGGTGAGTTGCACGCCAGCTTGTCACAGCCACACTCAGTGCAGTGCTCCTGGGAATGGGCTGGGCAGCGATGGTAGATGCCATGTGAGCATGGCATCCGGGAGGCAGCACGTCTTGAGCACTGCTTGAGTACACAAGTACATAAAAAACCCAAGTGTGTTCCTAGCTTTTTAGTTGGTTTCCTCGCAAAATTTTGGCAAATCAGGCTGCAATTCTCTGTTTCTCCCTCCCTGTTAATATAACGATCCTGATTCGAGATACATGTTTTGAAACCGAAGCACAGAAGTCATAATAATAGATCTGCTTCTTGTGGCTGTTTATTACAAATGTAGTTCTTTGAGAGGTTTTGTTATTTCACTTCAGACATAGTTGTATAAATTGTAGCCTGTGCTATCTGAAATTTATAGTAACGGGGCATGCCTTGCTGAGAGCATTTATTTAGACTAGCAGATCTGCTCGTAAGTATCTGGTTATAGTGAGGATGGCCCCAGGCCTTGAGCTTCATCGAAGTTTGACAGGTTTTTTCCTTGGTGTCTCTGGGAGTCCTAGTCAATGAATATTTTTGGTACGACTGCTTTTTCTCTGTCTGTGGAATCAGCCCTCCACTGAATGGACGGTAACCATTTTTCTTGAGTCACGGATCATGATAATCTAGTGCAGGAAACTTCTTTTCTTTTTCTCTGAGTAATGGATGCTGTGGTTGTTTTATATCATACCAAGGGCCGAGTGTGAAATACTTTACAACTTCGCATCCTTGTTCCACTGAGCCAATCCCCACTGCTGCTGTATAGATGATGTGTGTTAATGGTGGTTCTGTTTAACTGGATTGGTTTGTGGAGTTCTTGTTCAGAGGGCTGGCAGAGGCGATACTTTCCAGGGAAGTGTCAGGAGAAGGAAGAACTTGTTCTTTGAATAAAATAACTTTTTAAAAACACTTGAGCAAATCTGTGTAACATCAGCATTAAAACAGCCTGTGCTTTTCACTTGAAGTTTGTTGCTATTCTTGACTGCAGCATGTGATAGGATCATTTTCTGTTTCTTATAAACAAATTTCTTCAGTTTTTATGTCTGACCTGTCTCCTAATTGCAGCTCTTGGGAGAGCTGTGATCAGTGGTGCAAGTAAGAGCTCAGACATCCAACCCTGACAAAAGTTACTCTTTTCTTCCCTGCCCCCCAATGAATTGATTAGGTAAATACTTTGTGGTGATGGTGAGCACCTTCCTTCTGTTTACTGTTTATTTTTTGTTTGCATGCTTTGGACTGAAATGCATAACTTTCCCAAGCAGATGTTTTCACAACATAGCTCCAGCAATGCTTGAATTCTGGTGCCACTTAGATGATATAGCAATGTGAACCTGGTGAAAATCCTGGGCTGTTACATACATCACATTCTTTGGCATTTGTGACTGCCACACATCTTAGCTAATGTGTTCTGTCTCCCTTTCAGCTCCTCCAGGAAAATACCCAAATGGCTTTAGAGATGTGCTGAGAGAACTTATCAGAGAGGAAGGAGTTGCATCTCTGTATAAGGGCTTTACAGCTGTAATGATCAGGGCATTTCCCGCTAACGCGGTAAGTAAATTCTGATTCCAGATGCGTTTGGGGACCTGGCCACTCACAGTGAATATTTGCAGTCCGTAGAGGAGACGACTGGCTGCTTGCTGTTATACCATTTCAGTGAGATTCTTGTCACTGCAGGTGCTTTTGGCTGTTGGTGTCCACATTCTAAAAATGTACCTTAATCTAGGGGGAATGCCAAGTAACCTTCCTTCGAAGCTTTTCATGAAAGTCGTTTGTCTTATCCTGATAGTATTTCTTGTCTCATTGTACATCCCCCAGTAGAAGACAGAAATGTGTGGATAAGTTTGGACTGGATTCCCCTTCAATAAATAATGAGCCTAACAGAGTAGAAGTTCTGCCTTTGTGTGAGGGGATATAGTAGTATTCTTGCCCCTGGTCCAAGACCTTTTCTTGTTCTCTTCCTCCTTCCCTGTCAGCCACGTCCAGTGTTTATAGTCCTGTGTTTCAGAAACCTTGTTTGGAGTAGGTTTTTAGAGTCCTTATTTGTTCTATACATTCTCTCTTTTCCAGGCATGTTTTCTTGGTTTTGAAGTTGCTATGAAGTTTCTTAACTGGATTGCACCAGGTCTGTGAAGACTAGCAACTCTTTGGAAATTAGAGAGGAGAAAGAAGAGACTGCAAGTCTGCCTCAAAGGAATAAATGAATGATCACTTGAAGTTTCAGGAATGATTGCTTGCCTAATACCTTTTTGCCTTCCTCACATTCTTTAGGTGGTGCTATGTGCCGTTCAGAAATGTAAGCCGTAGCTCTGAAACAGAGGTGATGATGAGTTAGAGGTGATACACCTGTCTTCTGAGCCAATGTACCACAGCAGTAATGCTGCTAACAGGCAGCTCTCACTATTATACACACTACCTTAAGTACTTCCTCATGGAAGAAGGGGACACTTCTTAAAATGTAATTCTTTATTTACTGAAGAAACATGTAGCTATTAATGCTGAAAAACTTCCTTAAAATAATTGTTTGGCAGTGTGTACTTAACTCTCAGGGCATGAGTTAGCAGCTGCACATGCTAGTATCTACAAGCCACGTCAGATAGCACTCTCATCGCTTGTAGTTTTTGTTGTGGCTATTTCTATGTTGACAGTGGTTTTAATCTTATGCGCATGTAATGCAGCAAACACAGAACTAAGCAGGGGAGGCCAGAGCTACGTTTCAGTGGGTTGCAGGATATTACAGATAGTGTATCGGATCTTGTGCACTGATCTTTTCTGTGGAACTGGGAGGAAAAATGAATTATCCTTAACATTTGTACGAAGCTTTACTGAAGTAGCCGGTGGGGAAATGTGTTTGATCCTGAACTTTTCTCTGAAATCCCTTTCTGTCCCACCGAAGCAAATCCCAAACGTGATTTCAGAAGTACAGCATGGTTCATAGCAACCCACAATATATTTGATTCATTAAATGCTGTGTCCTGGGATTCAATCCCTGACCTGAGAAAATTAAACAGCACTTCCAAGAGCTCAATTTCTCTGACATGAGGGAGATACATGAAGGGGACACTGGCTCTTCGGTCTTGCCTAACTTTTTTCTTGCTCCTGTTCCTTGGTTTTCTCTTAATATCATTAAACATAATCATATTTTCATTTAAGCAATGACTAATGCTAAGAAGCAAAAAGCAACTAATATTTTTGTTTTGATGCAGTGTTATTGGAACTCAATAAACCTAGCTGCTGCTTGGCTACAATGTGTGCTTTGGTTCATTTATTTTTTGCATGGTCGTGCATGGTTAGCTTTGCAAAAGTTTTCCAGTTCTTAATTCTGAGATGTGATTGGGAAATAAGTTGTGCCATGCTATCTTTAATTGTTAACCCCTTGCCTTTTAGCTTTTGGATTTCTGACATGAGCCATGGGAAATGAATGTTTCAGACTTCATGTGTTTGTTTTACAAGTCCCCTTAGGTTCTGTGTTGCGCATGCAACTTTTAAACTGTAAAGCCAGTTCCTGTCCCAAACCACGATACACATTTGGCCTGTGGAAAGTATTTTATGTCTTTCAGGGAGAGGCCTGGAGACAGATAGAGGGGAGTTTAGGGAAAGCGTCTGTCCTGATGGCCCACAGGAAAGGAGGCTGAGAGATTGTCCTTGGTCTGGCGTGGTCCATAGGTCTGTACCATAAGGACACAGTCTTCACATTGGCTTTCCGCAGGCAGGATGAGCCCTGAAAACCTTCCACCCAAAAGTGCTGTGGAAGCCTTGAATACCCTTTTCTTTTCCAATTCTTTGGAAGGACTAGAAGGCAATGTGCCTTCCCCAGAGTCCACCTCTTGTGTTTTACAGGGTGGGGGTGTGAAACCAACGAAGTAGCCCCTGGTGTCGGAAAATCCCAGTTGCTTGGAGCCGCCTCCATGTTCTTGCTGCTGCCTTATCCTCCAGGGACCTTCCTCGTTCCTCCCTGCTTGGTAACCTGCTGCTGCTCTTGCTTCTCGAAGTCACTGCAGCTATGGATGAATGGAATACTTAAAGCATGAATGCTGAGTTAATACTGGCTTGGAGAAGTGGTTATTAAAGGACGTTAAGGTCTCAAATGGTTTTAAACACAATTCTATGCTCACTGAGGCCAAATCAAGAGGACCAGGTCTGCTTTTATGGCTCTGTGCTTCCTGACTGCCAAATGCTGTCCTGTAGTGCTTTGGTACCTTAGCTGCTCTGGCTACCCCTCTGATTTCTGTGCTTGGGCTGTGGTCCCTAGAAGTGTCTTTCAACTTTAAGAAGCGTTAAAAAGCTGATTTTTTTCCTTCCTTTTACTTATGTGTTCTGGAAATACTGACATTTCTTGGGAGGGACAAACGTGCGTCTTCTTAAAATTCCGGATGCTGCTGCTTAGCGCTGCCTATTCCAGCTGCCCTATCCACATCCCGTTGAGCTCCTAATCTTGCAGGAAGCCAGGAAGAACTGAGGCATAATCATTCCTGGTTGTAAATGCTGTTCTAGATCGGTTTATGATGCAGTTGCCCAGCAGATGGCTGTCTGGGGCTGTCAGTGAGATGGACAAACCTGCGGGTCCAAAGGCAAGGTCAGAGGCAAGGAAGCCAGCGCAGCAGCTGCTGCTGGCAGGCCCCTGTCTCTGTTGGTGGCAGCTGCAACTTCTCCACTTGGGCTGGAAAAGTTTTACGTCTCTGTCAGGACAGACGGGCAGCTGGAAGGCACAAGGCTCTTCTCCACATCTGTCCTGCTGAGGCAGACCGTGATCCTCCATGCGTGGTGATGAGCTGTGCGTTGGGGTGCTCCCTCCCACCCCAATCCTATTAGTCTGGAGGGCTGCAGTCTGCGAAAAACATTTAATTCTTGGAAATCAAATCAGGGACTAGTAACGCCCTGGATTCAGTTGCTGGGGTTAAGAGCACAGCTCCTCCATCAGGGCTCTGAGGAGCCTTCTCTTAGTCCGGGTGCTGGCCTCTTGCCTGGTGCTCCAGCACTCACCTTGGCTGTGCAGTCACCAGCTCAGGCGCGCCTGTCTGTGGCCTTCGGCAGTGCCTGCTCTGAAAGACTGAGAAATTCCCTACGGTCTCTAGTACTTCAGTCGTTACTAGTAACTTTAAACTCTCTCCCTTTTGACAAACTATCCTTTTTAATACTTTTTTTTTTTTTTAAAAAAAAGCATTTCAGATCCTTTTTCCAATTTCAATTATCCTAATTTTATTCTCCCTAATCTGAATTTTTTGCAGAGCTTTGTGTTTTGCATGATAAAATCCTGGCTGTTTAACACGCTTGATTTCATTTGATGCTTTTGGATGAAGTAAAACATGGAAGAAGGAAATCGGAGATGAGGGGCCGCTTTCCAAAAACAGTGGTGGGAGGAGAGGAGCTTTGGGAAGGCTGATCAGACACATCTGCTTGTTTGTTCAAAACCTGAAACCCAGGCACCCTGGAAATGTTTAAAAATCTGCTCACGTCTCTCAAGATTCTGCCATACAAAGTTTGCCAAATCCTTGCCCCTGGTATGTGCCGTCTCGGAACAAGAGAGGGATTTTTAACACAGGTACAGTTTCCTGAACCCTGAGGACTCTCTTGCTGTCAAAAGCCCAGCTTTGTATCCAAATGTTGTTTTCTAATTGCCCAGCTTCTGGTGGGAATTGAGGTAACATATGTACAGCGTAATGGTACGCAGCAGCAGCAGGCAAGCTGGGTCTCGTACCAACAATGGATACCGATGACATTTGTCTTTACGTTCCCTGTGCTGATAGTATATGTTTTTGCTATATCAAAATCAGCACAGAGTTCCACACAATGCTTGTGCTGTACATCTGCCCGGCCCATCCTGCTTTGATGCGAGTGATTTTTCCAGTGGTGATTCAAAGTGCCTGGAAGCGTTCCAGAAGTAATCCATGATACATAAATCTTCCATGCTTTTGCCTTTCAAATCTTCCATGCTTCCATTTCTCTGCCCATTCTCTGCAAGTGGCTTTTGTGTACACTCAGCGTTGCTATATTGACGGAAAGGTCCTTGGAATACCCCTGACAAGTCAGTCTTGATCAAATTTGACTAATTAAAGGAAGCTGCCTGTGGGAGGATGACTACAGACTCTCCAGTTTGGAAAGGACGTTGCATGGGAGATATTACACACAGTGAGTAACGTGAAGAGGGTGCATTTACTCATATTTCTCACAGTACAAGACATACAGTGTGTCCAGTGAAGTTATCAAGCAATATTTAAAGTAAAAATACTTTTTATATATTGTGTGCAATTAAGCTATACAGGCCATCGCCACAGAATGCGAAGTGCTTTAAAAAAAAAAAAAATCATGGAAGAACAGTTCATTGGGAACTATTGAAAACTGATACGGCTACGAAGTCTTGCACAAGAAGTTCCTGAATTGCGGGTTGACAGGAACTGGGAGAGTGTGCTAGGGAAGCCGCATCGAGTGCTTTATTTCTTGTGTTCTTTTCCTAAGCATCTGCTGCTGGCCACTGCCCTCTGATCTGATCTTTGATAGTTTGTCTGGCATTCTTACGATACAATGGGCAAAATCCTGAGTGGTTCTGTGGGGTCTGCACACAGGAGGATGGGCTGGCTGTGTACCTTCTTGGTAACAACATACGCTAGGACAAAGCACCAGTTATGGCTTTGCATGTGCCCAGTTGGTCCATAAACAATTCAGTTTCCCATTTTTACATTGTTCTTACTATCTGCTGCCAGGTAAGTGGACTCCTACAGCAATAGGCTGTTTGTGCAGGTGAGGGACCAGCCTTGGGCAGAGCCTGAGGAAAGTGGCTTTCACCACAATATGGTTCACAGGATGACAGAGGAGTTGAGGTTGGAAGGCATCACTGGAGATGATCCAGTCCAACCCCCCTGCTCCAAGGAGGGCCCACTACAGCAGGCTGCCCAGGACTGTGTCCAGTTAAGTTTTTAATATCTTCAAGAACAGAAATTCCACAGCCTCTTGGTGCAGCCTTCTCTGGTGAGCAATCACCTTCACAGCAAAATGAGTTCTCTCTTATGTTTAAGTGGAATTTCCTGTATTTCAATTTGTGTCCTGACACTGGACACCACTGAGAAGAGTCTGGCTCCTTCTAAAATCCCTCCTGTCAGGTATCAACAGACATTGGTAAGATCCTCCTAGAGTCTTCTCTTCTCCAAGCTGAACAATTCCAGCACTCTTGGCCTCTCCTCATATTGCAGATGCTCCAGCCCCTTCATCATCTTTGCACTGCTTCGCTGGACTGCTCTGGTATGTCCATGTCTCTCTTGTACTGGGAAGCCCAGGACCTAGGACTGCAGATGTGGCCTCCACAGGGCTGAGTGGAGGGAAGGATCACTTTCCATGATCCACTGGCTATGTTCTTCCTAAAGCAGCCCAGTAGGCTGGTGGCTGCCTTTGCCATAAGGGTATGTTGGTGGCCCATGCTCAACATTTTCTCCTCTGGGACCCTCATGGCCTTTGCTGCATGGCTTCCCAGCTGGTCCCCCTGCAGCGTTGACTCATGCATGGGGTTATTCCTCCCCAGGCGCAGGATTTTGTACTTCGCTTTGGCAAACTTCATGTGATTCCTGTTGGTCCAGCTCTCCATCCTGTTGAGGGCTCTCTGAATGGTGCTACAAACCTCTGGGGTATCAACCAGCCCTCCTGACTTGGCATCATCTGCAAACTTGCTGTGGATGCACTCTGTTCCATCCTCCAGGTGACTAATGAAGATGTTACACAGTAGTGGCCCCAGTACTCACCCTGGGGTACACCTCTAGTGACTGCCCTCATCACGAGTCACCTGGACTTCATGCTGCTCATCCCAACCCTCACAGCCTGGCAGCTCAGTCACTTTTCAGTCCACTGGTCTAATCTCTCCTTCACTACTTAGTCCAGGGGTATGTCATGAGAGACAGCATCCAGAGCCTTGCCAAAGCCAAGATAAACTACCTCCACTGCTCTCCTCTCATCCACTGAGCCAGTCATCTCACCGTCGATGACTTTCCTGCTGGTCTTGGGGGCCCAGGATTGCTGAGGCCACTCCTGCCAGCAGCTGTAGAAGAAATACCACAATAAACTGTCGGCAGGCATTTTGGAGCTGTCCTACAGCAAGTGATCTTTGACCAGAATAGCCCTTTCCGGTGGCTTGCAGCCCCTGGGCAGGAATGGATCTCACATATGTGGCATGGGGTGGTTCTCCTCAAGGCATCTGGTTTCCAACCGTAACGTGTGACTGCGCTACTTGCTCGGACAGGCCGTGGACAAAAATGCCTGCTGAGTCAGTGGCACGAAGCCCTGTACGCCGCGGCACTGTGCTGCTGCCACCGGGCGTGCTCTGCGCCCGAGGGCTTTAATAACGCCGCTCAACTGTTCCCGTTTGAAAATAGGCCCAGCCGCCCTGGCAGCTGTTTGCTGGGGACTTTTGCTCCTGACGCAGAGGATGGCAGGGAGACACCTGCCTTGCAGCCAGGGGCTTCCCAGGAGAGAGGGCTGCGGGATTGAGGGGATTCCTGCCCCCTCCCGGCTCTCCAGGATGTGTTTCGGGTGATCTGACTGTGTGCGGCCGTGCTCATTCATAACAGTGGGCTGACCGCCCATCCAGTGGCCGCAGACATGGCTCTGTCCGGCCCTGGTCTGTGCCGCAGTTTGTCCTTCTGCCCGGTGGACCCTGCCCTGAGAAAGCCGCCCAGTGAAGAAGAGGGAATGGGCTGCCTGATGCTGGATGCTTGAAATGGAAAAACATTTCTAATTCAGGGAGATTTGTGTATAAAACTGAGGACATTTTCCATTACCTCAAAGTGTTAGAGTCGTTCTGCAAGTATATCTCAAACCTGCTGAAAATGTAAACCTCAAGCAGAGGTCAGACAGGATTTTTACTAACATGTCTCTGAATTCACACACTTTAGTTTCAGCCCAGACGGTTCAGTTTAAGCAGTTTACAACGCACAGGCTCTCCCCAGGCTTACTGGAAGCCTGGCTGTAAAGATCAGTATCAAAGTTACAGCACTAGGCTGTAGATAAGCTTCACTTCCCTTTACAGGTGGCACTGTGGATGTAGAACTGCTGAAGTACACGACCCTGTTGCAAACCCTGCGGTGTCGGTCCATGCCATGAACCGACTTCTCTCCTTCATGGGAGACCCGAGCTCAGGCTTCTCCGGCAGCGCTGCCGAAGCTCTGGGCCCGAGAGAAGTTGCACACGAGCTCTGGATACCAGAGTAAATTTTGAGCTGCCTGGTTATGGATTCCCCAATGCTGAAAGCATACCCTAGCAGCAACATTTCTTCCTGGTACTATTTCCTAATAGTGTTTCCTAATAGTTATTTATTGCTAGCAGCTGCTTGCTCCTTCCTCTGTCCACTCATACAATCAAAAAACTCTAAACTCTGATTTAGCCTTGAATATTTGTCCCGGTAGACGGAAGGCAAGGAAATAAATTCTCTGTCGCTTCCCACCTTTAATCCCTGTGCAGATTTCAGCAGAACCAGCTGAAATGCTGAAAAGGTGTAAAATTACAGCGAGTCCTCTGGCTCGGGCTAAGCCCATGTGATTCAGAAAAGCTCCCGACTGCCTGCATAGACAAATCCTAAAAAAATACTTCCCTCTGAAACATAATCCTCCCCACTCATCCCTCCCCCTCCCTCCCCACTCACCCTTGACTCCCTATCAATCACTGCCAGGCAATTATCTGCTTCGTTTACTGCCTCCTGGCCGGAGCCAAAGTTCAGGAACGGGCAGTTGATGGCAGGAGATCACTCGGCGGAGGGAACTCGCTGTTCTCCCAGCCCGGCCACCCATTTCCCGGCAGTGGCAGGCGTGCTTAGCTGCGAGGCACGGCAGGCTTCTGCAGGGTGGACAGAGAGCCCTGGGCAGCCCTCCCGCTCTCTGTCCTTGCCCACCGCCCCAGCGGCTCCCGGTGGGGGAAGCTGGGCTGTCCGAGATCCCCCCTGCCTCCTCAGCAAAAGCTGCATCGGGACGGCAAAGTTCAATGTCCTCTGGGCTGGGGAGGTGCCTAGAGGTGGCTCTGCTTCTGCAAGGGTTGTCATGGACGAGGGATGGTGACACGGCACCGGTGTGAAAAGTCTGTCTCTCCTGAGATGAGCAATTCCTCGTGCGGACAAGTTCTCCCATGTGCTGATGATCAATTGTTGGGGTTTTCTCCATTTTCCTACCGAAGGGTCCAGCTATGGGGATGAAGCACCTCTCTGTCCCACATACCGTTTGTCCCAAAGGCACAGAGTCACCCCTGGCATTTGCAGATCTAAGTCTGTTCTTCCAGGATTATCTATCTACCCACATTTTCCAACAGTACAGTCTGAAGACATTTCTTTAAGCAATCTGCAAATAAAAGGAAAATTTGTCTTCTTATTTTTGTTTCCTAATCAACTACATTTTCTTATGGCTAAGGTCACTCTTTCTGGAAGATATAAAAGCACGCTGTGTCACTAAGAACTGCCTTACTCAGACCAAGGATCTGTCAGCCCAAAGCTCTGCCCCCAGCGAGGAGAACGGGAGGCACAAAGCACCCAGACGTACCTCCCCCAGCTCTGCCATCCACAGCCACGCACTGGGATTTACTGGGATGGAGACTGTAGCTGCACCTTTGCATTTAGGAGCTCTAGACTCAGTTTTCTGTATAATCACCCTTTGGACACCTTCCTGCTTTTGACCTCTACGATACCCGGTGGCAGCAAGTGGCACTGGTTAATTATGTGCTGCTTTGTTTTAGATTGGCTGAATGATGATTTCACTGCTGTTGCTTAAATCTTGTCTTGTGAGAAATGATAACAAATTGTTTCCCCTTCATCTGTTCTGAAGTAATTCATGACTTTCTGGGCCTTTCTCCTTTGGGTCCTTTTCCAAGCTGATGATTTATTTAACCTCTCCTTGTACAAAACCATGATCCTCATTTCCTCTTTTTTTTGGTAATTTTTCTAGTTCTAGCTACATTTTTTTATGAAAATATAACAGTTTCTACACAGCCATATTGATATTTTCTATTTTATTATCTATTGTTTTCCCCTGGGCACTGGTACAGTTGGTTAATTAAAATTGGTATTGATTTCTAAATATACTGAAAAGTTTCTTTACTGAGTAGTTGGCTAATATTCTGTCTTCTATACGTTCTTGTGTAATTAAAACCCTCTGGTCCATCATTTCTAGTAAATTTGAATTATCTGGAAAAAAAAAATTTACTAAATTCATGGAGCATGCTTTGCTGAAGGTGGTGTACACATCGGGAAAGGATGGGGTTTTTAATTTAATCCACGTAGCCTAGCAACATTTACACCATCAATAAACAAGTACTGTTTTTCTGAGCAAAAGACTGCCCAGTCCTTTCTTTATCCTGACTCCGTTGGTAGTAATGGTGATACTGACAATGCATTTAGAGCCTCTTCTCCTTACTTCATGTCCCTTTGATTCACACTTCAGCTTCCCTGCTAAAGCTTTGTTCAGAATAATTGTAAGATCTTGAAGTGAGGTGTCCATGGAAGATGCTCATCTTGATTTTTCTGGTTAGTTTTAGTTGTTAAAGGAGCTGCTTATCATATTAGTCATATGGCTGTTCTAGATGCTCTGAAGTGTGATTGCTAGGAAACTTGAAATCTGTTAAATGTTTGCTCACAAGTATTTTCTGAAGGAAGGTCTTTGGCAGCTGTGTGTCACTTCTGAAATTTACCACAATTCAGCTTCGAAGGGGAGGATCTTCTCAAAATCACTGTTTTCCTGGGATGTTTGTGTCCAGGAATGTGAGGGCTAACTGCAGCGCCAACCTCACCTGGGTGACCGTGGTGATGAAAATGGGAAATCCATCTTCATTATCTACATAGACGCTTTCAACCGGACATAAAGAATAACTCTGAGATTCATAAACTCGTAGATCCACAGAACACATGGCCGAAGAGTCGTCAGCCAGTGACCCCCAGCCCCAAGGCAGCGTTGCCTGAGCTCTGCCTTCCCCATTTAATGACGGAGAGGATGAGGAGGAAGGTTCATCTGGAGGGGACTCTGCCCACAAGTTCTGTCCCAGCCCTTCAGAGCCTTTTCTGTGTCAAATGACAACAGAAACCCCTCTTGGCAATGTGGCACCATGAGCAGCTGCAAGTTCTCCATGGCACGTGCCCAGCCTCTGCGAAGCCAACCTCATCTCAGCTTCTTTAGACCCAGAAAATAGATGACAGCTTGTGCGGACAGAGATGTGAACACCTTGGGATTCAGCAGCGAGATCTGGCTCTAGCAGCACACGGTGCTTTCTAAGACACCACAAAGGGTCTAGAAGAGAACTAGGGGATTACATATTTTGGGGAAAAAAGACTCGTTTTCACATGGAAGCTCTTTGCACACAGGATGCAAACCCAAGTACCTCTTAAACAATTTTAAATACTTGGCAGAATTCAGCTGGGAAACCACAATCTCTTGTGGTCTTGCTAGGTTTTACATCTGGTTGGTTGGTTTGTTTTTTTCTGCTGGGATGTCTTCTTTTGTTATTCTGTATACATTTAATTAATGTACCAGTTGATAAATTGTTACATGTAGTGGGGTTTTTTTTTGTTTTACTTCAGAGTATCTCAAGTATAAAGACTTTTTTAATAAATAAACAACACAAATAGTACTATCTTACTGAAAACACTGGTGCTCCTGAATTCGTATAAATTCAAACCAATGGTCCTTACCACTTGATATTCTTTTTCATAAGATACCAGACTTTTCTGTCATAGTCCATGAAATTCAATTTAAATTAATTCTACATATACTTTTTTAAAAAAGTGTGATCTTAAGAATTTAATTACTTTTTCATGTTTTAGTTATTCTTAATGACTCTTTTTTCCCAAGACCTTCTTTGCCCTAAATATTGCTTAAGCGACTTCTTTGCATAAATAAATACGTATACATAAAGAGGTTTCCATTTACTGAAAGCACTGAGCAGTCTTCCTTCATTTCTCTAATTTGTTCCAGTGACCAGAATATTAATTTCCAGAAAAGCATTCTCTGAGTCCTCATCCGGCGATCAAATGCTGCTTCTAAGGTTTGGTCATGATTTTCCTCCTGTTCCAGTAGCTCTTCCCTAATCGGTTTCAATATGAATTTAGAAATGAATGAGAAATCTGTTATTCTATATATGTCATAAGTAAAACATAATCTCATTTCCCCGAGGGCAGTTCTCAGCAGTCTGGGAGCCTGAGTTGCTGATACAGTGAGTGCTTGATGCCTTCTCTATTTTACCTCCTTTGTTGCGTCTTTTCCTGTGAAAACATATACCGGTCAAAATTCCAATGAGAATTCGACCTTTCCCAAAGTACTGGCCTATTTTAAAGTGCATTTGAAATTATTTGCTTTTGACTGTGAGCAGAAGCTGTACCCTGTGCTAGGGATAACTCAGCAAGCAACTGTGTCCTCTAATACGAGATACCATCACTTCTTGTTCTAATATTCAGCTTCAGTCTGAAATAGATGTATGTTTAATAAAGAGCCCATGGCTTCCCTCTGCTTCAGCTGAAGAAAACAGGCGCTGCTGCAGACCTTTCATGTCTAGCACTTGACCAGTTACTTTCTTGAAGTAAGAAAACAGAAGTGGATCGGTTTTAGTTATGTCATTTTTGTATTCATTGTTTTGTTCTTTGATCTTCAAATATCTCAGTTTAAAGGCAACTAACAATCATTTTGCTTCTTTTTTTAAAGCTTCGGATGTGCTGCTTCGGATGGAGACAATCCCTGCAAGGCAAGGGGCTGCCCCATCCCCGGGCGGGGGGCCAGGGGGAGGGTGGCAGCAGCCAAGGAGGATGGTGGCAGAGCCTGGTCTAGCTCCTGCCGTGTCCCTTCTGTGCCTGGCCATGGGTCCTCCCGACCCCCGGCCAGACGTGACCACGGCCAGGCTCTCGGCCAGTGCCTGGCTGCCACCCCTGGCAGCTCCTGGCCCTTGGTGTGCCTGGACACACTCCCACTGCGGGCACCTGGCACTGACCCCTGCTTTGCTCATCACTGAGGCTCCTCAGGAGGATCCCTCCCATTTCATTTAACCTCCTCTTTCCCGAGCTCATTGTCTCTGTTATTTTCCACAATGAGAATAGGCTCTTCCCATCAAACCAACCTTCCCGCAGCTTGCTCTCCGAGCACCAGCGCTGTCACTGTGTCATGGTTCATATTCACCAATTCCCAATAAATCCTCCCATATAACCTTTTGGTTCCTCACATATTCAAGTCCTCTGTTTTAGCTGCACTTTTGCTACTGCAAGAACATTTTCCATTCTTTTGTCCCTTTTTCCGCTTCACTTCCCACCCCTCTTGAGTTTCTCATTTGCCATGTGTTTTTTCAGCAGCTCATTATTGGCTTCTCTCTCTGGACTATTCTTCTGTGTGTCTGAGACTTGGATTTTGATCCCAAGCAACTGGAATACATTTTCCCCTTGTTTAAAGCCTCTCTGTAGGTAAAAACAATTTTGTAAACTGAAAGAAGATTTAAATCAGCATTCTTTTGTAACAGATTTCTCTCCTTTTGAGCACTGCTTTGATTTCCACAGTACTTCTTTTAGAGTTCGGCAGCAAGGTCTTGAGAAAATAGCAGCTATTGCTTTTGAGATCAACTCTTATCTTTTTTACAATTTAATATCTCTGCCACTAAGTGGAAAATTTCCCTGTCAGTCTCTGTGCCTGTTACGTAGCTGAGGAAGCAGCAATAACACTTACCCTGTCAGTTCCTAGGACAGCTCAAATTAAACAACTTTGCAATTAATCTGTTTACATATTACAGCCTTTTTCCTCCTTCCTCATTTCAGGCAATTTCATCAATCAACTGTCTTCTCATTGACTGGTTTGTCTGTAGCTCTCCAGCACTGCCACGCAGCTCAGGCTCAGGAGGTGTCTCCTCGGTCTGGTCAAACACCGTCCCTCACCGTCAGCATCCTGAACTGGGTCCATCCACTCCATCGTCCTGGGAGTTGGCTGGGTCGACTCACCCTTCTTTGCCCCTTCCAGTCCTTTCTTGCCTTTGCTGTTACGGTTTCATTTCAGCCCAAAGTCAACCAAAATCGCAAGCTTAAAACACTCTTTTCAATGCGACATTTTTAATTTTCAGAATTCTTTGGCAGCAAATCTTTCATAACCCTGTGCTGGTCTTTAAAGGGGTTGATAGGTTCAGAGCGTAAATGAAGTGAGTTTACCTTGTGGTACAAAGCTAAACAGAAAATAAATAGCTAAATAGAAAAAAAAAAAGTCGATTTCTGAGCCAAGCCCCATTTTGATGCTGCATCCTCAAATCTAGTAACATGCATACGGGTGTTTTCAGATAAGGAGAAATCAGCCAGCTAGTCAGGGGAAAAGCGAGGCAAGCACGGTCTGACTGGGTTGTCAAATGTACAAAGAAAACAAAGAGGAAACACCGCACTCCCGACTTTGATCAGGTTTTGGTACTTGCAGTGCTGTTTGTAATGGCAGTGTTCCTTCACATGGGAGACGGCTCAGCGGGAATCTCCTGTCAAATGGAAACTGCAGAGTGATTGGGGCAGAATTACTTCTGATCTGGTCTGGGTTGCACTCTGCTGCCAGAAAACACGGCGTTCCCACTTACCTTTATCTCAAAGAGCTCAAATACTCAGAAGCAGGCAGAAGATTGAGTGAGACAGGTCATAATTACCTTCTTCTTTCTCATGTCATTAAGTATGAACAAAGGAACAACTGCAATGCATATCCCCTGCACCAAGATGCTCCCGCAAATGCACAGAGCTGAACTTCGCCAGCAATCTTCCTGTTTCATCAGCAAACCTATGTTCTGCACATTAAAGATTGCTCAGGATGACAAGAGAAATAAACTCCGTGAAATCCGATGAAGGACCTGACTGAGCTCAGCCAGACAGGGGGCTTGATCAATAATTCAAAATAATACTTGGAACACTAAATGGTCTTTCAGGTTCCTCTAAGCTGTAGCAGAAATTTAGGCTGTATCTTTTTCAACAGGTTTGCATCAGCTATGACTCAGAAAAACCAGTCACCTTTAAGGGATGTGAAGAAAGAGAGGAAATATTTTTTTTTCTGCATGTTGCCTCTGGTTTCTTCCTGCCTGCAAATTAAATCTCAAGGAACTGATATCGCTGCTGTGTGTTTGAAAGGGACCCCCCCCCCCATACAACTGCAGATAACGTGGAGCATCAGTGTGGGGACTGAGTGGCTTTGAGGTGACATCAGTCATAAATGTGTGGGTTTGGGATGGATTCCTGGCTGTCGTTTTTTGGTTTCTCAGTGTGCTGAAGCGAACAAAAGAGAAGCCCCTTCCCCAAGGCAGTCTGAATTTAAGTATAAGGTGAAACATGGCAGATTAATCCCTCCAACAGGAGGGAGCACGCGGTACCATGCTGGTCTCTGTGCCCCAGCACTCTCTGCAGGCGTTTCTGGAGAGCACTGCCCAGCTGTGGTGGGGAGATATGGAAAACCACTAACGCACCTTTTTGAAATGGTCAGAGGGGACAACGCTGGCAGAACGACTGCTGGCAGACTCGGCTGAAGACGGGTTGTAAAGGATGTTGATAGAGAAGAAATGCGTTTGATGCAAGGGAGGAGAAGGAAGATCGAGGAGTTCATAGAAAAGTAGTGGTGGAAATGTTGAGACAGGAAAGTGGCAGAGTTTATTCTGGACAAGAGTGAAACAAGATTGCATCCATGGAAGCAAGAAAAAGAGCTGGTTTGGTTGAGCCACAGCACAAAGGAGGGACTGGATACGTGATTCAGCTGGGAGAGGGTAAGGAAAGTTTGGATCTTTCCTAGATGTGAAAGGAAAATGTGACTCCCAAGGCTACTGATGCAATTACCAGAGTCATTGAGAAAAAGCAGCAAGAGGTCAAGGAAAGCAGTATCCTTTCAAGGATAAATGATGCAAACCCACACACTCTGAGAAACATTTCTCGCAGTGCAGGAATCCTTTGTAAATACAATTAACCATAGCTTTGATTGAGAGAAGAAAGACAGCTAATGTCTTGCGGAAAAGACACAAAGAATGGCTCAGAGAGAGTAAGGCCAGTATCATAAATACAAGGATAAAACAAGTAGTAGGGCTCTAGCTGTAAGTACAGCCAATATTTATTTAAAACCAGATATGTTAACATCGAGACATAGCACTGCAGCATATGGTAATGTCTCCAGAGGCGAAAAGTAACACTAGACCCCCTGAAGCAGACTCTGTCTTCTGCAAGAATCAGTGTAAGACTTAAAAAAAGCAAAGCACTGCTAGCACACAAAAACAGGACACAGGCTTGTGTTCAAGAGATGCTATTTATTCAGGGGCTAATTACAGTAGGCAAGAGGCTTCTTAATCCAGCAGTGTAAAGGGAGAAAAGATTCCAACAGCAAGAACGGACAAATGAGAAGGAAATTACCTGTATGTTTGTGTAAATCCGTCTGTCCTTTACCATCTTTCTGCTTCTCCAATTGCTCTCCAAGTGCTGTGGATAACTGATGTCCATGTATCAAGCTTTGAACCCCTTCATCTTACTAGCAGTTACACTGATGGCTCTAGGGAAGTCCGCAGAATGCATTTGGTGCAGATCTCCATGAACATGGGTGTGATAAAGGGTCTACAGGCTCTTGAAAACTTGTCAGTGTTTTCCCACTGGTTGGGTCTGGCTGCCAGACCGCCTGCAGGCGAGGGGGAGGCTCCGTGCCTCACAGTATTAACACAGGCATTTGCCTATGTAAATTGATCTTTAATCCTCTGCCTACATGACGCTGTGTACTGTGTGTGACACAGCGCAATGCAGCACTGGACTATCCCAAAATGAACGTACAAGATTACCTCCATTCATAGATGTGTTGTATAACAAGAGGCAATTATTTCTGATGTTGCAATATGTTTGCAGGTCCTAATTATACAAACCAAGAATGGTGGCCTCAGCACTTGCTCCCTTCAGCTAATCCCTTCCCGCTGACATTGTCTTTCCTGCCATCTTATTTTAACACACTAACTGGTAAGCTCCTTTTGGCAGTAACCTTCTCTGACTGTCTGCAAAGAACCATGCACACCGCTCACCCTCTCCTAATCCAGACCCAGGCTGTGAGTGCCTGGTCCTACACTCGTTAGGTCATCTACCTCTGCTAATTCATATTGCCTACGGCCCAGGGCTGCCCTGCTTTTTGGGGGGCAGCTGCTTTGAGACAATTTGATCCACCCGTGTCTGCCTGCCCGATGTCGCTGAGGCAACGCGGTCCCCGGGGAAGTGGGATGTGTTGCCATAACAACGCGATGCTCTCGGCTGCAGCCGCTGTCTCCTTCCATTGACACCACAGAGGGAGAATTTGGGGTTGTTGGAAGCACCGGGACCTACTGGGGATGAAAAGCCAGGGTGGCCAAAGGATCGTGGCAAGGACAAAAACAAATGTATATTTGTAACCCTAATTATAAAGCAGTTGCGTATTAAAGGCTTTGTCTGCTGCTGCAGCAGCTTTGCCAGTGCCCGCACAAATGCACTGCTCTGAATGAAATTATTTATGTCACATTCCTTTATTGCTCATGATCACATGTTTTGCTTTATAGTTAAATTATGAATAATCTAAGCAGGATACATTTTAATGATGCTTTCACTCTTATTCTGGATGTATTGATTCAGCAGGTTCTTTCAATACAGACTCTCTGATGGTTGTGCCAATGTAACGAGTGTTTTTAAATAACAGAACAGTGAAAGGAGGAAGAGGGAAAATATTTGACCATCCATAGAAACTGATGACAGCTACTTTTCCAGAAAGTGTGGGAAATATTGTATCACCCTCCTCTGACCTTCACAGAAAATAGTTAAAAGCTGTTCTAGCTCTTTTTCAGCAGAAGTTTCCTACTGCTCCAAGGCAAAGATTTATTATTTGTACATTAGTAGTTTCCACTAGCTAGCAAGGACAGGACCTCGCTATGTCAGGTATCACCAAACCAAGAGAAAGCTTTTCTAGAGCTTATGAGATACTGAGGATGGAAAGGGATGGATCATAAAATACTGCCAAGAAACGATGGAGTCCACAAGCCCCTTGGAGCCACAGGGTCATTCCTGGACAGGAGCTGTGCCTGGTGTGCATCCTTGGGCCTGTCCTACTCTTCTCCTGAAGCTCTAACACACAAATATTAGGGCAACAAATATTAAGCTTTCATAACATATATTTTTTTTAAATAACTGCCTTTGAAAACAGATTCTATCAACGGAGATGCTCAAAATCTGAACCTACAGGGAGTTTTCTGATTAGCGAAGGGCTTTTCCACATCAGCCAAGCATGGTGGGTCTATGTTTCTAGCATAGGTCCCGCGTGCACTACCCCAACATAAGCACTTCAGTCTGACTGAAGGAGTAGGAGGATGCACTGAGAAAGTGGAGTTACTTATAGAGCAAAGTGTTCAGTAACAACATGATTAATTGCTCACTGCCACCCTTCAAGATTTTGCAAAAGCAGAACAACAAATCCTTCTGTAAAAAACTTGGAATTTCTACAGTATAAATAAATATGAAAGTAACTCTTGTCATCATTGTAAAAATACAGACAGTTATTTATTAAATAGCTTTCAGTGATATAATGGAGTGTAATAAAGAGTTTTCTATAACTGAAGAAGACTCTTGTTAATTAAAGAAAATTAGAATAATGCCTGACTACAAAGTACAATACTTTGTAAAATCTATATTGCATATTTATTGGTTCACAGTTGCTTGTGTGTACTGAGGAAAGAGACAGAGATTGAAAGTATTTTGCAGGTATTTACAGGATAACTTAGAAAAAGGTAATATTTTTGAACTGCAAGGCATTGAAAGGGTTCCCGGAACCATTCAGAACATAGATGTCTTTGGATGTCACTCGTATCACAAAATGTTATGTGCAGGGAGATTCCTGTGTTTTTAGCACCAGTCTCACTGACTGACTGACCTGGTATTATTAATAGGAGGTCTTAATAACTATGCAAGGAAAAAATCTTTAAAGATTTAGAGATAAGTATTGCCAGCACGGCTGTGAGGAATCTAAAGATCTTTCTGTACGGACACTAGATGTCAATGGAGAGACACTTCAAACCAGCTGCAACAAAAGGCTGTGCCGCTGCATTCTCTAAAACCAGATTCTTCTTTTCCTCTTTTCCTAATACAACTCTTTTGGGCTGACAGCCTTGGGAATTAAAGTCACAAAAAGATCCTCAGGAGAGGCACTGTACATGGAACACCCATCCAGTTAGTTTCTGATGCAGATATGATTTAAGTCATAGTCGAAGGCAGCAGGTGTTTTTCAGCCCTACAAACCAATCATTTTTTTGCTGAGACTGACAATGAGGGATCTAAACATGGTGATGTGGCCTTATAATCCCCCGCCTTGGATGCTGAGACCTCCTGCTTCCTTGAATGAAGAGCATCCAAGCTGCAGTCAAACATCAAATACTTTTATAAAACTTAAGAACCTAAACTGAGTTGGAAAAAATAGCCTAGAAGTAAGAAGTTTCATGTCCCCGTTATCCTCCCCTGAGATATATAATCCTCTATCAACATTTTTACAATGTATGCTAAAGCACAGCAGGTGAGGACTGACAGAAAAATGCAATTGGAACTGCTTACTGATTTTCTTTGAAAACTGGTTAACTGAGCTGCATGCTGTGCTATAAGTTTAATTAAAACAAGTGCTAACAGCTGTAATAGAGCTCATAAAAGGGTTTTCAGTGTGAAATATAAAATGTTGGGGATTTGGTGGATAAAGCTCATTTATTACTGTTGTAATTTACACTTAAGGCTGCAATTTTAGTACTTGGAATTAGCACACCGTGCTGAGCTGGTAAAATGAATCCCTCACATACTGTCCATCGTAGTACTGCGCCGTGTCTGTATATGGCATTTCTGTGCGTGGGGTGGACCTGTGGGCACCAAAGGGCAGGGGCAGGGACATAAACACTGGGAACAGTGAAATGTGTTAATGGCTTGATTCTTGCAGTTACCATAAAATGAGGCCAAAGAGCAAAGACGTTGTGAGTCCTGACGTGGCAGGCGATCAAATGCTGCAAGGGGTCTAAAGAGACAGGCTCAGCCTGGAAGGAGGCTCAAGGTGCCCCACCAGGGGAGATAAGCAAGATGGGCCAAGGGATAGGTTGTAGATTTGGGGTAAACCTCAGAGCTGAAGTTTTGGGAACAGCAATGGTTATTTGATGAGAAGCTAGTCACGATATATAACAAATGGAGCTTTCAGTAACCTGGTCTAGTGGGAGGTGTCCCTGCCCACAGCAGGGGGTTGGAACTAGATGATCTTTAAGGTCCCCTCCAACCCATACCATTCTATGATTCCGCAAAATGGGAAAATCCCAAGGTGTGAGAAATGGCTAATAACACTCAGTGGACAAAGGTGACAACGGAAGATGTGAAAACAGGAGCTGCAGGGATAGTGATAGAGCGATACGTGTCTCAAGTGCTCCATGGGATGGGTAGTGGCAGGTCGGGACCACGTACGGAAATGCTGATAACCTGAACTGCGTCAGGCAGAAACGTGAGAAGATAGGGAGGGAAGGGACAAGTGTGTACATACAGTAAAAGACAATCCCAGATTTGCAAGCAAAGGCTCAAGGAAGAAACGAATTTCAGAGCTCTTTGTGGGACACACCCCTTAACTCCAACAATCTTTTGTTTGAACAGCGTCTGCTGGAAAACGTAGACAGAAATTGATATTGTGGATTCAGATTAGTCTTTGAACAACATACAGGCAGGTTACTTTGCTGTCTTCTCTTGAAATAAAACAATCTAAAACCCTTTTATCTTTATTTAATAGCAATGTCTGTGTCCTGTAACCCTGACATAGCCATTCCAGCAGGGTCAGGGCTATCAGGGCTATCAGGGCTAGAGTAACTGGCTGCCACGGGACATACACAAAGATCTATTCCCACCAGCTCACTCTGTCCAAAATTCATCCAGCCTCGCCAGAGAGGTTCTTCATGTAACATTTTCAGTGCTGGGGACAGAAAATAAAGTATAACCAAAACAGATATGGTTTTCACTTTGTATGCAAAAGAACCAAATTATTAGCTAAGTTCTTATTTGAATATCACCGGCTTACACATTGGAGCGCAGGTGCTTAGGGCTTCTCTGACGTGGGAACCACAAACTTTACATCTGCTACGCAGTGCTGCTCAGGGTAGTTTAAACAACATGGTCATCCCACATGTCTCATGTCGCAGAGATTACTTTTATCTAGACTCCTACATGTGGCATTTTACGTCAAAAGTGTGACACAACTGATATTCAGAGATACTTCTTTTTACACCTAGGTAATAGCTAGGGCAAATGTTTTACAAAATCAGGTATTTTAAAACTGATGTTTTCTGCTGCCTGAAAAATTGTGATTGCTACCAACAGAATCAGTGGTATCTGTATTCATAAACCAAATTATGCCGACAAAAATCTGGACATCTACACAGATGTTTCTCCCAGCTTGATTCTTTCAGATTTACCTATGAATGCATCAAAGTACCTTCCCAAAGAATTAGCCAAAATATGTTTGATGGACTAAAAGTAGTGGCGAAGTAATATATTTCACAGTAATATATTTCAACTTCTATTCATGTACATTTATTCAAAAGACTGATTTTTTTCCTGTCTTTGTACTAGTGATAGACAGTCCCATATCATTTATTGAAAGAGACAGTACTCAAGCTGCTCACTCTAAAAGCTAGTTAAGAATATATACTGAATCTTGCTTACTGCCACAAGCAAACTGGTTCGTGAGAATACTAAAGTTTTGGTTTCTGAGGTTTAGTACTTTCCTAAGAAGAAAACCAAACAGAAGCAGGAGAAGCGTTTTATCCTGTGCGCTGTGTTGAAGGATCTCTGCATCCTGGTAGCTAAACCCAGGATCACTCTGTCTTTTGTTAGCATTACTTTCTCTGCTAAAATTAAAACTCAAAAGTTTTGTGTACATTATGCACGAAGTTATATGACGCACGTGTACATTTACAGCAACAGCAGAAAGCAGTAGGTAGAAAAACAAAAAACCCCGAAGTCTGAACATTAAACAGAAAATTTCAAATACGAAACTCAGCATGTTTTTTTACCGTGAAGGTGATCAATCACCGGAGAAACAGACCAAGGGAAGTGGGAATATTTTGATCTTTTTATGTCTTAAAAGGAAGACTGGATACCTTCAGTTCATTGTGGTATGGCAGCCAAAAAAACCCCAAGGAAATGTGTTAGAGAACAAAAAAGACAGCATTGTTTTTCTGCCGTGTAAAATGGCGGTCAGCCCACATTTTGGGATGTGGAGACCAGACTTGCACACAGTGCTCATGAAAGGCATAGTAAAGTTGAGCAGGTACAGGAAAGAGCATTTAACATGATTCTGGGGACAGAGCGGCTGCCTTTGGAGGAGAGACTGGTAAGACTGTGGGGCCTTAGTTTGGAGAAGGCTGAGCAAGATAAGATCAAGGTTTACAAAATCACAAAGTAGCAAATGAAACACAATGCAGAACCATCATTCACCACATCCTGCAATACCAGCAGCAGAGGGGGCATTTGGTATTTCGAAACTGAGGTAAGAGGAGCGCTGCTTTATCTAACAGGTATGACTTCTGGAACTTGCTGCTGTGAGACACCGTGGAAGCGCACTGCACTTGCAGGTCCAAATCCAGATGAGAGAGTTATAAGCAGCAGTCCTTGTACTGGAAACAGAGAGAAATAGCCAGGGATGTACCCTCTGACATCCCTAACGGAACATCTGGAGATGCTAGAGGACCAGGCTGCAGACAGTAGCCATGCTTATGTGCTCTCTCTGAGCAGAATCTCCTCCTGTCTCGCCTGAGACAGGAGACAGGGACAAACCCTGGTCACTGGCTTCAGCACACAGGAGATGCAGAAAACAGAACATCCTGAGATTTACAACATTTTGCATAAGATTATCCAACAGTTCTGTTTGTCCTCAGCTCTACGGCTCCATGACGTTGGATGGAGGGCTTTAAAAAGCTGCAGTGAACTAAACTAGCACCAGGCAGGAAGTACAGGAAAACAGCTAGAACTGACAAGTAATTCAAAACTAAAGCAACCACTGAATTTCAAAGCCACTGCTGAATCTACTCCTCAACAGTTTACACTCTTTGTGCCAAAAGCATCCCCCACCACTGAACTCCACAAGTCAACAGGGCAAGGGCAGGATTTCACTGTGTTTGCAGAAGGCCCTGAACCCGCCTTGTAGGGAGGGCTGCTTTGGGACGTGCCCCACCGGAGAGGGCTTGCTACTGCGTCACCTGCAACAACACGCAAAGGCTGTACTCGTGGTAATTAAACCAACTTCCCTTACACAAGAGATTGTGTTTTCTAATACCAACCGTCAGAGTATTCAGTGTTTTCTTGCATTATCCTCGTACTGAATTACTTGCAGCAAATTTGGAGGCAAGTGTAATTAATCCAAGATGTACGTATGTTTATATAGTGTCTGAGCTCTGGCTGGTGCTGACAGGTTTATGAGAAGTAAATTATTACTTGTTATAAAAGGATTTATTTTACTTTTTAAAGAGCCAGTCTGGAGGTTTAACCTGCTTATTTTTCCCCAGTGCAAGATTACACAGACTATCTTGCCTTTTTGCTTGCAACTTTGCTGCTCCTGCTGGTAGGACAAGCATGGATCCTCCATCACAGTTTCACTAAGGGTGCATCAGTCACACAGCACTAGGTAGTACAGGCAGAGTGACGGGAAGAGACCTCAACATTTGGGACATAATAAATATGGGTATAGGTTTCAGATACTAAGAAAGTACTAGGAGAAAATATAGTTCTGAAAAATATATATGTTTTGACGAGAATACTGTGGAGACCAGCTTCATCAGTTACACAAGTCTTATCTAATTGCATACAGGGTGCTGAATCCGCCATGAATCCAGTGGAAAGAAATTGCACTGGTCATGCTGCAGGAATTAAAAACGTTATTATAAAGGGGATCAAATTAAGGCTGCAAGTGCATTTCCTAATTTCTTTTCTACCATTCTTTTAATGTGGATGCTTATTACAGTAATAATTTAAAAAAATATGCAAATTCAGGGTGAAAGAAAGCATATGACGAGCTATATGTATGCACAGCAGGCAGTATTACAATTAACTTGATCACAGACAAGTCTCTCGCATATATGTGCCATCAGTTCTGATGCTCACAAAATAAAAAGGTATATAAAGAAATGGGATACACTGTGGTATAAACCAGCTTGGAAATGTGCTTCATGTGACCTTGGATGCTTTTTATTTTGTCTGTTGACCTTCAGAAAGAGGCTAAACAGACCTCTGCTGTTTACTTTCCTCTGAAGCTGATTAGTTATATGTGGACATATAAATATCAGAAGGCTAACACAATGTAGCTCTTCAGAGACTTAACAATATTTACTGGTAACACATTTTTTCATATAAATAACCAGATTTATATCCACAGGCACAAATGAGCGAAAATTATCAACAAACGTTAAAAGCTAATACAAGAGCTGACTAATGCCAAAAGCAGGCAATTGTCAGGTGGCTGGCTGTTGTGCAAGAGAGTGGGCAAGAAAAATAAGTGTATTGCCTTGCAAGTAGACTTTCTCTTTCTTCCTCTGATCCTACTTGCCAATGCTTTTTATTCTTTGCAGTATTTCTTCATTTTTACAGCATTTTTAAAATTTCATTTTTACTTTTTCACTACCAGTACTATCTTCAGCACCCAACTGGCAGAGGAAAGATCTCATCAGAAACCTTAATTTTGTGGGGGACTAACCAAATACGGTTTTCTTGATCAGAACCATTTCCCTGTACCAGTTGTCAAAGTTGTCAAAATACGTACACTGAGGAGGGAAATGTGCTCTTGTATTGTTTGAGACTGTCAAAAAGATAGTATGGTAGGAGTGGTACATGAAAAATCAGTATCAGTTGTCTTTTGAGGAAAGGGATACTACAATTGTTGTGGCTGCTGGAGAAAAAGAATGAAGAGAAATGGCTTCATGCAAAATCTCCAGATAAAGAGATGAGATGTGGTAAATCTACCTCTTGTGCTTGTTTTTGTTTGTTTAGTATGGATGCAAAACATGATCTTACCCTGCATAAAAAATATGGGAGCCGTATTACAAAGAACATCTTTTGCCAGAGCGGCTGGGAGCTGTAGTAAGTGCCATGAGACTTCCAACTGGCCTCCCTCACTGAGAATAAAGTCAGTAAAAGCACTGAATGGGGTGCTCCGGAATCCTTGGTTGTGCTCTCTGTGCAACGGCCATGAACAGACGATCTTTGTATGGGAGTGTGGTGACAACCATCTGGATAAGTGATGGACCCTTTGGCACACGAGCAAACAAAACCAAAACACACAATAAATTGCCTCAGCCAATCTTGGGCTTCTAAGTGAAATTTCGTGTTTTGAGTACAAGCTGATTTCTACCCTTTTATTATTGAAACAAAATAATTAAATAGAAACATTTACACTGACAACACACCGCAGCGTCACTAAGCCAACATCTCGATTCTCGACTCCTGTTTGCATAGACCCGCTTTCTCCTGAGACAAGCTTTCCAGCAACGCCGAACCCGATGGGCCACCGGGCATCTGCCAGGCCCCCCCAGCAGCCACACACAGGCAGCAGCACCGCGCAGGTAGGCCGCGTGCAAGGAATACAGGCAAAAAGCTGACTAAAACACACCCAATGCCACACGAAGGGGTGTCTCCAAAGCTCACACGTATGAGCTGATCGATGAGGTCCTGCACTTTTCTGAAGTCCCCTCATCTTTCACGCCCTCGGGCATCCAGCGCTGCACAGGCCCATCCCACCGCCGTCACCCTGGCTCCATGGCGGCTCCCACCGGGAGGCCTGCACACTGCCCCTGCTCACCAGGGTGAGAAACACTTATTTAATTACTTAATTCTGACAGGACACCAGAGGGGTCAGAGGGCCTCAATCTAACGCCCACCAAGGCCTGGATCGAGCTGCGCCCCCCGCCGGCCCTCGAG
>NW_009650170.1:984038-1050905 GCF_000708025.1 Charadrius vociferus | reverse complement strand
TCTTGCGGTACCGCGGCGGGTGCTGCTGGGCGCCTTCAGCGGGATCCTTCCCTCCATGGCTCTGCAGGGTGTCGGCTGTCCCCTGGGGAAGCTGTAGGCTCGCAGGAGAACTGTCCTCTCGAGGGGAACCCTTGCTCGCCCTGACATTAGGCCCGGAGGCTCCAGTAAGAGGCTCATTCCCTGGGTGGGGTGTCAGAAAGCAGCTGTACAGAGCTGGCTTATAACGGCCAAAATTGTGCCTGGGGTCCGACCAGAGCGAATTGAGCATACTGCCAAGCATGTGATATGAAAGATCATGCGTTATTGTGCAATCTCTTCTGTATCTTTACATTTCTGTCTTTAAATCGTTGTGAACATGTTGGGTTTTTTTTTCCACTGAAACTGAAGATGTTTATTGCCACTGTTGTGTGTTTAAAGTGGTTATTATAAAGCACTGAAATAACTTTTTAATGTGTTACTAAAGAGCAAAAATGCAGAGCCACCTCTATACTCCTGTTTGTACTGTAGCTCTTCAAGACAGAAAAGGTACTTACCTGATTTGGACAATGAAATGCCACTTGTGATGCTTCCATTTCTTTTCTGTCAAAATGTACCGTGTCTTGTGCAGCGTGTAGTGTTTATAATTGGGACTGTAATTGAGCTTCAATGCAAAAAGTTATTGAAAATGTTTGTGAATGGTACTTCTTGGCACACCCAGAATTTTGGACCTGAAATTGCTGAATACTCTCGTTATCAGAAGGTAATTTAAGGGGGGGGAGGGAAAGGCAATAAAAGGTATGCTTTCCCTAAACTTTCAGTGCCTTCATTTTGGAGGTCTTATGCCCTTGACCTATAACATGAATAAAGGTTTCTGACTTTTATTGATAAAGGATCCTCTTTTAGACCAATTACTATATGTCACCTTGAGGGTGCAGTGTGTTCTTACATCTGTGCTCTGGTTAACAGCTTTAAAGAAACAAGAAGAAATTAAACTGTGGAACAAATAATTGTTTTTGTTCAGGAAGCTTTGAGAGACCAGCTATTTTTTCATCCCTTTTAGGCTGGGAACTCTACAAAGTAAAACTCAGCTTCTGCTCTTGAAAATACACAATCTAAGCAGGGCATACAAGTATGTGACAGAACAAGAATAAAATGTACAGTCAGAATGAATTAAAAAGCAGTTTGCAATTACTGTCTAGATTTGAATGTTTATTTTTTTTCTAATGAGACAGAGGTTCTGTTTAGGGCATGAAGGAGAAAAGATGAAAGGTGAAGGGTAAAGAGGTGGGCACTGGTAGCAACTGGATTGTAGTTAAGGGGATGTGCAAGTGTGAGCATGGATTTAGGACAGTAATTACAAGTGATTTTGTTTGTCCTGCAACCCAAGTCAGCAATATTTTTAAGCATCTCTAAATATAAAATAAGTTATAGTTTCTTGTAATGTGTATTATTTTAAAATAAAGTTCTAGATTGGAAAAATTGCAGGGTGCAGTATCTCTGTAGATAACATTTTCCTTTTTTTAAAAAAGCCCAGACAACCAAACAAAGAAACATAAACAAAAAGCCCCACTCCACCAGAGTGTTTAATGTCATTGAAAGCAACTCTTTTATTTCTCGGTCAGTGTGTCTTGTTTTAGGGTTTGAAAGATCTTCTCCAGGGAAGTGAGTGTAAAGTTTTCCTGGTGTGTGTTGGCAACTGCAGCTGAAAGGATCCTCTGAAGTTAAATATAAAGATAAAAATTAAAAAACTTGATGGTGGCAAGCAGCTTTTCAAATACAGCTTTATGTGATGAGGCTATCAAAAGCAGAAAGGTGGTTCCTTTGCTTCAAGTTTCTGCTCATCATCTTTCTATCTTAGAGAGAAAATTAAATTAACAAGGCCGGTCAGTGTCACTTGTAGTCAGAGCCCTTTAGGCAAGTGGCACTGTCAGTAATGCTGTCTTGCTTCTTACTGAAAATCTGTGCTATTCCCTCCATACAGTTTCCAAGACCTGGGGGAGGAAGAGTGCTGTGTTCTATTTAGCAGCAGGCGAGGGTCTCTACAGGGTCAGGGAAACGATTCTTTCTTACGATGTTTAGCATTGTGGGGGACAGTCAACCATGGCTATGTGTTTTTTACATTTCCATTGTAGCTGTTGTTGTAGAAGGCTTCATTGACAAGAAAATGTTGTCATACGTTCTGATATCTCTCTCCTCTGTGAGTTTTATAGATAGGACACAATACTTCTACCTTGTTGTGGAAGACCATATCCTGTGTGCTTATAGATTGGTCAGCATTTAAAGGACACTTAAAGATAGAGAAACACACAAAATGAAAGAGTCTCAGATAATCTCACTGTACAGGCCCTAGTACTGGTTACTGAGATTGCGTTTTTTCATCTTGGGCAATTTAGGAAGGACTACAATTAATTTCACGTTGTTTTCCTGGGTTAACATGTGTCTGCCTTAGAGTTTCAAACATAGGTCAAATGGATGTTTTAAAGATGTTGCCATGGCTGTTTTTAAATATAAAGATGAAATTCAGCAATGGTAGTTTTGTAAAGTATTATGTTAAGAAAAGGTAAAGCTAGTTTAAATAAATAATCTGGTTGTGTATGTTTGGCATATGAAAGATGTCTGCATAAATAATGTGGTTGAGTTCATGTTTCTCTTCTGGCACAATATTAAATTTATGTATCTCTCTAGGCTGCATCTGCATACTATGAGCTAGAGAACAGATGAGTTATCTGGGTTTTTTTTTGCATGCTTTGAATGCATATGGT
Organism: Charadrius vociferus; assembly: GCF_000708025.1. Lineage (NCBI taxonomy): Eukaryota > Metazoa > Chordata > Aves > Charadriiformes > Charadriidae > Charadrius > Charadrius vociferus. The sequence continues at coordinate 1,048,164 of NW_009650170.1, read as the reverse complement.
AATAGAAGGGAGAAATAACTTAAAATTGGAATAAACTCTTGGCCTTTGGTGTAAACCATGTGGCAAATGTCTTCATGTAGTCATAGTGATGCTAGTGGTTCCTTTTCTGCCGTAATGGCACTCCATCAATGTGGTAAAAGTCATTGAAACTAACTAGACTGCAAAAAAGACTTCTATTCTCTTGTGACACTTAGGAAATTACTTCTAGGTTTATGTTTATTCTCTGAACCCCTGGGAGTTTTATCCCTGATTTTTAATCATTTTTGTATATGCGATCAAAGGATGTCAGGATGTAGCTGTTCAGCAGAGAGTGGATTGTAAGGAATGTGTGGAGAGAAAATGATGACAGTGGGGGGGTAACCTCTAGAAACGTTTATCCAGTGGGCTGTGGCAGAGATTTTGTCCATATGAAGATTTCCTCAGAGCCTTTATTTGATTGGTATAACTGCAAAATTGACAAGTTGGTGGAATTGGGAAAAGATGCAAAGTGACAACTTAAAAAATTAGGCTGAGGACATAACCAGGGATGGATATATATTCTTAGAATGTGTCCTTGACCATGACACTTGTAATTTTAACAAGGAAACTCTGAATGGATGTGTTAAGGGTGTGAAATTAAAGCCACAGAAATGGTCTGTCCACTGAGTCATGGCTTTGGGAAACCTTCTGTTGTGAGTAGCACATCTGAAGGAAGGCAGGCAGCTTTCCTTCTCTGTCAGTTGAGGCAATTGCATGAAGGTGCAAGGTGCTGCACTGTTACCTTTTCATTTTATGTCTCCTTGTTTATAATAGTAATCAGTCATAAAATAAAAAAAAAAATCAGTTATAAGATTAAAACCACCTGTTTGTTCTTGGAGATATTAAATATAATCAACAGTGGAACTAAAATATTTTTGGGATTATATAATAACTTGGGCAACTCAGATGCCTTAACTAATGACAAGTATTTTAGTGGAAATCGAATTTTTCCTTCCCAGGGTTCCACCTTGATAATGAAGGAAAGATTGTGCACTTTTCAGCTGCTCCCTGAGCAAAAGAGAACACTTAATATATTGCTTTTGAAATAATCCTCTTCAGTATGCTGTATTGTTCTGAAGGAAAATGCCACATTTGAATCTGGATGCACAGGTGAAAAGATCCCATTTAGTTCTGCACTGCGCTTCTCAATTAAAATTCAAGGATTTGCTAAATGTCTACTTTAAAACACTAGTAGGATATTGGAGCAGAAGGTGTGCAGAAGGGAGTAGGGAAATGCATTTTTACATCATTAGATCTTGGATGTGATACCAAATAAGAGTTCAGTCCATCTTTGAAATCTTTATCTTTTTAATTGTTAAAAGAAGTGCTTACTATTATTTCACACTGTTTCAGATTACTTACTACTGTTCTTATTCTTAAGCATCATTTGCTTATGTTTTCTGATTCTCTACTTGGCTGATATGTCTTGTGGAATTCCTCAGGAATTACTGTGTTACATCGATCACAAAGAATTTATGCTCTGCCTACATCAATTTACAGGTCAGGCATAACTCCTTGCTGTTTTCCTGAAATAATTCAAGGAAGTTTATTGAATGATAGAAGTCAGATGATGTTTAGACTTTTGAAGGATAGAATAAGGAGAATAGTGGTCCTTCTGAAGAGTACTGTTCAAGTTCTCAGATGTAATTCAGATTCGTGGGTTATTGCAAATGTTCCTGCAAGACAGTCACCTTTAAAATGAAAGTACTTTTAACTTTTTAGTAGTACCTTCACCTGCTTCCTCCATAATTGTTAATTTACTGGGAATAAAGCACAGTAGCGCTCTCATCACTCTGTGGTGTTGGTTTGTTTGTGGTTTTTTTGTCCGTAACATTAAAAGAGCCTCTCTTTGCAGAACATCTTTTTTACAGCATTATTGCATTATATGATGCAAATTCAGTCCAAAGAATAGCTACTCTATTTAAAATCTAGGTAGCACAGCGGGCAGGTTCATAACCTGATAATTACTAGTGCTACTTTGTTTTTTCTTTGAAGTTTGTTTGACTGACTCGTGGCTTAATAGTGATTATGACACAGGTGGTTTGCGCTCTACTTAAGTAGTCTCTAGATTTTTCCTCTAGATGGAGGAAGAAGCTCTAGATTATGATCTAACTGTATTAAGCCTTTGAGTTTAGTATACAAGAAAGAGATACACATACGCTCTTTATAATATGTTTAAAAAGAGTGTATGTGTAAGCAAGCCGAGCAACCTGAAGGTGTAGAAGAAGCTTTAGTTTTACTCATTCTTTGATCTCTATCATTAACATGAAATCAACTTTAAGGCAAAGTATTAGCGATGCATCCATGTTGATAATGTCCTAAGAGGAGTATATTTCTGCATTTAATTTTCTGATTTTAATAGGTCTTGGCAGCATAGTATCTTGAAGGTGTTTAACATGAAATGTTTAACATAAAAAATACCAAGTGAAAGACGACCATTGTGCAGCTGCTATGCTTGCACATGTCTTTGCTTTTGCAGAGACAGTTCTTGCTGACTTAAATCTGAAGGATTAAATAGAGTAGCTGCTGTTAGTACTAATGGAACTGCACTCCCAATATTTATCTTGTTCACACAGGGGAACTTTGAACATAAACTATGTATTAAGGAAGACTGATTTAGCTTCTCTTTAGTTACTTGGGCAAAATACCTAAAATTTTTTTCTGGAGGTCCTTTTGGTTCTGTACTTGTCACAAAAGACTTGCTTTTGAGCATTTGTTTTCAAGATGTACTTACTCTATTACAAGATTAGACTAGGACTTTTTTAACTAAGTGATGTAGCTCTAAGGAAGTCACCATTTTGTATTTCAGTGGGGCATGAAGGAAGGTTTCATCAGTAATCTTCAGTACAAATTAAATTTAATTAAAGTACAGGTGTCATATATCATTCTTACCCGAGACAGTAAAATACCTGAAAGTATGAAGTGAAGGGATAAAAGCTGCTGGTTGGCTGAGAAACAGAATTGTAGATGAGTTGGCTGAAATTTGTAAACATCACTGGATTTTGCTAAATGTATATTAATTTATATCTATGTTAAATTAAATTCTATGTTAATTTTAAAAGATAAGTTTCTTGCAATTTTGACATGGTATACTTACAGTGTTATTTGTAACATCCTGTCATCAGCACTGTTGTTATTCCTATAACATCTGTTAGATAGTCCTTAAAATCTCTCAAGAAAGATATCCTTTTATTCCAGTTTGCTCTCAGTTGCTTGACAAAATAATTGTGCTTTTCTTAAGTAATTTGTACATCCTAGAATGTGAGGAAGCAAGCAGTACCTTTAAAAATTTCTTTTAAATTAATATTTGTGATCTGTAGCATACTGGTAACTTTTCATTTAGCTGTTAAGCTTGATATTTCCTGACGACCTTTTGATACTAGCTATAACTGTATAGATAGATTAAATTCTAGGCTCAGTTTCTGATCTTTTAGTATCCTGCTGTTACTTTGGGCAAATAGAAACTGCGTTACTCTGTGTACTAACCTCTAAAAAAGAGCATAACTAACTATAAAGGAAGGGGGTAATTAGCCTTTGTAAATTATTGCTGAATTCTGAAAAGCTTGTTTTTCCACATTGAAAAAGTTTATTGTAAGAAAAATTGTATGAAACTTCTAAAATTTGATTCTTCTAGCTGGTTCTAAAATTAAGCTAAGGGAAATTATTGTATTGCACTACTAGATATTGTACTGAATATTAGCTTCTTTTTAAACATGCTATTTTTTCATTTAATAAACGAATATTAGAGTCCTGAGACAATTCTCTCAGTGTTGCAGAGTGCCATCTCCCCCTTTTGCTAATACTGAAGTTTAGTTGTACCCACTTATCTAAAATAGAACAATGGAGATCTCAGGGAAGAGGAGGAGACAACAGAGAACAAGCTCACTTCGAATTATTCACCAGTCAGTCATTAAAAAGCATTAATGTTTAACAAAGAGCAGTTGCTCATTATTCAAATGAAGACTCGAAGCGTAGCCAAGATGAGCTATGAATGTTTCTCACTGGCTTTAGTAACATTTTCAACTTCATGAATGATCATTCATATTTTTTTGTGAAAGAAGAGGGAGACAATGACAAATATAACTCTAACAAACGTACTGGTTCCTCTTTTAGAGGGATATTGTTCTTGTCACTGTAACAGTCCTTTAGATATGCTACGGTACTTGCATCTTTGTGATCCATTTCTGGCTTTGCATCAGTACTTCTTTGGTATGTATCAATTATTTGCTGTTTTTTGGTACACCAAGACTCTTTGATTCATATAGGTTTAGCTTTTTTTTCCCCTGAGATGCCATTAATTGCATGGCAAATGGTGTGTAGTCTTCTGCACTCTGCATTTTTAGTATCTTTATGCATCACTGTATGATTTGCACCAAGATACTAATTCTGCTAAAGGGTATGTGCTTAATGCAAAAGGACCTTTTTCTTTTGAAAGTACAGATCTGAAAAAGGGGCTATCAGGAGGAAACTCCAGAAATCTGTTGCACAGAACAAGCAACTGCTTTGTAGTCATTTGTGTTTTGTCTGTGAGGTTGTGAAAATTGCGGTGATCATGGCAGTGTTCTCTGTGTGCATTGATGGATAGGATAGCTAGAAGAGAGAGGAGATTTAGAAGAAAGCAAGTCTGTCTTACAGTTATTGTACTGCTAGGATTTGGCCAATGTTTTATAAATATACAATAAGTTGTGTGTAATAAAGCCCAGCATTGTATTAGTAGCAGTTTTGCTGCTTGCACTTTCCATACTGGGGCATTTCTTTTCTATGTAGAAATTGCAGATGATGAATAGTGGTAATTCTGCTCTGAGTATAGACTTGGAAATTCCCTTTAGGGGAGAAGACATCTCTAGGAACAGCCTACCTTCAAGGCATGTGGGAGGGACTGCAGGTATCCCTTCTGCAGCACTGCTTTTATAATAATTTAAAAACAACAAAAAAACCAAACCAACCTGTTTTTTATTTTTCTAAAAAAAATTAAGCCACTCTCTGTTCCCTCATTCTATTTCCTGTTAACCTTCTGAGCGTGTCTTGAAGAAGAGCTTTGCTTCTCCTCAGAAACGGTATACAGCCTGCGGGAACTCAGTTTCCAACTGGCATGATGTCAGGTTTCATTCTGAGGTCATCTTACAGACCTGAGTGCAGGTCTGGAACCCTGCACTCCTTTTTCAGTGTTGAAGTCCAAACCAAGACGGTCCATGATCAGGGGCCTTACAGCAAAATTGAGCAAGTTGTCACAAAATTTCTCTCTAAACTGTTGTGTGAACAAGGATTAGGGTTGCAAGTTGGAGATGAAGTGGTGATTTTGGTAAAAAGATGTTCTTCCATTGGTAACTGTTTCTGTCCTCTTGAATCTGAGTGGTATGCAGTGAAGGATTGCAAAGCTTAAAGTACCGCTTCTCTTGTTGCGGAGCATCCTAAAAACATGTATGGAGCCTGTGTGGGGAGTGAACTGTGTGTTTTTTAGATGAGGGTTGAGAAACTACTCTGTAGTTTTCCTATGTATTTTTAAATAATTTGTAGTGCCAAGTTCCTTGTTCTTGGTGATTGTATATTGACAGTGTTATAAAGCAGGATGTCACAATGGCCCTCCATTTCCATTTTGGGTCTTCCTCCCTTGGGACAGCATATTGTTTTCTGCTTCCGATTGAGAAAACTGTATTCCGTAGAAGAGATCTTAAGAAAATAAAAATACAAATATTTGTGTGGGATTTTTTCCTCTTGGGGCTCTAGTAAACACTGCCATTTCTGTGGCAGCACTTGTGCTAATCCTGATCATCCAGGAAGAATTGCTTCCTCAAGGACATGCATGTAAGGAACTGGTCCATCTCAGGTTGTCATGGATATGGGGAGTACCTCTCTATGAAAGACGTCTCATGGACGGCCCTGGAATGAAAATTCAAAGATGGTGGTGTTTCCTTTTTTTTTTAAAGTAATTGTTTTGAAACACTTTTTTTAACATTTAATATTATCAATGTTTCTGATTAAAATTCATAAGTACTTGTAAGAGTCAAAGCTTTCTCAGGGATAAGTTATGAAAGATGGCTCATTAAAATAGATTAACAGTCAGTCTTGTGTCTCTGACACCTTTAGGGGAAGTTGATGGAAGATTCCACAAGTGTTCTTGTTCTAAATAGCTAAAACTTAATACTGTTCAGAGTGGTGATGTTACTTTAAATACACCAGTTTCTCGAGCATATAGAAATGAAACATTGCTGGATGTAATTTGTATAATGATTTTAATTCTAATCTTGAGATTGTGTGGCTTTATGGTAAACAGCCATAAACTGGGCTTCAGTTTCTCTTGTATTCTGTATGAGCATCTCTTAGATGAAGTAATTTTAATTTCTTGCTGCTGGAAACGTTTAGTAAGTAAGTGTTGTGCTTTGTGTCTCTTTTTCATAACACTGTCAAATAATGTAACTTTATGATGTGTATTGGTTTTGCTAGTGGTTTTAACTTTTCATAGCTTTTACATGCAGACACTTAACTTTTCCCAGTTAAAAGATTTGCAATGTGTACCATTTGTTTTGAAGTAGTATGTAACAGGGACTGTGGGGAGCTTTATACTAGAAGTTCTGCTACTAAAAATCAGTCCATCTGAAAGCTGAACCATGTAGTACTTGCCACCTGCTGCACCTCACTTTGGTCAGGGAATTCTTTTTATTGTTCCTGGCATATTTATGTTAGGATGAATGCTAACTTGTGCCCTCTTGCAGGGACTTCAAACATTCATGAGCATGAAAGAGGATTTTCCCTGGTCTGGGGAGAACACACTGATTTTTTTTTTTTATTTTTTTTTTTTTTACAATTATCCCTTCTTAGGAAACAGGACAAATCTGTCTGTCTTCACCCTTCCTCTTTCCCCTAAATCCGGTTCCTGTGAAAGAGCACAGGATGCCATTACTGGAATTGTGTGTGTAGTTATCTGTCAAAATACTTTTCTACATGGAGATTATTCTTTTTACAGCTATATATTTTAAGTAAGCTTTGCTGAATGCTGACTTAATATTGTTAGAAGTGTAAATATGAAGGAAGAAAAGCTATGAAATAACATTTTTCTGAGATGTTATACAGAAGTTAATTTTGCTCATAATTTTGTTGTGTGTCACAACCTGAAGATTGCCCAGATAAGAAGTTTTAACTTTTCTAAATTTTAAAACATACATATTTGAAATCCACTCAAACTTACTTATACTTTGTTTTCTAAAAGAAACTGTTACAAATTGTATCTGAATGGAATTAAGATCCATTTGTGGATTATTGATTACTATAATTGTACTGGTAATGAAGTAGTACTTCATGTTGTATAGATGTAGAATCACAGAACTGCCAGAGAGGTTGCTAATACTTCTGCAGAATCCGTGGTACTCTTCTGTACCTTCTCTCTCATTGCTTTGTGCCCCCCCAGTCTGCTGGCTGTCATCCTTCCTCAGAGCTGAGGCTATGCTACCTGCTGTGGTGGTGTGCAAGGGCTAGGTGTGATTCACATTTTGTTGTCTCCGTAGTAAAGCATCAGACAAGAAAATTAACATGAATTGTGGAGTCAGTTGTGCTCATACAGAGGATCCTGCACCCTAGTGATGAGGGGAAGCAAGGTAGAAAACCTGGTGTCCAGTTGTGCTCATACAGAGGATCCTGCATGATGAGGATTCAGCACTGATTCTTAAGCTACCACTACAGGGTAAAACCCTGTTAATCCTGTGCACCTCTTCTTTCACTAGTGTATATAAATCTATGTATAGGACACAAGTTGTGGGTTGGTTTGGGGGTTTTTTTGTGTGTGTGTGGGTTGGCAACTGGAAAACCAGTAACTTCAGTTGCAAGTTTTTCTCCCCTTAAAAAAAACAGCCAAACAAACTAAACCCCAACAGCCCAAAATGTGTAAGGTGGGTCTGTCAAAATATAGAGTTATCTGCCTGGAAAAAGGATGTCTGAAACTAGAGGGTCCCTTAATGCATTTATCTGCAAATGACATTTACTTCTATTGGCCTTCTTGCCATTGGAACTTAAACTGGAAGCAAAGTATGAGTTTTAATGAGCTGTTAGAGTATCTTTATGGAATCACAGAATGGTTGAGGTTGGAAGGCACCTCTGGAGATTATCTTGTCTAACCCCTCTGGTTAAGCAGGGCTGCCTAGAGTGGTTGCCCAGGACCATGTCCAGACAGCTTTTAAGTATCCTGAAGGATGGACACTGCAGAACCTCTTTGGGCAGCATGTGCCAGTGCTTGGTCACCCTCACAGTAAAAAAAATGTTTCCTGATGTTGAGACAGACTCTCCTTTGTTTCACTTTGTGCCCATTGGCTCTTGTCCTGGCGTGGAACTGGACACAGTACTCCTCCAGGTGTGGCCTTTCCAAGGCTGAGGTAGAAGGGAAGGACCACCTCCCTCGACGTGCTGGTAACACTGCTCCGAATGCCTCCCAGGATAAGGATACCATTAACCTAGGGTGTCTTGCCTGGCATATACAAGTGTACTTATGGCCTGATTTAAATGTGGATGTGTGAGATTAGGCTCTGAATCAGCTTGAAGTGATGCTTGATACTGGTGTTTCTAATTGAAATTCCTCTTGTTCTTTTATACAGATCAAATCAGATGACAGCACAACCCATTCCAGCTTTGTCTTATGTAAAAACACGCTATGTTTCATCATCCAAATCAGTAATGACAGTAGGAATTGGTAATGACATGACCCAGCCAAAGAACTATGGGCTCTTATGTGCTTCCTGTTTTAGCTGTAGGATGCTATTCTTAAATCCTGCCTATGCACGATACCTGTACACAATCCTGAGCTCAGGTTGATCTGACAAGTGAAGCTATGTAACATCCATGCTGGGTATATAAACCACCATGCCCTGCCAGTGTCGCTGGTTGTTTCTGCTGAGCTTCAGATCTTCTCTTCTTCTGTATTTTTCATCTAAATTGCTCTCTTTTGTAGAACTAGTTCAGTTATAGTTGTTTCTTACTGTCTGTCACATGAGATACAGTACCTGACTGTGAGAGTGACTCCAATCTGGTTTATCCGAGACTGTAAATAGCTAAGAGGCAAAGGAAAAGCTGCTTATACTGCATCTCATCTGTAACTGCCCACGTTAATTCTTCCGTTCTGTTCTAGTGCAGACTTGAGCAGGCTGGCTGTATATCACTGATGAAAAGCTAAGACCAACCCTTCTCTCCTTTGCATTGAAACAGATTGAAAATGCTGCTACAATGAGTGGTCATTGATTGGCTTGTTGTGTGCTCAGATTTGGGACTGAAACCTTGGTCTGTCCTCTGATTTATTTTTTTTCTTTGTTGCCCTTCCACCATAAAGTGTTCTAAAATGGTGGTGGATGTGCAAGTACAGGCTTGAGACTGACCTGTAAGTGTGCCCTGAGCACAAACAGTTGCGTCTTCCACTTCTGTGTAATTCACTTATTTGTGTTGGAAGCTGTACTGAAGCTTAGCAGTATCCGTTAAGCCAATTAGCCTATCAGAGAAGGGCACTAGAGTTAGAACAGTTGGATCACGATGACTTTCTGTTCTTACGTTTCCTCTACTTGTGTAATTATTTTTGTGGCAAGATATCTATCTCTTAATGAGCTATGGTCTCGAAATTTCATTAGATTTTTGAAAAAGCGTTTGTTATGATACTACGGCAAAGATAGGGGAAGACAAATTCCTTAAGAAAATGTGTATTTCATGAAAAGCAAGTGTTGCTGTTCTAAGAGTTCCTGCATCCCTTTTACCTACTGATAGGATTTAAATAATTTGCAATGTGTATAAGATCAGTTTGACGGTATAACAACTAGTTGCTTGTATTGGACAGGTAACTGTAGCGTGTGTGTGTACACACGCACACACACATACACTTTTCTCTGTGTAAATTGCTGATCACTGCCCCTTTGTCAGAAACTTGCAGAAGAGTACCAGCTGAAAATACGTAGATGATTGGGCAAATGTAATTTTATGTTACCGTGGTTTGGTAAGGATTTGAAGCAAATGATGATGCTATTAACTTAGTGTTGTTTTTTTCTTAAAAAAAGGCAACTATATTGTTCAGTCTAGAATAGTGAGTCTGACATTGTAGGAAAGTGTCTTCAATTAACAGGTGTGCTCAGTGATTTAATTTTTATTCAGGTGCTCTTATGTGCTTAGCAATGCTCGAGTTTAAGATTTTTATAAATGCTTTGAGCTTCGCTACACAATTTCAGTTGCACTGAAGTTCAATTTTCTTTGTCTTCTTTTTGCGTACAAGTTAGATTTGCTTAAATATCTGTCGTAATGAAAGCTGTGAGTGTTCGGCTGTATCAGTTTATTTGCTCTCTAAAATTATGGCTGATTTTGCTTATAAGTAGTTTAAGGTGCTAGTAAACTATATTAGGTATGGATGGCATTGTAAAACTGTTTTATGGTAGTAAATATTTCATTTTTCAAGATACCTTTTATATCCTGATACAGCATTATTTAAAGACACTATCAGTCTCACTAGGACTTTATAATAAGCCTGCCAAGCAGCTGCCAAGTGCAGATAGCCAACATTTACATTCAGTGTTGTGTGATGGTAGCTGTGACATGATTCCAATTAAAAGCTTGGTTTGCACACTGCAGATGTCTTCTGAATATTAATGTGTACTACAGACAGAGCAGATGGATCTCTTTAAAATACAATGCAGTGAATGTAAAATTAAGGTTGGGTTTCTGGTAGAAGCTGAGAGGCAGTCAAAATTTTTCTTTTTTTCTTTTTCATTGCTAAACCACAATAATATCTGTGCAGTGTCATAATCTTCTTTACATACAGGAGGAAATCAACTCTTCATTATACATCCAAATAAAAATACAGCATTGTGCCTTATTGAAGTTACCTTAAATGCCAAATGTACCTAGAAAAGTATTAGGAATGCATGCAACATTTGCTATGCTTTAAATATGCCTCTGCCTAAAGGACAGATATGAGGCAACAGATAATAGTTGAAATGTAGGATGTCTATGAGTTATTTGAGGAGTTGTTCATTGACAAAGACTCTGTGAAAGTATATATAAGTGTGTGTATTTAAAGGGGATTTGAATATGTATGTGAGGTGTATAGGAAAAGTGCATCCTGCATAGGAGGGGTAGTATAAAACTGGGTAATGAAGAGGGTGACAAGAACATCAGTGGTGTGCTGCCACGTAGCGTGTTGCAAACGCAAAGTTACCTTTCAAAACACAGCAGCAATCCAGCTGTGCAAGTGTGTGGATTAATTACTTAAATGTTTACCCTGCTTCTATGGCAGTCCTTGAGATAAATGGAGTAAAGCCTTGGTAGTGGGAATATATTAAAAATCTTGGAAATAACAGGGTAAGTGTAGTATGGAAACAGAAAGTAGAAGGGTTTCTATGTGAGTGGGAGTTGTAACTTCCCTCTTTTCTGCTGCAGTTGTGTTACCCTCTCAGCAGAATGCAGGCGTGTGAGAAGGGAGCAAGCAGTTGAGTACAGGGGGAAGGTGTTATAGAAAAGACAGTGACAGGAGGGGTGAAATACGTAAATCCAGTACATTGCTAGTGTTTTTACCATAACTGTGCTGTGCTTGTCCCACCCTTTTTATACTTAATTTTACAATAGCTTATAATTGAGGCTGTGTAAACACTAAAGCCGGTGCCAGTGATAGTATTCTCTTCTTCATCCATGTTACTTTAATGAAGATTTTTCCCCCAGATTTACGTTTGCATTATGTTTGGCTGCTCTAGTTATATTACCTGGCTAGTATTTCTCTCGAAGTTACTGGCCTAGCTGTAAAGAAGAGGTTCCTGGCTTCCGCAAGAGCACTTATTACAGTGATACATGCATACTTTCAGAGAAGTTGGCTGTGTGCTATTCCTGAGGATAATACTAATTTCATAAGTTGTTTTTTTTTAAATCTAGACCACAACGAGACTGAGAGTAGAATAGCCCATGAGGTTTGGGAGAGGACAGCAGTGACCGGGTACTGTCAGAGTGAGGAAGAGCTGTGTCTGGACCTCACTCTAGCTGGTTTTGATGTTATCCCAGACCACAGTTGTGGGTGCCATTTCCATTATGGAGGAGTGTAGAAATTGCCTGGTGAATCTGACTTACCTGTCATGAGAGGCCCTCAGTGGGTTGTTGCTCTCGTTAAAGATTGCTTAGTAATATTTAATGCATTCAGTTGTTCAGGATAATAGTGTGACTTTTAATTAGGCTTGTGAAAATAGAAAAAACAAGTGATCTTGGCTGATTGCAGTGGCAGATCAGGAGGAGTCACTGAGACTATGCTTTTTGTGGAAGTGACTTAAGTATTTTAGACTAATACTTAGCAGTGGCTCTGTGCTGTAGTAGAATGAAATAAAATAATACATAATGAAATGTATAAAAATTTATCTCAGGTTTATGTGGTTTTTGTTTGTTTGTTTTTAGCTTTATTCACATTGCATTCATCTGTGTACTGTTCATTAATCTTTGGAAAGACGTTTCTGAAAGAGCCACAGTGGAAATCAAAATGGAGTAGCTTACCAGACATAGTTAAATAACAATTTTGTGACTCATTTAAAAATTATCTCCAGGGTTTCCAAGTATGTTTAGTGAAACTCATCTTTCTGAGTAAGCCAAAAGAGATTTAAATGTTGTTAATTTGTAACATAGAGCAATGACTTTGCACCTTATAACCACTCAAAGGATTAAAATCTGGCTCAAATCTTTAGTGTTTTATGTTTTAAAAGACAAAGATGTGAAGTTAAGTTTTCAAAGTGTCCTAGAAATCAAAGCCATAGTAAAAAATCAGTTGAAATGTGAAAGTGTTATGGTAGAAGAGCTATACTTGTCAGAGTCAAATGTTGCTTTAAACAGCACTTCTGAAGTTTCTACCAAAAAGATTTCAGACAAAATTTGCCTTCATTACATTTCAAAGATCTTAAATACCCTGAAGCATTAATCCTCCTGCCTAATATATCTGTGATTTCTGGTGGGATGGGAGTCTGGTAAATAAAGAGGTGAAGTTTTGAAGCAGGACTGGTAAGATAGAAGGGAAGTGTCAAGAGACTTGGAACAGTGTCCTTCCTTTGCCACTGCACCTAGACTTGAGAATGAGTTGTCCATTTTTCTTACTGATTAGGAAATGTCTCGTGGTTCCCTAGATAAGATGCAACTATATTTTCCTGTATGCAGCATTTATGTTAAGGAAATTCGCAATTATTTCTCCTTGATGTGATGTTTGTGTTACTCTGTAGTCTCATACTCATCTTTGAACCTTTCTGGCTTTTTCATTGTCAGAGAATCCCTATGAAAGTCACTTCCAAATATGTTCAGGATCTTTACTTTTTATCACCTAGTTAATGTTGGCTTTGTAAGCCTGACGTCATTCTGGCTCTTGAAACTTTTGTGATATTACTAATGTGGCTCCTTTGCTTCCCTATCTCTGAAATGCCTTCCTCTTTAAGCTTGCTCCTAAAGTCCAAGCAAATTTCCCTTTTTCACTTATTTTGTCTCGCTTTGCTGTACCCTCCAGCATTTTGCTTCTTCTGACAATACTTTGAAGATTTGTCATCTGCTTCTTAACTCTCCTACTTCTTTGCAGCATGCTTCCTTTTCTGTGCAGTGTATAATTTTGTCTTTCTAATCCTGAAAAAAATCCCAAGTCTTTCATTTCAGTCCCTGACAATCTCTGCTGTAGTATCAGCATACAGTTTTATCTTTAATCACTGTGAAATGTGTTCTTTCGGCTGAGATTGTACCTTAGCACTGGGAATTTGTCTAATTTCATGTCTATAAAGCAAGTGCATGCCTTGTTGCTCTCTCTTTGATCTTCGTAGTATAGATTACTCTCATAAAAAATCAACACCAAAAAAAAGTGCTGTGTTTGGCTAGGTCTCTGAAACATGTCAGCAAGAAATAGGAGAGGGCTCCGTGGGTCATGCCATTGCAATGTCAGATAATATGGAGTGCTGCTTGATAGGTATTCATTCTCCTGTACTTAGGCTTCAGTCGGGCTGTATTAACTCCTGAATTCTGAGAGCAGGGTTCGTTGCATAACAGGGTCACAGTCCTTTTTGGTACTGAATTAATATCTGCTGAGAAACATAATCAAAATAGTACCATGCACGCCTTGAAATTCAGTTGTGGAATGAGAATATTGAAATAGTGATACGTTTTCCTAAAGTGTCTTTAATTAAAACAAACAAAAAACTCTTAACATATTGGTCAAGAAGTGCTGTTATAAGGGTACCCCAAGGGTAAGCAGAGTGTACCCCAAATTTCTTTCGAGTTAAGTAAAGATTTATCTTTCTTGAATTTATCAGCTGTTTAAAGTCCGTTCATTCCAGAGTGCATATTAATTTTTCTTCTGTCTTAAAAAAGCGCCAACCCAAAATAGCACAACAGCTTTAATAACTTTGTAAACCATCTTTTTGTAACTGACATAGATGCCTTGCTTCTTGACTCAACTTTTTCCTTCAGAAGTAGTTATTACATTCTGTCTACCAGAGGGGTTCTAAAATCTCTGAAAGCAGGGATCAGGGGGTCCTTTAAGATGAAGCTTCCAGACAGTGTTTTTCCATTTTGTGTCAGTAATTTTTAAATCCAAATAAAAAAATCAATTAAATTGGAGACCAGGATGTGTTGCTACTTTGTTTTTATATTTTATTATCTCTTGCTACTGATGAGAGCTATTTTTAAATACTGGGAATGAAAAGGTGTCTGTGCCTCTTATTACTTCTCCTGTAGCAGAGAGGAAAACAGTGTTTAATATTAATATAATTTTTGTTGCTGTTTTCCAACTTAATGGATGTAAGTCTCTTACAGAAAAGTGTGTGTGTACACAGGCAATTCTGGACCGTGGTTTCCATTTTTCTGCCTTTTTTTTAATTTTTAATGTTCCATGGTCCCTCAGTTTGTCCTCTGAAAGAACTTGCTTCCTCCCTAGTGTTCCCTGACCTTTTGTCTTCCTCCGAATATCTGGCATGCTTCAATTGACACCATCAGAATCTCTCCTGCCTGTCTCTAACCAGGTTCTGAGTTTCCATCCTCTTCTGGGGGAAAGGAAATGGAAGGAAAAAAAGATTTGTACCTGTAAAACTCTTGTCCATTTCTGTCTGTTTTGCTTTTCTAAAAGAAACATTGACATGTGGACTGTTAGGTTCCAGAACTGCCTCTGAAAAAATTGTCATAGTTTGTAGCACACTCACACTCCCCACCTTGTCAAGCAGAGATCTGGAAGGGGTTAGTGGAATTTGTCAGTGTCCAGCAAGGATACCCTGAAGAAAATCATGGATATGCATCTATTATATTAGTAATAGTCACAGGGAATACCATTATTTTAGTTGTTGAAAAACAAGTTCAGATTTGTATTTATTGAAGTGTGATTGCGTATCTGATGATGAAAGTCTTGTTTCTGCTATAGCATTACTTTTTAATTACTAGAAATCCTAAAAAGGTGATACTTGAATCTTTAAATTTTCTCACAGTTGCAATGGTTCATATTCAAGTCCATTAACATCTTGGTGTGTAGAAAAACAGTTTGACAGCTGTAGTCTAGCACTTCCTTATCGTAACTTGATATAACATTCCATAGAGACAGTCACGCCTCAGATTTATACTCCACTCTGCTTCTGGTATTTCAGCTTTAGTAGTTTATAGTGTCAACTCACATGTTGTTTGGATAATCTTAATTGACATTTTAAATAAGAACAATTTACATTGTTTCTCTTTTTTTCTCTGTTCACATAGGATGATATTGTGCCATGATTCGATGGGAAAGGACTCTAGAAGTCACTGATTTCTGCTAATTTGTTTTAATAAAGCTGGTGTTTTATGCCTATGCTCTATGAACTCTGACTACAATACTACTGAATTTATACAACCTATTATAAACTTTACTCCATCTTTCATCAGGAAACCTTCAAAAAATTGAGTTGATTAGTGTGTTGCATGAAAGATATGTATTAAATTTTTGTATGTACAATAGCTTAACTTAGTCTGCTGCTGTAAATTGTATCCAGTATGAGAAACAATGGGCATGGGGGGATATTTTTCCCCCAGTTATAATTAGGGTGTGTTCACAGGTCCTAGTAAAAAGCAGAGTGCTTGTGGAGGAAGAGAAATAAAGTTTTTGAGGTATTCAGTACAGAGTGGTAACATCTAGTACTCTAAGCTCATGCCTGGAATGCCAGTTCTTCATTTGTCCCTGAATTTTTCCGGTGACCCTGAACTGATCTTTTGAGTTTTATTTATCCTTTCTGTAAGAATTTAATGTTCTTAGTATGTGTAAGAAGAGGATAGCAATAGCTAGGAGAAAGATTATTGCAATTTTTCACTTCATTTCAAGCTTTAGTGTCTTCTGTAACTGTACAATGCTTATAAGCAGTATAGAGAAATAACTTACATTATTATGGTAGTAATGTAACTTTTTAAAAGCTTGCTGGTGTGTTTTACCAGTCGCTTTTCAATACACTGACAAAGAAGTGATCCCACGCACTGTAGGAAAAGCATTCTTTTAGATCTCATTTGTAAAGTTGGAGAATAATTTTACTGTCACTTGTTTGGCTTAAATACTTTAATTGTTGGTTTGGTTTTGAAAGCAGGGGTAAAAAAAGTAATGTCTGTGCCCTTTTTCTTTTATATACTTTTTCACCTGTGGGGATGAGTGAAGTTAAGTGATACTGACATAAAATTGATAACTATTTATTTAATAAGTATTTGATTTAAACTAGAGAAATGACTGGTCCTAGAAATTGCAATTGTAAATAAAAAAGAATCCTACAGCCAGAAATCTGTAATTTTTTTCAGTCTGAAACAGCCCCTGTTAAGTGTTCCTATCTAGTGCTTAATTCCGACTGTGCCTCAGGACAGTATGGAAAATACGCACGTGTTCAGCAGACATTTCTGGCTTTTCTTAAACAGTGGAATAGGATCACTATCCTCAGTCAGTTCTGGCAAAACTTGCCAACCTGATCTGCCTTTCCACTGCTGGCGTCACTTGCCTTTGGCTGCCAGGGAGGAAATTGGGCTGTTTTGGTCTCTTCTGGTACAATGGTTTAATTTACCTCAGTTTCTGTTGTGTTTACCCAATTACTGGGTCTTGGCTCCCATGAGCCAAGTAAAAGCAGGGACTGTGCCAAAGGTCTGAGACATTTTGAGCTTGAATATTGCTGCATCTGAGGTTTTGACATAATGGAGAGTTTGCAATACAATAATTTCTCAGTGAAATCTTTTAATCTCGTTATAATTTCTGCAGTTGACATATAACTTACCTGAGACATGGCCCATTGGTGTGCAGGAAGACAATTCTAAATGTGAGTACAAAAGTTGTTTCCTGTTTCAAAGCAGCGATTTCTTTATATTGATGAAGATACCAGCTCTCCTGAGTGGTACCAGGTTGGTGTGCTGGATGCACTGTGAAGTTGTTGTTACAGTGTAGGCAGAGGTGTGCTGTAATGGCTCTGCTGGTGGAAGAGGTTACTGTTAGTGTATCTATCACTATTGCTTTCAATTAGACGCCCTTTAGTGTTCACTCTAGGAAGTAGGCTGGGTTAACCATAAATGTATTATTCCCTTCCGCCCCATCTAATTTTTTGGAATCTGTCCACAGACTGTTGTAGGTGTAGGTGGGACCTTCTTGAGTTGTTTTCTCAGCAGTCCTCGATGCCAGGCTTTTCTCCGTGTAACTCTAATGACAAAATGCAAGGATGCCATAGGAGTGGCTATACTGTCTGTGCAATACTGAAAATAGTCGTAAACAGTGAGAGCTTTTCATTGGTAAGCCAGAACAAAAGAAAATGCTAATCCTCTGTAGTAGGAAATGTCAGATTTTATCTCTTTAGCATAAAAATAGTCATCTTCTGACAACATATAAAAGTGAACCTGAAATTTTATACATGTTAAAACTGTCACTGGTGTAAGAAAAGCAAACTATCATTTTAATCTTAAAAGCTTTGTGGAGGCAGAATAATAGTGCTCTTGTAACTGTCCTTAAAAGGTTATGTTTTTTTTTCTTGTTTTTAACACTGTGGAAAACTTGATGCTGTTTTGATGACACTGAACTCTGCTATGGGATAAAATAATCAAGATTCTGAAAGAAGCCATAGTCTTTGAAAAGCAGATTTTTTCCTATGGTACCCAAAGTATGTCAGAGTTTTCAGTAGTTTATTAGTTCTGTTCAAAGATGTTAAAATGTTCTTCTTAAATATGAGTAAGAAATGGGTCTAGTGGTCAAAAGGTGGAGAAAGTCTGTGTGTGCAAGACAGTTCCTGAAATAAAATCATGTATTTACTAATGGTGTTGATTAAAAGTATCTGAATCTGTATATGAGACCAGTTAATCATTGAATTCAAACTGTTATGACCTAGATGAGATGCTTTTACTGCAAAGTTATGTTTTGAATTTAGTATTTCTGTTGTAATCATAGAATTGTTTTGGTTGGAATAGACCTTTAAGATCATCAGATCCACTTTGTAGCGGGAGCAGAACCGATTGGTTTTGGTCCCTTTTGTTCTTCAGTGTCTTAGAATTGGTAGGCATTTGCCTGTGTCTCTTGATAAGTAGTAGTGAGTTTTACTGTTTCTTAAGGTCCACATTTGACTCCCAACTTTGAGTAGTTACTCAGTTAAACTAGCTCAATAAACTAGAGATAAGACTAAATGTACTGTTGCAGGGCAATTAAAGTCTAGAGCAGCATTCTGTCACCACTGGTGGTGCACATGGAACAGTTAAGAACAGGGCAGACTGTGTGGACATTTTCAGTTCAGGGAGCTGCATGAGTGTGTTGTTTGTTTAATAAACCAGAATGGATCTCTGTTCCAAATGCCTGTCTCCCCTTAAGGTGATACAAACTTCTTGCATCCTTGATGTCCTTTGACAAGTGAAATATATGGTGCCCTTATTTGCAGGAAGGGTTGTTCCTGTCAAAAATTGCTTAAAGGTTTGAAGAGAAAGTTTCTTGATTTCTCAGGTTAATAATTCAGTGTTTTGAACCTCTTCAAGATTGACGCATGAAATACTGCGTCGATGTTATTTTCATAAGGGTTGTGCCATTTTATAGAAGTTTAGGTCTCGATCTAAATTGTAAAATCCAAAATAATCTTGCTTTTAATCCTTAGCTTCTTGTTAAGCTGAATATTGTCTCCTTGTTGATCGATTTGGCTGAAAACTATGGAGTTAACTTGATTAATTCCCCCCCCTTCTTTCTTCTGATTTCCTTTATCATTACAAAAGAGATCTCATTTTTTTCTGGTATTATTCTCAGTTAATGTGTTTCAATATAGATGCAGGGTGGTGGTAAATGCTAAAAAGAAGCTGAGTTCTTGGGTATTTGCTTAAGAAAGCATTGTTCTTCATATTCTGGTGGTGCTGAGATACTCAAAAGTTTTTAACTTCTAAGAAATGATGGGATTGTTAACATTTCGGTAGCATGTGTTTAATAAATCTGGCTCTGATGCACATGCTTTGATGTGGTATAAAGGCTCATCTAATTCTTAAATGTTTACGGAATGGAATAGAAAGGTCACTGGTTGTATCAGGAAAAATGCAATTATCAGTTGAGGGGAAGAGGAATGGGAAAGCATGAAGCATTCGGAATAAAATTACTTTTGTTGTTAGTGGTGAAAGGGAGCATGGTGTTTTGGTTTTGTTCTGGGTGATGTTTTACAGGTTGATTGTTTTTTGTGTTGAGGCTGAAGCAACTCACAAAGACAGTAACTTGAATACAGTGAAAGGCGGAAAGAATATTGTTCACTGAACATTGGCTTAATGTCAAAATCTGTGTGAATAGTGAAAGTCAGGAATTTCATCCCAAATTAATGATAAAGTTTAAATACCTTGTATACCTAACAGCAGAAACAAAGAAGCAATGAAACAATGGATCTTCCATCTCAGAGTTTTTCAATTTAAATATATGCCCTTATGGAAAATGGCCTTGGTCAAAGATAGATGAGTTGAGTCAGTACAGGAGTATAGAATGGCTTAGTTAACAAGTTCCATCAGCTTTTGATCCATATTAATTAGCTGTACTTAACTTAAAGTGCTTGAATGTTTTGTAATAATCCTAAGTAAAGTGGGCTGTAAATTGATGATAGGTCAAGATTGGGTAACCTCTGTAGAGGCATATATTTTCAGAATTGGGTAAAAAAACCCCAAAACTGCTTAGCCTTCATCTTAGCATGTAATGACCTTCTGGAATATCAAATTTTAACTTTGAATAAGCACTTAGGGGCTGGCAAGTAAGTGGATGAAAGCTTTATATTGAAGCTTTTTTAAAAAAATAGATTTGTATGGGATTTGTGTAGTAAAAATAACATGATTATTCAAGATGATGACTTTGAATTTGTAATAATAAATAGCATTTGTAATGTTGATTTGTTTATTTTGCAGCTCCAGTTGTTAACCGATACAACAGAAGAGTATCAGGTATGATTTCCTTTAAAGAATTTATTGTTTCTGAAATAGTTTTGAATTGTGTATTTGACTAAACACATGACATGAGAGATGACCTTATTCTTCATGCTGCCTTATTTCTCATACTTCTTGCAGTATTTTTTTTTCTTTCTTTTAATAATGAGAATTGTTTCTTAATTCACTGTAGAAACCAATGGGCAACCGTTGAGAGTAGTTTAGGAAACAGTTCTGTGGTTATCACAGACTACTAAAGCAACTTCGGCAGTAGTAAGGATTCTGTCCAGAAAAACTTCCTAGAAATGTTATGCAACATAGTAATTATGGCAAAGGTTTGCTTTGCAGTGAATTGAAAAAGTGGCAGCTTCTTTCTGCTGGAACACATCTCCTAATCTCCCATGTTGTGAAGAATTTTATCTCTGGTTAGAATACAGAAATATGGGAGTGGAGGGTGTCCCCTGTTTGTGTTGTTTTAGCCCCTTGTCTTGTGCAACTGATACTTAAAATTGTAGTGTTGTAGTACTTAAAATTTGTGGCTGTTCATTTGTTCTGGAGATGCAGATGATACTTTTTGTTTGTTTTCTACCTTAATCAATATTAAATGTTTTAATAAGTAGCTGTTATTCCAAACAAATTATTTTTGAAGTTGTTTTTGAACCATATCGCAGGCACAAAATGTTATATATAGATGAAAAAGTATTGTATTATTTTTTTCATTCAAGATGCAGTGTGGATTAGCTTTCATAGGTTACTTTTTTTCCTTCAAATATTTAATTGTAACATTTAGCTGGTCTAGAAAGTAATTTTGGTTCTGATTTAAAATATGTCTTTGTAAAAATGCCAACATGTTCAGCGTTTTCTCTCTAGTTTTCAGTTTAAGTCTACTCAGTTTGTAACTTGTGTATATTATCTGACATGTTCTTTAGTATGATAGTTATGGTGAGGCACTGTTGATAATATATATATGGTATAAATATGAGATAAATATATATTCAGTTTTATGTGCAAAATGTCCTTATACCCATGCAGTTCAATTGCTTTACTACTAGTTGCTTGGGTATGATTAAGGGTATTTATGCATATACTTATAAGTAATTGTGAGTATAATGAGAACTTCATAACTCGTAAAAATTGACAGTGCTGGTAGTTTTGGTATATGATTACAGGAGAAATTTAGGCAAAACAAAGCTAAAGCTGTCTTGAATGATGGAGTTTGATACTCTGATAGTAAATTTTGGAAGTCGTACATTGTTGGTATCTTAATCTGAAGAGTCCTAAGGCATTTTAATTTCTCTGCTAATTAAACTAATCCATCCTGGAACCTGCTGACAGAGTAAAACCTTACGAATGAGAAGTGATTACATCTCAGATTTAATTTTAAATAAAGGCTAAAGTATTCCTGAAGCTAAAAAGTTAAACCTTAATCAGAGAGTAGTTGTAATCTTTTTGAATCTTCAATGCTGGAATATAATATTGGTGCTCTTATAGTACTGAGCTACGCTTAGTTAAACAACAGGTTCCTTCATTGAAGGGGTCTAAAGGTTAATGTGAACAACTAGACAGCAAATATAAAATTGAATTGCTAACTTACTCAATTAGATTAAGGAGGACTGTTTAGATCCTTAATAACACTGCTGCTCCAGGAAGAGCTAGAATAATTTAGAGTTTACAGTACCTGTTAGAATTCTCATGGAGACAAACATTAATAGAATATGTATATTTTACTACTGTGTGTTAAATACTTTCACAAAAAAAGTGTTTTCTCCACTTTTTATATATATACTGTACAGGTCATGATCAGTGCTGAACTTGTTAAAATGTGAAAGAGATGCATACAGCATCCATGCATATGCATGGAGGCTCCATTTTCCTTCTCTGGGCCAGAAAAGTACAGAAACCTACTGGTTTGGGGTGTGTATTTGTGCTTGGTTAGGTTTTCTGCACTCTGCCTGCTGTGTTTGTCAAGTTGCCCAAATAGGAACAAGACTGGTAGGGTTCTCCTAGATTGTTGAAGTCAGCCCCTTGCTATCACAAGCAAACACATTTTATAATCCTTTGCCTAAAATGAATGACTGATTTGTTGGTTTTGGTGCTCTGAATTTGATTTGATTTCTTTGTTAGATGTATTAGGTTTTAAAAAAACTTTTTAATTCTGCAATTTTTATAGGTTTTCTTTTTTTCTTTATAAAACAAATCAACATTGCATTATGGATTACTCAGTGTAGTATTGAAATGTATCTGTTTTTAACTAATTAAGTGAAGCAGAACAAACCATGGAGAAGAAAAGCCGACACACAATTTTTTTGTAATTGCATTTAGTGTATTCTTTTCTGGTCTCCTATTCAGAAGAACTTCCTGCTAGTCCGTGTTGAGCATTGTCAGTCCTACCAGCTATTGTCATGTTTCCAGTGCCGTGTTGTGTTTTTGTAAGGGAAATAAAGAGCAGACCTAAATTGTTTGCTGGTATCAAGATTTACATGCACAAAATTGTAGTTTTATAGTACTCTGGAAGAACAAAATAGGAGAATAATATAAAGCCCAACTGTGCATGTTGAAGAAAAGACTTAAAATTCAAGCAAGAATGAAAGATAGAAAAAAAATAATTCTAATTAAAGGAAGAGATAATAAAGTAATTGTCTACATTATACATACAGTTTAGGACAGGCTAATAATCGTTCTGGTAAACGATTCAACTGCTTATATGTTCTTGGAGACTGACAATTGTTTATGACCCTCTCTTACACATAGCAGTTACAGAGTATCTTTTAAACTGCTTTATTAATGTCCTCAATATTAAATTTGGAGTGTTTACTCCTGGTCAGTTGAGATTGGCTGCCTAAAGATAACAGGATGATCATGATTTCCTTGGTGCACTAACGCAAATTCTGAGGACATAGAAAAAAACCTTTTGTAATGATTATTGAATTTTTATTTAGGTGTTTATTTTTAGTTAGAAACATCTAAACCTGAGGCTCTTGACTGTACTGGAAAATATTGCTTTAATGATTGTAAATATTTAGCTGTCATTCTTTAAGTCTTGCTTAAAATATGAGTTTTCTGACACATGGCAAGAATTGGTCAGGAAGTTTATTTTTGTGCTTTTTGAAAACTTGGAGCACATTAGTTTACTTCTAGCTTATGCAGTACCTCAGTAAAATACTTCAACAAATCAGGACTTAAGAAATCTTCTTGACAAATGGTAATCTATTAGAAAGATCAAGCTGACCTTGTACATTAAAGCATATCTTTTTTTACATGCTTTTTGTCCAGAAGAACAAATTTTATTTCTACATTTCTCAAATCATTGTCCAAAAATGATGATACTGCCTTCATACCCCATAAGTAGCACATTCTCACATACTACTCCATCTTTCTCACCCTGTAGTACTGAGAACATGGGAATTCATTCTGCTCACTTATGCTCCCCATTTCTGCAACATTTGCTGCTTATTCATTTCCTAGGCTGATGTGTTCCCTGAGGGGGAGGGACAGTGTTGGCTTGCTTGGTGTTAAACTCTTCCAGGCAGTTCTACAGCCATAAAGGCTCTGCAGGGAATCCCATTTGCTTCTTGCCCAGAGAAACATGGCTTTGTGTGCTGGTCAGAGATCCAGCCAGCAAAGCAGGGGTCTGTGGGTGGGATAGTGAGAAACTCCATAGACTGTGTAGGAGGGTCATCCTGGAAAAGGGGGACTTATCTAATCATGTTCATGGAATTATTTATAGAAGTGCAGAGTGGTAAAGTAGTGTTCTCATGAAGAGAAACAGCCTTTTCCAGGAAATGCTAGGAGGGAGGAAGAGAAATGAGAGCTTGATGTTCCCCTAGAAATTTATCTAATTAATAGATTACTTGTGTATAGCATGTTTGGCCATGTAAGATGTTGAGGTTCCGTGGCGTGTGCACAAACCCCAAGCATTGTGTCAGTCAGTTCTAATTTGTATACAAGCTGGTGGATAACTTGATTAAAATAATCCTCTGTTGGCAAAATCATAAGCTATCCCCGTGTAGAAATTAAAAAGAAAAA
Organism: Charadrius vociferus; assembly: GCF_000708025.1. Classification (NCBI taxonomy): domain Eukaryota; kingdom Metazoa; phylum Chordata; class Aves; order Charadriiformes; family Charadriidae; genus Charadrius; species Charadrius vociferus. The sequence continues at coordinate 1,023,771 of NW_009650170.1, read as the reverse complement.
AAACCCAACCACCTAACCACCCCCTAATTTTAAAATCTCCTGGCTATAGGATGCCATAGACTAAGGTGCCGTGGGCAATGTCAGTGCTAATTACCCAGTAGAACAGCCTCTTGCTGCTTCTATAAGTGAATTAGCAATGTCTGAGCCTCCTGCTAGTGTAACTCATGTTACAGGGCTTGCTGACTTACTCTGCCCAGGCTTGGTTTGGGTGGCCTGGAAACCATACAGATTCCTTCCTCCCAAGAGTTGGACTGTGTTGAAATTCATGCTTGCTTGATTACGTTTCTTGATCTGCCTCCAAACATAGGGGCTCCTGACAAACTTTATTTTGTTAGTCACTTACTTTTCTATAGTGAAAGAAACTGCAGAGAATATGAGTGAGTATCTCAGCCCTTGGTTAGTGACTACAGGGTGCAGGGAGGTAGGAGAAATCAGTGATACGTCCTTTCTCAAAGCTATTTCAAAACTGGAGGGAAGAGAGCATTGATATTTGTCCCACTATAACAACCGATACGTAACATTGAGGAGAATTTTGCTCCTGGCAGTATATGAATGAAAGTTAATTGTGGTTTTGGAACGAAGAGTGTGTGTGACACCTACTACCATCTCACTTGGGCATAGGTTCTCCTCTTTTAGTTTTAGCATGTTTTGGAAAAGTAAAGTTTTTCTTGCTAGATTTCTGTGTTGCCATTTCTAGACACCTTTGATTCATTCCACAGAACACCCACTCTCCAGCAGACTTGCTGACTTCTTCATGGGATAGAAAAAAGTCTGACAAAATATGACACCCATACCATACATGTGTGGCAGAAGGTTTTAATCCTTTTTCTCCAATTATTTCTGTTTATCTGAGTGACCTGGTATAATTTATCTCTTGCTTGTGCCTGTACTGCCTCCTCAATCTTCTTCTGGCCTCTGTGGGATAGGGATGGGATTACAGTTTTCATATTGAACAACTATGTAAGCAGGATAATTGAATTATATAATCCAGGGAAACAATATATGCTAGTTACTTCCCTAATATTTTTATACCAGCAAAGTAACATGACTGTCAGGATCTGTGACTGGTTTCATGTTAATATAAAAAGTAACTGAATGAACAAGGCTTGCTTCAGTTACTCCCTTTGGTGGGGCAGCTTTCAGTAGAAACTTGGTGAAGTGAGAAGGATCAGATCTGCTGTCCCTGGAATCAGGTGCTAAGCCCTCTCCTAAGATATAATTGCTGAATAGACGTTTACATATGTAGAGGATAATTTTGTTTGAATGTTACTGAATCCTGTTTTCCTGTCTGTAGTGAACATTAACATTGTTGGGGGGACACTGACCTTTAACAAATGTTGGGTTTGGAATCAGTGTTTTTGATGTTTCTCTTCTCTCTAGCAGTCTTGCCCGTCTTCATGTAACACTTTAACATGCTATTTTTAGAGGGTGTAGGTATAGAATTTTGTATTTGAACAATGTGTAAAACAATGTTCCCTGGCAGTTTCTGGCTTTTTCTTTCCTCATAAGATAACCTTCCATAAGAGGCCTGTATGACCGTTGGTTCTTCAAACTCACTGGTGGTTCTCTGTTTTGAGAATGGGGGACTCTATCTTGAACTCTTCATTCTTCTGGCTCCTACGAAAGATTAGCAATCATCTCAAAAAGTAGATATGTGGTATAAGTCTGATATCTCTCTGGGCTTTCTAGTGAGATACAGCATTTTCTTCACACCCTGGCAAGTTGAGATGTCAGAATGTGATAATATTACACATAGTAAAATCTTTCTAGTAGCTCTTAGACTTTTAAAATGACAGCTTTAAAAGGAGTCATCTTCTAAGAAAGCTTTTATATTAATTATTGCGGTGCAATGTTTTAGTATTTGTTAAAGAATACTGTTTTGGGATCCTGTTAAATTAGGACATCTAAATAGTAGCAATGCAGCAAGAGGCAACACTTATTTTGGGAGGTTGTTTTGAGTATTTTCTGTTGCAGTATACTATCTGCTGCTTTAGTGATAAGATCTCATAACTTCAAATCATCAAGGAAGGAAGACTGAATGACTAACTTTCTGCCATTCTCTTTGCTTTCTACTTGCCATGCTACCTGATTATCAGAGGATGACTCGAAAATCATGATCTGGTATCTTCTCCTGCATCTATTTAATGAATTTCTGTATTGATTATTCACTGTCTTACAAAACCGATAGCATAATAATTTCTGCTGAAAGGTTTTCAGGCAGATGATAAATTGTAAGAGACTTTTGAGTTCAAAAATTCACATTTTTACGAATGGCACAAACAGCTTTCCTATTTCAACAACCTGATGCTTCTATAATTTTTTGCTAGCCCTAATGATTGCAAAACTGATATCATAACTAGAGTGAAAATAATTCATTTTGAAAAATGTTGATATGAGCAAAAGCCAAGTGTGTGGGTTGACAGATGAAAGTGGTGATAAATTGTGTGGGTGCTCTCCTGTAAGAAAGTGCCTGAATCATTATTCGTTATAAAAAAAAAAAAAGCTTGTTTTCTCTGTTTGCAATATTGGGACTTATTTAAAAAATCTTGGCATGTAATTGGCATTCAGTGAATAATGAAAAGCTTATTTTTGGAAATTAACAGTCGTGACTTCACAATTACTTGGATTTCACACTGTTGTGAATAATTTTGCTTGTAATTGCTAGATTTTTTTATGACAAAAAGAGAAATAGAACACTCAATGAGCATCCTAATTTAAACTTCAGTTAAAACTCACGTCAGTACAATACCTGGTCAGAAGAGATCTGATCCAATCTACTTAGTGCGAATATAAGTCCTACAGGGGAGTAGAATTCATTGTTTTCCTCTTTTTATTTATTCTTTCTAAGTAATTGTTCATGCTTATAGTGTTACAAAATGATTAAAACTTGTTCATCTGAAGTCAAATATTTTAACTCATATTAGTTCTTCAAATTAATCGCGAGAATAAGGTATAGCTATGCACATTTATTTAGCAAGTAATGCAGTAAGGACCAGTTTTTCAAAAGTATTCAGAGGCAAAAGGTGCAGGTGATTAACTTCCATTAATTCTTTTACATTAAAGATCTTAAAAAAACCTGCATAAATGTTACTCCATATCTTTAGATATATAAATACTTTTGAAAATATAAGCCTTCAGCTGATTTTTTTTTTTTTAATTTCGTTCTCTCACTTTTTGATGGGTTGGAATTTAATTTTCTTTTTTTGAGGTGAGATGGAAAAGAGGTGAATTGCTTCCACACACCCTCCTTTTTTGTTTTGAACCCAAGCTGGTTTTTAACATGTGAAAATATTCCCACATGGTTTGTTGTGCACAAGAAACTGAAAGCAAACAAACTGGAGGAGATCTCAAAATGCATGTCACAATACAGGCTAAAAAGGCCGTTTTATACTTAGTGCAAAACATGGTGCTACGATGTGTGTATGTGGAGTGACCTCAGGAGTTAGATGCGCTTTGTGTTTTTCTTGTTTCTTTTTCAATATAAAGTTTTAGATAAAGTCATACATATTATATTCTTATACCGATTAATACACTTGTGGCAAGTTTAGGTTGCTATAACTTCAGATTAAATGTGAAATGGATTGAATAGTCCATGTAGACCAGAAAAGTTTAAACATACCTGATTTAAATATGAAAGGATACCCCATGTATTTTCAGAAACTTCGCTCAGTCATTGGAACCACCGGAGCACCTTGATGAGACTGTGTGTACTCCAGATGATGCAAAGCTTTAGTCAGCAAGCAAAAAAAGTAGCTACAGGGGATATAATAGGTTTAAAGCAATCTCAGTTAGGAGTTGCTGTGAGCACTTTTATAGTGCTCTCATTTAAAGAGAGACTTAAATCAAGGATTGACTTTGGGAGATGGCTTGTGCATGGGTACTTTGCTGCCTGAAACACTTACCTGGTTCTGATTAGTTGTATGAATGTGTGTTTTTCCCATGTCTCCAAAATTTGGGCTAGGAAGGAGTGTAATCTTAAACTCACTAATCTTCTGTAATGGAAAAACACAGAACTAAGTGTTTATAAATAAAGCACACAACTTCTAACTGATAGGAAGTTCTGCCTAATATTAGTCTTTTGCCAGGCTACTTCAACGTGTGTGTTTTCTGTAAATGAAATTCAGTTGTTCAGTGAGCCACTGAAGTAGAGAGTTGACTCATCCTGAAGATGACTTGCATCAAGTCAAATAGTTAAGCCTTCCCCATTATTAGCTATCACCAGGGCTCCTGAGTCGCTCAGCAGCTGCACAGAAATGGGGGTAGTTGCTGAGCTTTTCTTCAAGGGATTGGTTTCCGCTTTGCCTGCGTGCCAGGACCGGAAGCAGCCGTGTCAAAGCACGGGGACCTGGGGGCTTCCACATCATTGCTCTGTGCACAATCCTTTTGTGTCAAAACCGTGCTGGTTTTGTATTGTTCACTGTTGCTCCAGTTAAATAGGCAATACTTGTTCCATTAGGGGTAATGTGATTTTTAATCTATTTGGACATTCTCTAGAAATCTTTAAAAATTGTATCTAAGTTGCTGAACCATTAATTTCAGAAATGCCTTCTAACACTTTGATATCCTTCAATTCTCTATCATGATAGATGACAGAGATGTGGGTAATTTTCATTGCTAAATATCTGCTTTGCTCTTACACACAAGTGCTTCAGTGCACTTTTCCCAAGGTGCTGGTAGTTTTTAAAAAAAAATATTATCTGCCTTATTGCAGATTTAGCAATTCACTTATCAGAATTGCACATATAAAAACAAGAAATGCCTTGGCCTGGAAACTCAAAGAGAATTTCTTATTTCCTGATTGGAAAAACACTTGTTCTGTTTTATTCCTTATCTAAATTATCTTTCCTACCTCCTATTTGCAACGAAAAGCCTGTAAGATACATGCCCCTTTTTTGGATGGTATATGAGCCATTTCTTGGAACTTGTGTTGTTTTCATATAAACTGAATGTAAAATGAACATTCTCCATGCTTTTCAACTGAGATAAAGTATCACTGTGTTTATCAGGCATGTAAACATTTTTGGTGCTTAATTTCTGGTTTTATCTGCCTTAGTGACATAACCGTTTAGAACTGTGGTAAGATGTATGGGATGGGCAAACCCAGAAGATCATTAAAGCAGAAGGCTTGCTTCTACAATTGTGAATCTGGGTGCTCTGAAATAGTAGTAGCATCATGTTTTCCAGGAGACCTTTTTTATGGATGACTATCTCATCGGGAAGGCTTGAACAAGGTCAGCAGCATGTTTATCCATTTCAGTCTTCTTAACTTGCAAGAATAAAGCTTGCTTCATTTGATTTTCTCAGGCTGCACTACATGGCATAATAATGTATAACTCTAAAATACCCTGCTGCTGTTTTAAGATTTTTTTTGTTTAAATGTAGTCGAGGGAGATGGAAACAGAAGGAGCAAATTTTAAATCACTGCTTAAGATCTAAGGGGCAATATTTTGGGTTTGGTTGTTACCGAGTGAGAGCTGTGAACTCGTTTGATACTGCCACATGGAAAACTTTCTTATTTTTAATTATTCCTCCACCATGATCGAAAGCTTTTTGTTGTTTGTTAGTTTTCATGCAGAGTGACCTCTTAACTGCAAGGTACAGAGCGCACTGGTGTCTGGGATGTTGGGCTCTACTGTTACGAATAGAGACATGGAAGCCAAAAGTGCAGGAGCACTAGCTGTGGCTTAGTTAGCAGATGATTTCTGTGAAATCAGGTGATCTTGTCCATTGGTTTCTCCAGCTGTACAGGAGAGAGGCTACTTGCAGAGTGGTATATTTTATTTACAGAGTGCTTTCACAGTAAGTTCTCTGTAAATTATAGGATTTCAAATTATCGAAAATTACAGCCTAGGAATTACGTAGAATTATTGGAGTGTATGCATAAATGTGTATTTAGATGATCTAGAAGCATTTTACTGAGTTATTTTTGCCAATGTTTTATTCTGTAAAACGAAGTAGCCTCATGACTTTATTATTCTCCAGCACCTGGCTTCTATGAGGTGGGAGGGTATGACCCTTTAACCACTCTGAGCACATAAAGTGGATGGATAAACTAAAGCACTTTGCATAACTCATGCATGTAATTTAACAGGCAACTACGTAAAGCAAATACAATGGTACGCAGCTGTTGGTTTAGTTAAAAAAAAAAAGGAAAGAAAAAGCAAATGTCATGTTCATCTGGTTATACCAAAGAGGTGGGAGAAGAGCCCAAGAGAATTCTGTCCCCAGTCCTGCATTGGCACAATTATTTTTGTTTTAATTGCTCCTGACTATGAGGAGGATTTAAATAAAGTTATACAGGCTGAGGATTCTCTTTTGAAGTTTCCTTGCAGTTCAGTAGGATGCCTCCGCTCCCACCCCCCAGTTTGCCTCTTACTTTGATGGGAGATGTTGTTACATACTACATCCCGGGAGCAGGTTCTCCAGTGCGCTAAGGAGCCTTTGGCCTGTTCTTTGTCTAGCGCTGTGCGCCCCAGTGGCGTGTGGATGGCCGTGGTAAAGCAAGGGCTGTCAGTTAATTCAGGGTGGTTTCCAGGCTAGATGCTGTATGTTGCAGAAGGAGTTAAGCAAAACAAAAGAAAAAAAACAAACCCTGAACAAAGCTTATGTAGAAATAATAATTAAGTAGGAATGCATTGTATCATAAAAGTGCTTCATGTTTGTCTTTAAAGTCTAGTTGAAGCAGTATTGTCTGCGTGTAATGCTTTCATTATATGTATGTAAAGATGTAAATCTGAAAGAGACTGTGATTATTTACTTTCTGTTCATTCTAGGTCTTTCATCATGAAAGTTCTCGTTTACCCCTAGGGAAATGTAATTTTAAATACTTTGTCAAATCTTCCTGTAGTGGAAAAAAATTTTAATTTGTGGCTGTGTCATTTTAATGGCTGTTTTGCTGTAATGCATTCTCTAAATTGCTTTATATCTGATGATAAAGCCTTTTGGATAAATGCTTAAACACAGATTTATTTTTTTATTAATCTATATGAATTTAGTAAAAATATTTGAAAAATGCATTCAGAATATATAAAACAAATGTACATGTGGAAATAGTTGTCAACCAATTGTCATAATTTTAAAGGACTTATATTGCCTGTACTTACGCATCTTGGGAGAAAAGATGTCTGTGCATGTAGAGTTGGAAAGAAAGCAAAGAAAAAAACATCATAAAAGGTGGCATTTATAATTGATTATGAGTCTGTTCTGAACTCATGACTGAAATGTAGCGTGAAGTAGGAGTGTGTGACACTGGCATTACAGTTTTATCATGAGCCATTGTCACTGGAACTGTTGCATTTCTGTCTTGATAGAAAGAAAACAAGCTGGAGAAGTCTGGTTTAGACTATACTACTGGAAAGTACATAGTCTTACTGAGGGAGTGGTTATCAAAGGTTTCTCAAGGCAAGGATAGCAAGCAGTGTAATATATTATCCAGTTCTCTTGAATGCCCCTACCTCCTTGGGCAAAATCATCTATCCAGAATTGCGCCTCGGGGTAGCTGTCAGCTAGAGTGGCTCCTTTCAAGCTCTGCCTGTGACCTCAGTTTTACCACTCTTTAAGTAGTGGGCTTTGTGAGATGTGAACGTCCACATCAGACATGGGCATTTTCAAGTTGAATTAGGGGTATAAGCAAAGGTTTGGGTAAGCCAGGTGAACATTTTCACCTTTGTGCCCCTAAATTACCTGTTGCTGTGTATGTATGACAGTAGAGAGGCAACGCTGGCAGAGCTGGGTGAGACAGTGTAGGATTTTAGGGCCTTACATGCTTATCAGTCTCACATAGGCTTCTTTGCCTGACAAAAATGATCTGCGCAGCTTTCCAACCTGAGTGGGATTTGGGACCATGTGCAGAGCTACGCCTGAACCTGTAATCCTTGCTGGACTGAGCTGGTTTGGCACAGCCATGCTGAGTGACTTTGTATCTTCGTAGTTAATCTGTAATGCAGAATAACGCTGCCTGTGAAGAACCAAATTTATTTAATTTTAATTTGCTTTTAACTTTAAATGAAATTTGAAGCTGTTTCCAGAACTGAAAATCCATTCTTTGCCACCTAAATTAATTATTTCTAAATATTTCTCAACTAAAAAATCTTACACTTGATTTGACATACATGGCCATGCAAGTGGTTGTGTGTTTAAATATTCTGCGTTGGTATTTGACAGAGATTTGAGGGGGCGTTGGTTGCTCAAGTCCCAGTCATTGTAAGTCGTGTCTCAGTTATGCCTCTTTGAGAATTAAGAATGAAGTGACGAGGTGGTGCTGATGTGGGTACTCCTGCATCTGGGAATTTTCTTGTGGCACATAAAATAAAAGAGAAAGACCAGTCTCTTAAGACCCGAGGTCTGAGTTTTGGGCTGGTGCAATGACACTCTTTTTAACTAAAAAATTTACACTTGATTTCAGTCATTTCTCATTAGTGAATTTAAGGCTGAAACAGCTGATTTTTCCTGCAGATGGCTTAACTGTTTTTCATTTTTTTGTGTTGCTTTTCATTCTAACTGTCATAAATGTGAAAATTGTTCAGGTAGTGCAAATGGGTGCAGGTCCTGTTTCCCATTTGCTGGATCGAGGTATGAATCTGTCATCTGCTTTGACATGTTGAGATCTCTAACTCAGGAAACAAAATGCAATTTCTAAACCAAAAAGTTCTGAGCTATCCAGCAACAGAAGCAAGAGGAAACTTCAAGTTGTTTCTAAAGTGCAGAAAATCATGTTCAGCTGTGCCAGCGAAGACCTATGTATAAGCTCTGTTTAAGCTTCCTAATTTCATCTCGAATATATCATTTTGGAAGTGCCTGCTTTAGCAACTCAGCTGTCAAAGAGGGAATGACAAGCCACTGAAGTGGTCACCTTTCCAGCTGGCATAGTGCTCCCAGAAGAGACTATGCATCTGTCCCTTGAGAGGCAGACTTACAAAATGTTTGAAGTTTTTGCAAACTCAAATGCAATGAATGTCGCCTTAAACATAGTGCAAGGCAACTGATCTGAATAAATAACTGGAAAAGTTGTTCTGCATGTACTGCTCTGGGTGGATTTTCACTAATGGATCTCATAGGATCAACTGGAGATAATGCATCCTGGTAAGTAAACATGAGTGAATGGGATTTCACTCCAAAGTACAGAAGATGCTATCCAAAATTGCAAAGAGAGTATGACAGAGAGTGTCTTTGCTTCTTCTTCCAATAACAACAGAGATATTAACAATGCATTCACCTTACCTAAACTGTAGAGTTTTCCTGTCCAAGATGAAAGTTTTTCCTCTTGTGTGTGTCTGAAGGTCTTCAGGCCTTAGCCTCTTGGATACTTTTTTTTTTTTTTTTTTTCCAAAATAGTAACAGTGATCCTCTCAACTCCCTGGATGGTATGCATTTCTCACAAAGGCTTTGTTTACATATGGGAGCTAAATGCTGAACTATTATGCAGATTTGCATAGTATGCAAGGACTTTGATCTTGACAAAACGCTCCCAAATCTTGGGAGTGATTAACTTTCATAAACAAAGATAGTGTATGTACTGGCAAACTTTTCTTGCTACTTCTCATTCTCTCCCCACCCCTTGCTTCCCCCTTGCCCATCCACTGCTTATGTCAGTGCTGCAGCTAGAAAGATCTTTGTTGCTTTCAGATCCTGTCACCTGCATAACAAAGCAGCGATAGGAGTTGTATCATTTCTGAGCCTTCAGAAGTGTTAACAGATGTGCCTGTTCTTGAAAGCCAAAGAAGGTGCTGTATGAGGAGAGAGCTGAACTAGCTGTAGAAGCTGCAGAAGCTAAGAGAGACTAAATGTAGATGGTAGGATAAAAGCCCGAATTATTTTTTTGGTCTTAAAGCTTCTTAAAATTGAAAACCGTTTTTTATGTTCCAAAGCTATTTGAACCATGTGGGTAGATTTGGAAGGAAGCTTCGTCTGCATGATAGAGCTGTAGTATTGGAAATACGTAATTGGAGTGTGTGTCATATTTGTACGTAGCTTTCACTGATGCATTCATGCTTAGCATTTGCTCAAGGGCAGAGTTGTGCTGAAAATCTCACATAAGAAAGGTGTGATTTCAGGAGTCACTTCAAATTATATCAACATATTTATGAGCTTTAGGTTGCATATTAAGAAAAACTTCTTCCCCAGGAGGGTGCTGCAGCAGTGGAGCAGGTTAGCCAGAGCGATGTGCAGTCTTTGTCCAGGGAGGTTTCCAGGTCAGCCCCAGTCTAGCATTGCACATAGCTCCCCTTTAAGCGGTAGGTTGGACTGGATGACCTTCAGAGAGAGAGATCCCTTCCAACTGCTGTTTCAGTGAGTCTGAAAAGATGCTACCGACACATTTCTTCAGGATAATCTTGTGAGAATAAGCTTTGCCTTGGAGTACCTGTTTTACTGGGACACTGAAACAGTTAATATGTGAATTCACTCATGTATAAAATAGTGGGGCAAGTATGTTTTCACTCTGTCAACATGAAAGATCAAATGGTTTTTCACCGGGACTGGCTGTACTGTAACCTGCAAATGACTAACCTTCAGGAGTCCTGAAATTGACTTCCATAGACTTCTGACAGGGTTGGCAGAGTTCAGTAGTTACGGGGGTTCTTTCCAGTCAGAAGAATAGAGAAGCAACACTGTTTGAGCACAGATAACGTGAAACATAGTGAAGGTAAGACTGACACAAAGATCTTGACAGGTAGTATGTTCACTAGTACAGACTTCCCCAAGTAATTTACCAGTTAAAAATAGTGGAAAGAAAAATTGGACGTATTGCAACGTAAACCACGGGATGGTGTTGACGTAATGTTCGCCTTTTCTTTGCATTAGTCATGTTTTAAAATATTTGGAAAATGCTGTTGGTTGTTACAATATGAGTAGGCTGAAAAGCTTTCTGTGGGCTTTCCAGCATATCACAATATTAATTTAAGCTTGAGATCAGAAATAATCATTTTTGTCTCTCTCCCCTTTTTTTAACTATCACACAACAGATACGTTACATTAAGTGTTACAGCTCTGCCTGCAAATAAATAAAGTCCTGTCAATCAGAGCTGTCAGTTGAAGTCCAAAATGTCTGCCCTACGGCTTCTACATGAAAAAAGAAATCCCAGCAGGAGGTTGAAGAAGGAAAAGTATAATGGGAAGGCTTTCTACATGACAGCATGGGAAGAAGTAGTATTTTTGCAACATTTTTGTTGTATTGCTGTGGTGCCCATTCATGGGCACTGCAGAAGTGATTTCCATATGTAAGGGAAGGGTGCTAAGTCCTGGTCTGTATCCTGAGCGGGCTTTATGAAGCTGTGTTCACCCTTACTGGGTAAGATGAAATAGGGCAGACTTACATGTACAAATCCCAACCAAAGCCGTTTGATACCAAAGTTGCAGAGAACTGTGTTGTTTTGATTGCTGTGTGTTTTAAGAAAAGGAATTAAAATCTATTTTGCTAGGAAAGACCTATACCTTTTAGTCAGGAAAAGAAATTGCAAGTCTTTCCTAGCAAATTATGCTGGACTTGTGCATTTTTATAGTCGTTTTGAAAGCATGATGATAAGGTCAATAGTTCTGTATGCATTTTCAGGTTACTTGCAAGTTGCTGAATGCTAGGCCTTCTAGATTTTTATTTTTTAAAATCTGCTTATTTTTATTTATACTTTCTAAGTCCATTCAGTGGTTAGATGTCATTGCAGTAAGCTTCTGGGCATTCTGCCAAGTCTTCAGTATTGTTGGGATGCTGGATAAAGTACAAAGAAAAATGCTTGTGTGTTTCTTTGTAAAATTTTACAAGTAGCATATAGCATCAGAGGACCCGTCTTATTAAAGTAAAAGCAGAACTAGATGAAAACAGGACTGACTCTTACTTTCTCTGGCTATCTGTACAGCTAGTTAGAATGTAATGTTCACTTTAACATGTAAGAACTGCAAATATCTGCAAATTAATAAGAAAGTCTGAGCTAGAAATGTAGGCTTTTGGCAGCCAAAGGTGTCTGTGTTTAATACTGTAAAATCGTGTAACAGCGTAACTGTGAAGATAAGCCTTTTCTGAAGTACTAAAACCAAACAAAAATAGTTGGAAATTTTAGAAGCTCACCATTATTGTTGCCTCTCTTACAATTGATCCTGTAGGTATAATGGCATGCTTGGCAAAGCGTTGTTCCTCTGCATACGGTGTATGGTTTCGACACACGTTCTCAACCTTTTTTTAAAAAAAGCTTTGTCTATTTTTTAAAGTTGTTTTTATGTCACAACATGACAATAATTTGATTCAAAGGTGGTAAGATATAGGAGCCTGGGGGAACAGGACTAAACGTTTTTTTTTGTTGTTGTAGAATATACTATGGTCAAGCCGATTGTTCATTTCCCAGGTTAATTTCTGCGTAAACATGATTTCTGTGTGTCAAAAAATCCCTCAAAATATAGATACTCGCTTGGAAATCTGGTTTGAGGTGGAGCAAGTGCCACATGCTCCCTTGTACTCTTTTTTTCTTTTTTTTTTTTTCCAAGTGTGTTTTGCTATATACATTGCACTGCAAAGAGCAAAGCAATGTAGCTGCAGTATTTTTCCACTGCATTTTAGGGAAGATGTTTGTAAATGAGTCTGAATGGAGATTGTTATGCTTTGATAAGAATTGAAAGGGATTCTGTTGCATGCTTTGGAGTACTCGTTAGGCAAGATTACTTTCTATTGTAAGTTACAGACTTTTTACATGAGAGTTTGAGAACAGCTATGCTGTGCCTGCTCAGAGAATGAATAGGATTTAAGCCTCTGACACTATAACGACATAAAAACAAAAGTGCTTTTGTTTTTCCTGTAGGAAAATAAAATACAGAAGACAGGAATTTAAACTTGATTTGTTTGATCTTCTTGTGTAATTGCTTCTTTTACTAATTTCCTCTCTCTTTTTCTTCCAAGTATGTGCTGAAGCTTTCAATCCAGATGAAGAGGAAGAAGATACAGAACAAAGGGTAAGAATGAGTGAATTGCATCATGCACAGTTCTCTCTACAGTTTGACAGGCAAATGTCTGTACGTCGTCTTTACCTTGCCACTTGTGCATTTCGTTCTGAGAGGCTGTGTGGTGTGCTGACATTGACTAAGTGACATTGCCCCAAAATTTAGGGCTGCTTTGTCTCATGCACTTTTTTAGTCACTATAGCTTTAACATAATTTTACTTCAAAGAACTTAAGACCTGTGCTTAAGTCTACTATCTATAAAAGTTTGGATATTTTCCTTTTTAATTATCTTAAAGGCTTGTTGAGGCAATTCCTAGAGCATCAATGCTGTTGTGAAGAATTAGTTAAGCTTTGCCACAGCTGTTTCTTCATGGGTGCTTAAAATTCTTCGCATGCTTTTTACTGCCTTTCTTGTCAAAGCAGTTCTGCCTGGGTAGGAGAAATACTTTGTTGAAATATTTTGAGACTGTGGCCACCTGTTGTTCTATTGTTTTTGAAAGTTGGGGATTTCTAGGAATTGCAAGTCCAGATACTGTGATTATATTTCTTTAGAGATGCTTTTATGTTAGAAAATGCTGTAGCCTGGCTAGTGAGGGTTAATGTTTTCTCTCTGGACTTCTGGTGTTCCATTTTCAGATTCCATCTCAAGGATGCTTACACTTTTGCAATGAAAACCTACGTCTAATTTAATTTCTCTTTAAAAAGAAGATCCTTCATAGATAAAATGCCATAAAAAGAAAAAAAAAAAGACCATCATCATCCAAATGCTTGTAAACCTGGACATGTTTATTCCATGAAAAGTCTTAATTTTCCTGACTGCTGATTCAATATTCAATTTTCTTTTAAAACAAGGATCTGAGATCTGCTTAACTTTGAACAATGAATTTTTAGAAAAGCCTACTAATGCAATGTTTTTTGCAATTCTTGTTATTCCAGAAATATAGTTAATGTGGTGATGTGAGGTATTTAATATTTTTATATGTGGTTTCGTAATTAGCCCCCAACAAGCACATACATAAACATTGTTATGACAGTGAGTGTTGGTTTCTTTAACCTGGTGAGATCTTTATAACTGGAAAGAAGTAACAAAAAAAAAATCTCTCAAACAGCAAAGCTTTTATTTAGGTAATTTTGTTGGGAAAAAAAAATACACTTTATAGATGTTATTAGATGGGCTGAGATACATATGTATCATAAAACTTATATACTGCCTGTATGCCAGCAATAAATGTATTGGGACTAATATAGCCAGAGTTTACAAAGAAAACTGTTGACTTTTTCCTCTGCTGCGAATGCTCAAGCCTTGACTGTATCTGTGGCTGTATTAGAAGGGAAGGGAAAGGAAAACACATCCTCTTCTTTTTTGTCTGTCTTGACTATTATTTTGCATGTGTTAATTGTCAGCAAAATATATTTCTTATGTCTCTCTCTTTCTATTTTGCATCGTATGTTTATGTATAAATACTGTTTATGCAAAAAAGAACTGTATACTTTGACACTCTTAAATTGTGTTCTGCTTTTTCACTGTGAAGTGAAGGTTCAGTCTGTAATCATAACTCTTAGTTGTCATGACAGTTTTGTTTTACTTTGTTCTAAAGGTAGTTCATCCGAAAACTGATGAACAGCGATGCAGACTGCAGGAAGCATGTAAAGATATCCTGCTCTTCAAAAACCTAGATCAGGTAATACCATTTTAAGGAAATCCTAACTGGAGATGATGGTTTGTACATACAGGTAATAGCTTGATCCAACAGTCCAGACACTTGTTTGCATTATGATAGTTCATGAAGTATTAATTATACGCAGGCTGGATTGGGACATGTGTTTGGAGATCAACAATCAATGAAAAGTATAAGCAAACGTGTCAAATTGTCAGTTACAATGATTGTAACATCCTTCTCCCTGCAAATTAAATTTTTTTTCTCGTACAGAAAAGTGTGATTTTTTTTTGTTTTGGTTTTTTAATTCTTTTGCTTATCTTTCAATATTTGCTGTGGGGTACTGTTGCATCTGATTTCCTTTTCCCTGGAAAACAGTTCATAATTTTATGGGCAATTTAAAAAGGAAATTACTTACATAATTGTGATATTGAACCTGTCCACATTTGCATGGTTTCAGATTGCTACGTCTTTTTCTTAAATGCCCATGTGTCAGTATTTTTTCTGTAAATGAATGTAAAGTAATATTTTTAGGGTGTTCCTATTCTTACTCGTCTTATTTTTATAGCTGAAGTTGATTATTAATTACTCATTGCCTCAGGATTGAGGTTTAATGGTGAGCACTTAGTAATCTTAATTGGTATGAATTTTTTTAATGAAGATCATAGTTCAGGAACCTTTGGAGATCCTCTAATCCAGCCTCTGAGAGGCCATAAAATAAATGCATCTCATCTCTGGTCTGGTGTTTCCATGAAAGCAGAACTGACATCTCTACTACAGGTTAGGGAAGAATGAAAGCTGTTATGCCAGCGATGGTCCCTGCAGCTTCCTGGTTTAAATCATGGAACTTTGCCTGAGCTAAGAAAGGATGCATGCAGTAGCTTATGGTTTCAGAAATGCTGCTCAGCTTTCCCTGAAAACCAGGAAGTTCTCCCAGTTCTTGGTTGCTGTACAAACCCCAGGAGTCATTGAGCTGCATTCTCAAAATAATTGTTGAAAGCTTTTGATTGCAGCAGGCTTTAGGAACTGACATTCTGTCAAAAAGTTTCCTCGGAAGCTGTCCTTTCCAAGCCTGGCCTTTCACTGGTCTAGGATTCTTGTTGTTGTTACGCCTATTTACTTAAGACATTTTAAAGGTTCCTTTTGCAAGTAACCTGAGGGTGTACAGTAAAAAATGAAACATATTGAAGAACATTCAACAGCTCAAGGGGTATATACAAAATGTTATCACCATTCAATTGAGTAGGCCAATCTTTAGCTGCCAGCAAAATCACCCAGAAGCAAAAATTAAGAACCAGTTTATATTCAAATACGACTTTGAAAAACAAATTTGAGGTAAGAAAGTGGGCTTGGAAAGATACTGCTTCCTGGGAAAAGCTTTCTAAGCAGCTGAGAAGTAATGGAAATGATCTGAACTGCAACTGTTAATAACTCAGGGTTTAAGATAGCACATAGCTGAAGAAGATGACTGCAGTCCGTACATTGATTGTAGTGTGATAAAGGGTACTTAGCAGAGAGGGGAGAGCTTTCCTAGTAATAGGTATAAAGGCAGTATGGAACTTGCATCCTTTCACCCCTCCCAATAATTTCTTTTTAACTCCCTCTTTATTATGTGACTGGTTTGGAAGGTTGGCTGTAGAATACCTACTGAAAGGCATAATGTGTGGCTGCTGCTTTTGCTAAATATATATTGTCCTTTAATAATTGTGAGGAACGCTTTCAAATTAAGGCTCAAAATACAGTTTTTCTGCTTCATAACCTCTGAAGAGTGTCATGTAAAGCTGTTAAATACAAGCAAACAAACACAACAACAACAAAACTGCATAAAACCCCTTTAGGAGTAAATATGATTGTGTGATTCAAATGTCCTGGTCAAATTCATCCCTTTTCTGCTGGTTGTATTTAGGTGAACCGTGCTGAATTTAGGCCCAGTGACTCAACAGCCCTTTTAAATGTCTTCACTTGCATGAATAGTTGCTGTAATATTTGGTATCAAACACAAGGAAGCTGGTGTCCAGCAAGGTTCACATTAAACTTTGGACTGAAGTCAATTCAGATTGTCACAGAGTTTAACCCTGAGAGATTTTGAGCATCTCCAATGACAAACCTGCTTTATTTTTCAATATAAAGCTCTGTGTGATGTATCGTGTAGTCCACGATGTCTTATAAATTAGTTTGTAGAATCCTAGTTACAATTGAATTTTGTACTGGGTGAGAGCAATGACTGTTATCCTTACCAACAAGGCCCCTGAGCATGCTCAGTACCTATATTTAAACCAAGAGGGTTTTTTACAGTTCAGAAATCTGAGGAAGCTTATCCTTTTATTGACAGAAGAGCTCAGTGTTTTATTTACTTAAAATGATAAGTCTTTGCCTGTTTATCCTCCAAATAAAGTATTATTGAGTTAGAGTATTTTTAAAAAGCTTTTTAAAATCTACATTGCTTGTTCTCTGATAACTGTTACTTAAATGCATGCCATGAAATATGTGGTTAAAATAAGTGGCTTTCATGTAATGATTGTTTGTTTAGTTTAAGTATCAGGAGAGTTTTTAAAGATGAAGAAAACAGGATTCTAGTGAAAAGATAGGCAATGTTTTCAATACAGTGGTGCCTACAGATGCTGCAATGATTATTTCCAACTTAAGGAGTGCAGTAAATATTTCAAGTGTATCTAGCAGCATAAAGACTAGTTTGCATGTTCACACAGTATATCTTTAGAAACTCAGCTGTGATCTACATCTTCAACTTCGAACATCTGGTCATTGAAAATGCAATGAAAGTCTATTGTTAATGGACTTCGGAGTTAAAAAAAAAGGTAAAGTAGCTCAGTATTGAGGCAGGGCATTTATACGGCATCATCTCTCTTGGCCTTCACAGCTTCCCTGGCTGTGCTGCCTACAAAAAAAGTTTAGTCGTGGCTCATCAGAGAAACCTAGCTCGAGTCTGCTTTGCAGACAAGCATTATCCTGTTTTCTGTATGTGCTTCCCCATCTTTACCTAGCTGATCTCATCTTTGGCTGCAATTGCAGGTTCTCTAAGACCCAGACTATCTAGGGAAATAACTGTTTGTATAGGATCTCATTCAGTACAGTCCTGATCATCACTGGGGCTCTTAGGTGATGACAGTACAAATAAGTTACTAATAAATCATGATGCAGTTTCTACACATACATACATATAAAGAAATATGTGTACTGTTGACTTAAATCAATAGATACCCATTGCAGTGAAGCTGTGTCAGATTATACCAAGTGAGAGCTTGCTGTATGTGTGCGCTTTGGCACTGAAATGGTATGCATAAGTTAAGACGTTTGGACATAAATTTGATATAATAGCTCTTCTGTAATGGGAGTATCTATGTTTGTCTGCATTATCGAACTTAAATTAATAAACTGAAAACAAGTAACTTACTAGTGGAAATCAACATTTCATACCAGTATTACTTGTATTTGCCTATAGTAAAAATAATGCAATGCATGTTGCACTTCACTCTCCAGTGTGAACTCGCCTTTGTTCGGCAATAATGCTGAAGTGTATCTTGTGAGAGTTTTTTTATGCCCCTCCTCCCCATTCTTTTTGTAGGAGCAGCTGTCTCAGGTCCTTGATGCCATGTTTGAGAGGAAGGTGAAACCTCAGGAACATGTGATTGACCAAGGTGATGATGGAGACAACTTCTATGTCATCGAGCGGTAAGGAGCTGTACTTTAGAGTATATTTCTTTTCAGTCTCTTAGAAGTGGCAGGGAATGCTTACTGCAGGACAGCTTCTGAAGGAAACTTAACTTTTTGCAGTTGTTGCCTCTTCCTTTGGTCTTTCCATTTTCCTGTTTAGACCCCCATTGACTTTTGGATCATTTGCCCAGGGGCAAACAAATGAGAGGTGGACATCTCAAACCTGCTGGGTTTTAACAAATTCTGTGTGACTGTGTAAAAACTCAAGTACCACTTTCTTTGAGGGAAGGCCTGCAGCTTGAGCTTGCCTGTGATTTGTTCAGTTTAGCTTTTCTGCCCATCGGCATGCGCGTAGCTTAAAACCAGCCATATTACATGCTGTTTCTAAACCAGTTCCTTTCTGAAGAAAGGAGGGGGAAAAGCAGCAAAATAAACCATACGGTAAGGGAAGGATAGGAGATTATTTTGGGGAAGGAGAATACAGGAAATAAAAATCCATGGTAGTGGCTACCATGGAACAGCCTGGACCTTGTCCACTTAATTTTGATCACTGACTTTAGAGAGGCATGTGGTTATTTTGCTTCTGTTGGTCATGTGATTTGTATTTGCAGAGTGTAAGGTGCCATTTTGTAATTTCTTGCATCAAGCAAATTCATATGATAATGTTGTAGATCATATTATATGCCTGTTGCAAATACATATATATATGTGTGTGCCTGTGTGCACATTATGAGTATCTTTTACCCTTTTGGAAGAAATTCTGGCTAATGTTACTTTTAGTCACCGTATTTGAAGAAGAATTAAGGGCATAGACTTATTTCCTCCTGTAAAGCTGTACTATTAAACAGAATATTACTGATGAATTATAAATGTCTGTTGGAACATGATCTTAGCAAACTACTTTTTTGACGCACTGGTACCTTCCTTATCACTGAAATAATGGCACCATTAATATTGTATTAGATGCTTTCAAAGCAGTTCTTCAAGAAAACGTGTTGCCTTTTCAGTTGTCATTTATGCTGTGTTTAGGGAATTTTCAAAAGAATTTCTAGGCTAGAAACTGTTCTTTTTACATGATCCTTGTTCATTATACAGATTGATTAGTGGAATTACAGAACATAAGGCTGCCTGAAATACGTTCTGACCATATGCCCATTCCTCTGTCCCCTCCCATACCATCCCGTTAGCCTAAACCAGTGCTTCATTTCTACCCTCAGTTATCTCCCTCAACTGCTCTGCCTCCAACCAATCCCATGTCTTTGGCTAGACAGGACAAATTCCTTCTCTTGCCATGTTCACTGGGGAGATCAGGCTGTCCCAGGTAAGAGTAAGGTACTGCAGATCAGAACTCATGGTAGCCAGAGGGGGGGATGGGAGCAGTCTTTTTTCAGTGGTGCCCAGTGATAGGATGAGGGGTAACGGGCACAAGCTTGAACATAGGAAGTTCCATCTTAACATGAGGAGGAACTCCTTTACTTTGAGGGTAGTGGAGCACTGGCACAGGCTGCCCAGAGAGGTTGTGGAGTCTCCCACTCTGGAGACATTCCAAACCCGCCTGGATGCCGTCATGTGCAACCTGCTGGAGGTGACCCTGCTCTGTTGGGGGGGTTGGACTAGATGATCTCCAGAGGTCTCTTCCAACCCTGACCATTCTGTGTGATTCTGTGATTTCGGGTGTTTAAGTCTTTGCTTTGTTTTGCTCTCGAGGTATAATACATCAGTAACATAAGTATGTTGCCAAAAGTATGTGGTAGAAGGGCTG
Organism: Charadrius vociferus; assembly: GCF_000708025.1. NCBI lineage: Eukaryota > Metazoa > Chordata > Aves > Charadriiformes > Charadriidae > Charadrius > Charadrius vociferus. The sequence goes on along the minus strand of NW_009650170.1, from coordinate 1,003,758 downwards.
TACAGTGAAGGAAATTAAACTCGGTGTTGTCTAGCAATAGAGCGTACCAGCCTTCGCTGTAAACACCAACTCGGCTGCAACTCTTATGTCGGCTATTCAGTTATTACAAAGAATTCTAAGGTTGTGAATTTTCTGTCCCCCTCTTCCCCTTTCCAGTCCTCCTCCACCCCTTTTTTTTTTTTTTTCCATGCAAAAGAATATCAGGATACTGGTGCTTATGGAAAGCTACAACATTTCCACTTGGCTGCAAGTGCAAATTCAGAGGACTCTGTCTCTTTCAAGGCATCAGTAAGCATGTCTTGTTACTCGAAGATAATCATTAATGCCTAAATATCCCCGAAGATTGGTTTCTGCCTGTCTGAATGAACAGTGAGTTTGTGTTGCGGAGCTAACTCTTTAGCTTCTTGCCTGCATAGAAAAACAGGCTTTCTGGCAAAGGCTTTTTTTTTTCCCCCTCTCAAAGTCTTCTGGTTGTAATACTTCCTTTCCAAATCACTTTTGTATGAGCATCTTTTACCATGCGCAGAGGGACAGCAGGCAGGATAGATGCAACTTAAGGATGCAGCAGCTATTTAGTGCTTACTGCATGGAAGGGAGAGCTAGGACGAATGTGTTGCGTGGCTAAACATTAGTATGCTCGTCACTGCTGAGGAGGCACCTGATGAGCCTGTGCTGATTGAGCAGTTGTCAGTCAGGAGGGGCAGCACTGGCCTCTGCATCTTGGAACAGGCTGATCCGCAATCTTGCTGAGTTGCCCTCTTCTGCTTTTCTGCTTTTTTTTCCCTTGCGGTTTTATATTTTTTCATGTCAGTATTTTTCTTTTGAGTCCTTGAGCTCCTAACGATTACCATCTCAATGATTACACTTTGGTCTGTGTTTCTGTTCTTCTTATCTTGCAGGGCTTTAGCTCACGGTCTGTCTCACAGCTCTGCAACAGTTTTCTCAATAAATCTGAGCCAAGGTCACCCAGTGGTGCCTCACCAATTCAGTCCTTGGGCCACATACAGCTGAATGCTTGGCTGAAGGTTACGTGGCTATAGTTATTTGGAAATAAATGGCACTAGTAAGTGACTTTCAGGCTGAGGGATGGGAAGAAGTTGCATTTCGCTTAAGGTGCTCACAGATGGCTCCTCTAGATCAAAACGACCTCTGAAGATTGTTGCTTCTGGTATCTGTCAGAGAATTATTAAGGGATATTGGACATTGCAAGAATTAGTGAAACTTCCCGTCAACACTAATCCTTATTTAGTTTACTGTTAGCAGGCTGTTGGGTTTCTTTCTCTGTTTCCTAGGTGTGAGTAAGCAGTAGAGTGTAAAAAGTGTCTCGTAAGGATGTTATGCAATCTTCATGAGCCTAGCTTCCTCCTTTAGCTTTTTGGTGACAAAGAGAGACTAAATGTCTTGAATCTTCTGACATCTCTGAGTCTGGCCCATCTACTATTGTGATTCAGTAGCCAAACTTTTTCTCTGGGTCTGAAAGGCTTTAATATAGTAGACCCTCAAGTCATTGTGCAAAGCTTCCTCACTTTGATGTATTGTAATTGTTTGTTTGATGTAATGTCCAATTTGTGGAATCTCCTACAAATGAAGCTGGCATAAAGCTGTTTTATAGCACATTTTTTAGATGGAGCAGTGTTCAAAGATACCTAACAAACCCAGGGCTGTCCATCAGCAATCCTGAAAGACCTTCTGCTGTTAATACTAGGCAAGTCTCACCAATGAGTCTGTTCCTTACTTGTTTCCCATGAGAAGTTTCACCTACTGCCATCTCTGTTGATTCTTTTTTTTTTTTCTTATGTGGATAATGATGTTCTGGGAGATAATATCATTCCTTCTGAAAAAGATCTAAACTCCTGGGGAAAATTGTGTGTATGTGTGTTCAGCTGCTTAAAGGCGGGATGGTGTTCCCTACCTGCTTTTCTCCAGGGCATGATATATTTTGTAATATCTCTTAGGTCAGTAGCTAGTCCCTGAATGATCTCTGGTGCCATAGCTGAGAATTAATCAAGCCTAGTCCAGCTGTATTTTTTTAATTATTTTTTTAAAGCCCCAAGCCTAAGACAGTCCCAAGGGTATTATAGACACTTGTTTGACTTTTAACGGGCAACCTTTTGGTGCACAGCCGGTTTCTTTATCTACAGTTGCTGTGGTGCAGTTTGATCCAGATTTGTATTGAGCTTTGACTTGCTGGACTTGTACCTGCATCTTCATTAGAGTAGTCTTTTGATTCTTAGTAAATTCTGGGTTACTGTTCCCTTAATTTCATTATGATGTAGGAAGTGTGACTCTTGGAGAACAGGGTGAAGAGGCCTTTCCAATTTAAACAGGTTACAGCTCCCTATGAACAACGTACAAGAAGGCTTCTGGTACTTGAACACTTTTCTCTTGATCTGTTTAGAGATCCTACCTAGATGTCAGCAGTTTTAGAGAGCTTTCCTGTTTCTAGAAGTGGGCTATTAAAGGGTGTGGGGGGGCAGGGAGTATTAAAAATCTTTTAGGTTGGCTGCCTTAGTTTGAAGCCACTGTGACCCTTAATGTTCTGCAAAACTGCTGGAAGTTATTTACCCGCGCTTGCTAAGCTTGTGCATCCTACAGTGTCGCCTGAGCACACAGAGCTTTGTGAGAGCCAAACAGACTCTCTTCAAGATGAAACATTGCATGCTGTAACCTGTGTTCTTCAGTAGCCACACCTCCATAAAAATGGTGATAAAATTGCTTGGTTCAGCTGTCAGCGTGCTCAGATTTGCAGCGTGGTGTGAAGTTGAACTGAGTGATAAAAGTTTTGGTCATAAGGGATCCATTAGACAAATACCAGGTGAGAAGTTGTTGCCTATGGAGTTTTCTGTGCTACAGTGTAAAGATGTGGCACGTATAACATTCCTGAGCCAGCTTTAAATCCTCCAACTTGAGGATCAGTATGTGCTGCTCGTGTTAAGACTGGTCAGTTAGCACTGCAAAGCTAACTCAGTATCTTAGGTATGTAAAGAAAGGCCCTTTCTGTGATCTTTGTGCTTCTACAGCATTCCTGTTTTCCATACAAGAGTTGGATAGTTTGAATCTAGCAGGGGCATATGCAGATACAAGCTACAACTGCATCTTGGGGTTATGATGTAGACATACCCTTCAGCTGGAGTTAAGGCAAAACTATAGCAGCAGGTGAGCATCTGAATTGAGTTTATCCCAAAGTTACTGTAGCAATGCACTGAGGAAAATGGGTAATAGAAACTCTAGATGGATCCAGGTCATTCTAAAGGGGCATCGCTGGGTAAGATGCACGCTCTGAAAAGACAAATACTGTTAAAGATGATGAAACTACCTATCACCCTGTCAATAGCAATGTCAACATACTATGCAGAGGGAACCAAGCAGGTGTTGCCCAGATCTATAAGGAGTGAAATGCATTATTAAGAGAGAATTATTGTGAAAATAGTGTGGATAGAAGGAGCTTAGTGTCAGACAATTGGAAAGATCAATAAAACATGTTCCATCTCACCTGGCAATAAGAGGACTATTTGGATAACAGCAAAAAGCCGTTTTTATGATCTATACTGGAATGTTGTCTAATAAAAAGCATCTATTCCATTGTTTTCCAGGGGATTGTATGACATTGTTGTAGCAAAAGACAACCAGTCGCGCTGTGTGGGCCGCTATGATAATCACGGTAGTTTTGGGGAACTGGCATTGATGTACAACACTCCTAGAGCTGCCACCATTGTTGCCACAACAGAAGGAGCCCTTTGGGGACTGGTAAGGAAAAGGAATTGCTCTCATCTGCATAATGTTTTAAATACTAACTCACCGTGTCCAGTGCTTCTCTTGGTATGACTCTTTGTGCCAATAGCTATTTTATCATGACCTGTTATCTCACCTCCTGGCATAAGAGATCCATTGTGCAAATCTTTTTGGCCACCTCGCTAGAACACCTTGTCTGTAAAAACTATATCACTCGTTTTATCTGTCCCTTTATTATTTTGCATTTGCTGTAATCATGGCTTTTGTTAGGGGAGGGAAAAAAACCTGGGTTTGTTTTCATCCTGCAGAGGACAGTGGAGGCATTAATGCATATATTTTATGGGAGGGGGAAACAGTATCTAAATGTTCTCTGTTTTCAGCTCACCTTCCTACCATTTTGTCTGCTGTAAGGGGAACGGGAAGGTGTTAAATATCTTCTTGAGGGTGTCAGTAATTTGAAGAGCTAGGAAAACTGTCCAAAGCTTTGTTTTCCTTCAGAATAAACTGTCATGAGGTTTCTGGTCCCTTTGTGTTGCCCTGGCAGAGGTTCTCAGGTCAGCATGACCTACGAGATACCAAGCTAAATGATGGTGTTGCTTTGTCTATAGCCCAGCAGTGTTGAATGTGAAGCTGTAGACATTAGTTTCCTTTTTTAGTTCTTTTCTATGTCCTATTTGGATAGGGTTATTTTCACAGTGCTCTCTTACTCATCTGTGAGGGCTCACATAATAAGTGGATTGTGCGATCAACGAAGCCTTTGAAGCCAGAAGTGTTGTATGCTTTCTGTGTGCGCTGAGCTCCTCGGCAACTATCGCTGGGGGTTGACCATGTGTTGTGACCTTGATTATAGGACTGATAAGCTGCTACACACGGCTTGCTTATGCAATCTCGGCGCTTGCTGAGAGATCTGACTTCTGACTTCCCTTTTCTTTGTGAGCTGAAAGAAAAGATTTTGATAAATCAACCAGGGAGTAATGTCAGAATCTAATTTCTTGAACAAGACAGAACAAAGCAGCTACCTACAAACTGAGCTCATTCATAAAAGGAAGAAAATGAGATGATGATTCTTTGTTCCATTTTGCCTTTGAAAAGAACTGCAGAAATTGGGTTGATTTTGGGTTTGTTTTTCTGTGATTACATTCACTTAATTAGCAAGCTGTAGTTGAAGGGGGACCTCTTGCTAGTCATCTGTCCTCTGGATATTTTATTAATTAAGGCTGCATTTTCCTGCCTAAAACTTCAGTTATTTCTTCCATTTATTCTGTCGTTGCCATGTTTTACTGTACTATTTTGTGTCTGATGTAGTTTAAACATTTTTATTAGTCTGCAGAAGTCATTGCTAAAGCTCATGGGTTATCTGCCTTTTAGGAAATGTGGATTACTCCTGCTGCATTGCAGACTTAGGCCAACAAAAGCTCAGGGACAAAGCAGTTATCAAACGTGGGTCTCTTCTGAAGCAGAGAAATATCCTCAGCCTTTGCTACTGAACATGTCTGGGGAAAACCTCACGATCACACACACGTCCTTCGCTGTTCTGCCTTTTTTGTTCAAATACTGCTGCTTCTCCTCCGTTACTGATACTCTCAAACAAATGAATTCTGATTATTTTATGCTTTTGCAATTCCCCATACCATTTCTGCACCTTTCTGCTTCTCCAAACACGTACATTTGAAGAGACTTCTACCACTGAAGAATTTCTTTAAAAAAATAAAAATATCCCTTGTGCTTTATCATCTCTTGTTCTCTTTTGGATAACAGTAATACCATTCTTCCTTCATCCTTTACCTCCTTCAACTTTTATGTTCCACTAGTGTCACCTGTCTGTCATTGCTTCAAGTTACAAGTATTTGCAGCTTGCATCCCATAAAACTGTTCTCTTACTTGAAAATACCTCTTCACCTCAAAACGTGTCTGCTAAGTTATCAGTTGATGTTTTCAGAAAATGATATCCAGAGGAATGCCTCTCAGGACTCCAGATGTTTCTGCTAATTGTGGTATATGTAAACTTGAAAGATTTCTTTTTTGTACTATTTTCCTAACCAAATTTCTGCTCCTTTCCTCTGACTTTTTTTTTTGTTAATTTTTACACTTGTGTCCTCGTGTTGTGTAAGGTAAACTCTGTGACTCTTGCTCTTTTCGTAATTCAGTGCTGATCCTAACAGTGACCAGGGGCATTACTGTAATGTGAACACTAACAAAAATACCTGGTGGGCAAGTACCCTTCCCCTTAGCCCGGACCTGCTGTTTAATTTCAGCTCTTTTGTGGCCTTTCTCATCGGTGTTTGCAGTGGTTGAGCCCTGCCTTTTCTGCGTGGAAATAAAAAGCATTTTGTTAAGATCTCTGACAATAAACTCTTAAATATGTCTGCCGTTGCAGCTACTGAGAGAGGAGCTGTGGTTAACTGGGCGAGCTTACCTTCACTTGGGCACGTAGTGCCGCCCAGTGGCCACGCAGCCTGCACATCGCTGGCTGCTGCCTGGGGAATATGCCTGGGATGGCAGGGGGCTTGGTGGGAATCTTGCCCGATATTTGGGCTTCAAAAGCAAACCAAACAGTTTTTCCATCAGGAGGGTGCTTATGTTGCATGTGGACAGCTGGCAATTAGGAAGTAGTCGTTGCAAAAAGCTGCCTAGAAGGTGGAGGAGTGAATCAAGCCTGTTGCTGCTTGATACTGTGTTCCTGATCTATTTCAGACAAGTATAAATCTCCAACTTACTTTTGAAATCTGTGACTCAAGTAGAGAAGAATCCAATTCAGACTTAATCCTGCAGTTGCCCTTACAAATAAGTGTTGGGAATTCCAATTTCCAATGGCTTCAGCAAGAAGAGCGTAACTTCTTCATTGTATGAGGAAGTATGAAAGCTATATTAACAGCCAAACAAAACCCAAAACCTCAACCTTGAAGAACAGTACAAGATAGACTAAAAATGGAATTCTTAATTCTTACAGCTCCCTGTTTTTCAATTTGTAATCACAACAAGTACTCTCACAAGAGCTGTCACGATCACCATTGTGATGGATATGGTATCACTTTAACAGCTGGCTTCTCAAGCCCAGTGTTTGTTGCAAATACTAGTTCATGTTTGTCAGTTCTTTAAACAGGGAACATTTTAGTTGAGAGGAGTAATGTATTTGTCTGTGCTGTTTCTTGCAGGATCGAGTGACATTCAGAAGAATTATATTGAAAAATAATGCAAAGAAGAGGAAGACATATGAATTATTTATTGAGTCTGTGCCCCTTCTTAAATCCTTGGAGGTAAAGCCTCTCGGAGACATCTGCATCAAATTCTTGCATTAGCATTAGCTCTGCAGTCAGTGTTTCTGCTATATCAGAAATCCGTGTCATATTTGCTTAGAACAAAATTTTAAGAGCTGCTTTGGTATCACATTTACTGTACAACTTAATTTGCTTTGTTGAACTTGTACACTTTTTTTTTTTCATATCCTTTGTTCACAGTAAGCGATTTGCTGATTTTTATCTCAGTCTGTGTAAAGGTTTAAAAAAAACCCCACAAAACATCACAAAATAAAAAACATCTATAAATATGTCAGAGAACAGGCATTAAAGTGAAAATTGGAATTCAGGTCTATGGTTCCCTTTGAGGGTGTGATACTGAAGTAATGATACAATTGCTGGGATATTTGGCCTTCATCAGCCATGAATGATTTTAAATTTGAGACAAAAATGTGGGCCATAGTAGGTCTTGCTTTAATCTTAACCGATATTCAGGTGGTAGACTAAGAATAGGCTAAAGGGAAGCACTGCTAGCTGGGAACAAAATGACCAGGCAGATCTCACGATGTGTGTGGTGCATGACTTCAGGAACAATGTGTAAGTTGTCACTTCTAAGCTATTGGTTCAGCCCGTATCTTCAGAGGGCTTTTGGAGCCATAGGGAACTGCTTTGAAATTAGTATATGTCTTTCTTTGCCTTACACCATAACTTAGCTTTTCTCTATTTTCTCATCAAAAGAATATTTTTCATCATTAATCTTTACTATTTGAGAAAGAATTTTTAATCCCTTTGAGAGAAGATAACAAAATTGCAAAGCATCATTAGGTGTGAACAGCAACCTCTAATATATATTAGTTTGGACATATGTTGGTAGCTGTGGAATGTGTAAATTGCACAACACCTTCTCCCTCAGTGCCTGGCTTAAACTAGTTCCATCAATGTGACTTTTTTGAGCATAAAAATGACTCATAAATATTTAAAGATCTAGAAAAATAACTCATTAGCACTGTATGGCTTTTTGCATGACACGCTGCAGTTGAATCATGTGTGGATCAGAATTAAGTTTCTCAAACTTGGGCTAGATTGAGGTGCCTTTGTGGAATAAATGGATTACAACTGAATCATCTGTTGAGATACTCATTTTAACTGAAGGATTTTCTTCCTTTCTTAATATGCTTTTTACACTACTCTGAAGCAATAAAATTGTTTTGGGGTGTTCTAGATGGGCAGTGGGAAACATAGAGATAAATTGAAGTGTTCTTCTGGTGTATGAAGACTAAGGCATACTTCATTGCCTGTCAGATTAGTACCTCTTGCCCTTGCTGCTGGGCGTCCTGTTGCAGTGCCTGCTTACAGTTTAGAGCCAGTATCCTTTTCATAGCCCTGTTCTCTCTCCACTGTAGGAATGAGTTCTGGGACACAAAAAAACCCCACATATTCAAGTATATGGTGATTAAAATATTTTGAAAATGTCTTGCTTTCGTTTCTCATTCAAGTTTGTTCCTAGGAAGTTTATGACATTTTTTCTGAGTGTTTTCTTCAAATTTCAACTGAATCTTAGCGGATGTGATTTTGGTTTGGTGGTGTTTTTTGTTGTTTTCATTGGCTCTAAACCAGCCAAATGAGTTACTTATTAACTTTGGGGGTAAGAAAAGTGCATGGATGGGACACTAGACAATTTTCTTTCCCTATTGATTATGGTAGTCTTGAAAGCTGTGGTGCAGTACAACAATGTCATTGTGGTAGGGGCTCTATTTTTCAGCACCCAGATACTCTGTGTTTGTGTCTAGTGAATGCTTCTTCATTTCAGGGCTACAAAGTTTATAAGAGGTGTACTATAATAATTGATGATGTTTAATTTTCCTCTTTGTTCCAGGCATCAGAGCGAATGAAGATAGTGGATGTTATAGGGGAGAAAGTGTATCAAGATGGGGAACGTATAATTTCTCAGGTACTTGAAGTCTAAATTTCTATTTATCATTCTCCTTTCTCTGCTTCTTTTTTCCTGTTTAGGATTGACATATAGAATCCTACTACTTGGACCGGCTTGGCATCACTTATTCTTTTAATGCTTTCTATTTATTTAACCAATTCTTGAATGTTTGGGGAACAGCCAGTATGTCTTTTGCTAAAAATTTATTCTATTACTTTATTTTCTGGGGTTTTCTTCTCTCATATGTTTGTTTTTTATAAATGGTCTTTGCAAGGTTTCGAGTGAAGTATGCCTTAAGAAGCTGAAATTAAATGTTTGTCTATGCAATTTTCCGTGACAGACCCCAGCTGGACTTCTCACAGGCACCTATGACCAGATTAAACAAAGAGTCACAAGCATGTAGTAAAGGCATCTCTAATTCCTAGGTCTGACTGAACAACAAAACCAAACGTGAAACTAAATGAAGTAATTTGGAATATTATACTCAGTTAAATAGTCTAAGAAACTATCAGGGTTAATTAAAACCATTGCTTTTCCTAATGCTCTTAAAAAGAGTATTTCAATGGTGGAGTAGTCTGGCTTCAATAGACAGCCTTTGGTTGTTGGTATATGTCTTGTCTGCTGTAATAGATCAAGGCCAGAGGGTTGGAACATGAAGCTGGACAAACTCAAGCTAAAGCTGTGGGATTTTTTTGGCTGTGACGCAAATAACTTTTTGGAACACTGTTACTGATGAAACACTGGAATTTTGCATCAAGTTTAGCTTGCGATTGCTCTGTTTGTCGCAGAAGTGCTCTAGTTCAAGTTAATGCAAGAAAGTCCTGGGCTTACCTGAAATTGCAGGCTTTTGATCACAACTGTCATCTTGTTTTATAAACAGAATATGACTCCTTGATAATGTCTTGAATAATTAGTCTTAATTACCTTGAATGCCAGATAACTCTGAATGTAGGAAACCTTAGTTTGCTGATAACTAAGTACTGCCAAATTACTTCTCTCCAAAAATACCCTCAGTATTTTAAGTTGAAGATCTTGTTGCTTAAGACGCGGAGAAAACTGAACTGTCACCGAAATCAAAGCTTATAAATCAGTCTCAACTGGGAACCCACGCAATCAGTGATCCAATTACGCAGTTGGTTTTAATCTTTTGTAATAACTGAATTAAGGACAAGGATATAATTACTCTTAAAAGGAGGATTAATAGTCTGGATAGGTCTGGGTGATGGTAATACACTACTAAAGATAATGAAATTTTATGTTTGGAAAAGATGTGATAGCTCTTATGTTACAGCAGTTGCATCAATACCATGAACCCCTTTTCTCTCATGGATAATTTTACATTTTAATTACCTTTCTGGAATTTGACCCTTCAGTTAAGGGCAATATACTTTAAAGCACTTGAAAATTTTTTGTGCCTGCTGGTGTTACGAGGATGTCTCCCCACCCCACTTCTTTTCATGCTTTTGAAAAAATAAGTATTCTTTCAGTACTTACTCTCAGAAGTGTGCTGAGTGTATTAGTTCATGTTGTGATAGATGGCAACAGTGAATGAAAAGCTTTGTGCTGGGTGGTTTATGGCCATCCCCAGGAAGCTTAGCTGAGGGCCTAATTTCTTCTGTAACTCCATGTTTAAATCTTGCATCATCTTCTACCAGCCCACATTTCATACTTGAGTCATAATCATCTCTCTCCATCCTTCCCATCACATTTATAGTCTCATTGCCCACTTGACTTAAGGTCAGGTTTATCTCTCTCCTCACATTGTTTCACTTTTTTTTTCTTTTTTTTTCTCTGAACCGTTCCCATTTCCTTATCAGTTCCTTATCCAGCTGCTGTGTCTGTGAAGCCTTTAGTCCCTTTGCTTTTGATTCATAGCAGGAGGCATGTGCTGTCTCTCTGCTCTGACTTCCAGTCCTATGCCAAGCCCACAGGGGTTGGTATAGAGAAGGGAAAGTCCTCTCTGCCACAGTTAAAACTTTCAAAATATTAAGTCCTGCCGAAGCTCTCCAGAGCAAATGTAACATACAATCTGTTGAAGGTCTGCAACCTGATGTGGTTTAGATAGATGTAATAAAGGTTCTAGAAACTCTCACAGAATGGTTGAGGTTGGAAGGGGCCTCTGGAGGTCCTTTTGTCCAACCCCCCACTCAAGCAGGGCCACCTAGAACCAGTTGTTCAAGACCCATGTCCAGATGGCTTTTGAATATCCCAAAGGATGGAGACTTCAGAACCTGTCTGGGCAAGCTGTGCCAGTGCTTGATCACCCTCACAGTGACTTTTTCATAGAAACAGCTGAATTTGACTAAACCAAAATTTTTTATTTCACCCACAGTTATTCAACACTACTTTGTGATATCTTTCTAGAACTTGATATAAAATGGCTATTAATTTTTATTTTATCCCACCTGCCTTATGTGACTTATTTTCCTTTACTGGCATGATGCTATTGAGTGCTTTATTATTCCTTGCCATTCTCTCTACCTTTATATAGCCGTTGCATCGTTCCTTATATGGACTGCTCGCATTGCAGACTTGGCTTTCTATAAACTATCCTCCCCTTACTTTCTGTGTTCATGGTCCTGAAATACAGCTATTCTGGGTTATGCTGATCTCCCACTATTCTACCCTGGATTGACTGAGCTCATGCTTAGTTTAATGGCTCCTTCTTCCTACTGACATAGAGAAATGCAGTCACTAAATTGGTGTTTTATTAAAACTTGCTTATGGAAATTGTAGGTCCTGCTTAGTTTCACTAACTATTGGATACTTCCATCAGGATCAGAAAATTCGCACTTAAGTCATTTTGCTATATATCGTCAATCTCCGTTGCTTTTTCCTTTCCACCTGCCCTCTCAATGAATGATGTGTACTAATAGTTCCTTCCCCTGTGGGTTCCTCTGGTATATTACCTTACCAGTCACCTTTTAATGTTAAGAATTTGAGTATTTGTCAATTCTAGCAGATTTCTGCACAAGGCCTAGTTCAGAGTGAATGCTTTAATACCACTTATACATACTTCTACAGAAACTAAAAAATAATTGGTTTTCCCTTTTTCTCTTCACAGGGTGATAAAGCAGATTGTTTTTACATTGTAGAATCTGGTGAAGTAAAAATCTTGATTAAAAGCAAGGTGAGTTCAAACTGGGTGATTAGGCTTTAGGTCAATTCCCAATTCAGTCTATTAATACAAGTGGTGGGAAAAATCCTACCCTAACTTATTTTAAGATATTATTTAATGGTATTTGTCATTGTCACTCATGTGATGTAGGCTTTAAATCCTCATACCTGTTCTGAAGGGGCCAGAAGTCACTTTACTGAAGTTGGAAGGTCTTTAGCTTGTATCTGCTCCTCTGCAAACTAACATGATATAATCTCCCTGGCCTTAAGAGTGGAGATGAAACTTTTCTTCTAGGACTATAGAAAACTGCAACTTAAAAAACCTGGGGTGTGTTATCTCTAGTGACACACTAGACATCGGCATTTGAACAGATCTCTGTGTGGTCTGAAGCAGCCTTAGTGAGCAACATGTTGTGCATGATAAAACTTGTCTTAGGCTAATGTAACAGCAGTTCCCAAAGCTGTAACAGTAAATACCTGCCAATCTCAAAACTTGTGGGCTGGCATACTCTTTGCTTATCAAACTTCTAATTGAACATGCTCTTAAGGTGCTCTACCAGTATAGAGCATGCTTTGGGACTTGCTAGTTTAAAAGCCCTAAACCAATGAGCTGTTGCACATCTGTAAGATATCTGGGATTAACTGCAGCCTCGTACAAAGACAGAACTATGCAAATAATTAAAATGTGATGTTTAACAGACTATGACGAGTAAAGAAGCTAATCAAGAAGTGGAGATTGCCCGGTGTCACAGAGGGCAGTATTTTGGAGAGCTTGCACTTGTTACCAACAAACCCAGAGCAGCCTCTGCCTATGCTGTTGGGGAGGTCAAATGTTTAGGTAAGCAGATCATCTGTGTTTCTAGTTACCCTTTTTCTGGTCTTTGCTTGTTTTGTGGACCATGCCTGAGTGAGCAGCTATTCAAAACCTAGCAGCCTTTTGGTAACTGGTGGTGAGACACGAGAAGCTAGGAGTATGGGCTGGAGTGGATCACTGCGTAGAAGTTTGAGAAGCACCACTGCTTCCTTCCAGCAGATTCTGTTTTTTCTGCTTGTGTGGCCTGTACTCTTTGAAGGGGTAAGTAGCATCAGCTTCTTGTCTACAGCCTGTTTGTCACACACAGCTTTCAGGTGATCTTTTAATGCCAGGGTGCTATGTATTTGGCTTCTGTATTTATCCTTGGGTCAGGTGTGTATTTCATTAATCTTGTTTCTCCAAATAACAGTACAGAGGGAAATCAGAAATAAGATTTCTGTTTCTGTGGCTTCTGTTGAAGCCTCAAACCTGAATGGGTTGGACTGAGGGTCTGAGTTCAAAAAATAGATTAGCATGTGGTGTCCTTTTTGACAGTCTTGTTTTCACCTCTGTTCCTTTGCAGTCATGGATGTGCAAGCATTTGAGAGGTTGCTTGGGCCCTGCATGGACATTATGAAGAGGAATATAACACATTATGAGGAGCAGCTGGTGGCAATGTTTGGCTCTAGCATGGACCTGTTGGATCCAGGGAATTAGGCACAGGGTACCTCAATGCCTTCTTAGTTCAAGACACAGAAAAGCCTCCTATCAGCAACACAACTCACAAGGAAAACGGACACTACGGAACAGTTACTGCTGCTGTCTTCTTGGGCATTTTAGAAACCATAAACAAGTCTCAGCACAGATGGATTGCTCACTCCCTGCCTCCACTTTGCTGCTGATACTTCATTATTAGACCTAGATTAAAGATGATTCTAACCCTATGTTCACTTACTTGGTTCAGAATGGCATCTGTCCAACAGTTCAAGTGCCTGATATGAAACCCAAAGTGTGCAAGATACAGAAGCCTCCTTCCTTCTTGTGTTACCGTTGGGATAAATTTTCAGATCAGATTCAGTAGTGGGAGGTTGCCTGTTCTGCAGAGGCAACCTGTGGAATATGAGCCTTTTATGGGCTTATTACCTTCATCTGATGCTTTCCTTACACAATGTCAAATTTGCTTTTAATTGTAGCATCTGGGTTCAAAGTTAAAATATCAATGCAGCCAATTGATAAGGTGGCACTGAAGTTTTCTTCCACCTGCTGAAAGCTGCAGGTACTATAGCTTTTTAAACCAAGTAAACCGAGCTGGGGATGTGGGAGACTCTGTTTAGCAACAAAATGCAGAAAATCAAGCATTACTATGTTTTAAGTGTTTCCTGAGCGGCAAAGAAAATTGTTTTACTCTGTGCTGCCCAAAAAAGTGCAGTGGTTCAGATCAAATGGCCTGAAGGTGTCATAATTGTCATCTCCCCAAATTTGCTCCTTATTCCTGACACTGAGTATATTTTATTGTGGTGAGATCACAATATATGACCTTCTCTTGCTTACGGAGATCCTTTATACTGTTAGATTTCCCAGGGCGCTGTTGTTGACTGGGTCAGTTTTAAAGCTTTTTAAGGAGGTGAATGTTTTGTAATTTAAATGAAGACTACTTCTGTACTTGTTTACAGGAGCTCCCCCCAGTCCTAACATTTCACAGTATTCTAACTTCATTAGACACTTGGATGCTTCCAAATACCATGTTGATTTGCTAAACTTTTCAAAAGTTGGCAACATTTGAGTTTGTAAAGCAAATGTCTTTGCTAACTACGCAGTTGGTGTGTTTGAGGAGTCTTTTTGGTTTAGGTGATAACTAAGCTAATGATGTTTATCTAAAATACCTGTTAAATTTGCAGCATTTATTAGGTAGATTCTATTTCTAGAGCTTTAATGACCTTAATTGGCATACTGCTGAGATTTTATCGAGAGTATTATCTAAATAAGAATCAGACCATAAGAAGGACATTTTTATGGTGTACAAACAGAATATTTATATTAAGACATTGAATTTGTAGGTAATAAATCTAGTGACCCTTTGAATTTGCATTCTTCTGCAGCTCGTGCAAAACTTACTGGTGTTTTATGGGATTATAAAATTTTAATTGTGGATGCTTTATTTTTATTTTTATTTTTTCATTCATGGCCACGTGAGCAAGATTAGTAGGATGCTAATGTTGAATTCCTGCTTCTAGTTATCACAATGGACATTTCTCTAAGGCACGAGATGCTTAGCTGCAACTCTTAAGTTGATTTCTGGAGATTTATTTTTTTTTTCCCTAAATGGATGAGCTCCTCCCAGTTCCTGCAATATGAGTAAGATAGAAACTCGGTAAGTTTGAATGGCTGTTGTCCAGTTACTGTAATTGGAGTCATATTTTTATATAATGCAAATGATTTGTAACGGACACCACTGAACTAGGTGTTTCCATATTATTAAAGTCCTGGTTGTGATGTCTAATGGCTGTTCTAACTGCATGTATTTTAGAACAGTGAATTTCCCTTGCTTTATTGGGCTGGTTTTTTGTTGTAAATTACAGCCAAAGCAGCAGCAGGTACTTCATTCATGCTTCCAAGGTTTAACACCAAAGACAAAATCATTCTTTTGATTACAGAACTTAAAAAAACAAAAACCAAAATCAAACCAACAAACAAAAAAAACAAGAAAAAAAAATGCAGAAAAAGAAAATTACTCATCAGGTCCTCGCATTGGTAACAGATAAAACTTGAAGATACTTTGGGCTCCAAGACAAGAGTCTGAAGCCAGCTCATGACCGTCTTGCGAACCAGACATAAACTGGTCTCCAAAACAGCATGAGTTTCTGTGCTGCCTAAACTTGTCATGTGAATTAAAGAGAAACTGGCTGTGAATAATCATCAGCTGGCCTTTGTTGCTCCCAGGCAGAATATCCTTTCCTTTATCCAGAGGAGCCTGGCAGGTTGGGCTGCCTTACAGATGGATTCTGGTTCTTACAGCCTTTGGTTCTCTGCAGGACAGGATTGTATACCTCAGCATATGCAAACATTGGCAATTGGTTTGAAGCTTAACCAAAAGAACAGGCGAGCCTGATGTTAGATTCTGAAGGTAATTCTGCCTGGAAGGGAGGATTTGTTGGCTTTTAGAAGTCAAAGGAAAGGATGGGAACGTAAAGTCAAAAGATTGGGATCCCATGCAAGCAAGAAACTTTGAAGTTTTACCTTTCTCTAGACTCCCTGAAGCAAGGGCATACTGGGCAATGCCATCCTGCATTCAGGATCTGTGTGACATCATTCTGTGGTGTAAAGAGGCAACCTGACCTTGAGCTGAAAGGGAATGAGCCTGTAAAAAGGCTCGTCTGTTTAAAAGCTGTAATTTGCCATGCGCCTTATTAGTTTGGTCTGGTTTAACCAACCTGTTCTGTACAATTTTGGAGCATGAAGATAGTGAGAGAAGCTTGTAGTAAGATACTCGACATTGCCAGGTATCTGGTTAGAGCACCAACAGTGAGCAAAGTTGGAAAGCGTGTGAGTGGTGATAGCAAGACCAAAGAGTGAAGTGAGGCGCCTGTTCGTGAAGATCTGCTGCTTCACTGTATCTCAGCTCATCCCTTTTCACTATGACCGTTCATTACAGTTATGGAGAATGAGCCCAGGTGTTGCGTTGTTACTGCTCAGTGTTCAGTAAATCTGCCATGGAGTCTCTGAAATTGGCCGTAGAGAGATCTAGTTCTTAATAAAAGAACTCAGCAGCAAAGTGGGCAAAGAGGATAGTGTCTCTGAGACTTAGAGGGGAAAAAAGTCTCTTGTTTGTGATTCCCTGCTTGTGATTGTTGTGAAGTCAGTGAGAGGAGCTTCCGGTGGTCTTGGCATATGGTATTTTTTAATGTCACAGCACAGGTTTCACAATGTAAAAGAACAAAAAAAGAGCACAAGTGCTCTTTTTTTTTTTTTTTTTTTTAGAAACAGAAGTGCAAAACTTAAAACTTTAAAACAAAACTTTAAAAACAAAGTGCAACTTTGCACAGAGGGCAAAAACCCAAAACCCCTTTGAATGTCACTTCCATTCTTTCTTTTCCATTGGCTGAAAGCGGACTCTTGTTCTTGACATGTATTTGTAAACTAGTCTTGCCAAAATACAAACACTTGTTTTTTTTCACTCCAGATAATCTTTGTTGTTACAGTTATTGCTGATTATTTTCACTTTTTTCAAACCATATATTTTATTTCAAGAGGCCTTCCTTGTGGATTTCTTCCTGACGGTCTGCAGTGCTACACTGCTATTTCAAGATGCAAGAGAAAGTCACTGACCTCATAGGAGAACACTCAACTCCGCTTAGCTGGCTGGAGCTAATAATGCGTTACTAATTTTCCTCCTCTCTGTTGGGCAGGAGGGGAATTAAATTCTGCATAAAGTTGCTACCTCAAGGCTCCAAGTGCTTTTAAAGGTCTTTCACTTGGGAGAATTTCCTAAGAGTTCTTAAAATTGGTCTGTTCTTTTGAGTTAAATGTTGCGGGTTTTTTTTAATTGCTTCATTGAGGGACCCTTATTTTAATTCATTTTACATTTAGTACTTGATTCTCAAAGGATGAACAGCTGCAAAGTTTGGTTCTTGCACTATAGTGTTGAACGTGAAAGAAAAATATCTGCCATACAAACATACGGTTTTAACAAGTTAAACCACTCTGGGGTTCAGCTTCACTTTTGGTTAATAAAAAACTGACATGTTGTGTCCAGCCTTCCTGTACAATCCTGTGTGTGCTCTTTATTGACTCACTGCAGCTGACACAACCCCCCTAGTGCTGTGACCAGGAGCGGACTTCCCAGCAGCTCACTAGATGGACTCGGGAGTGCCTGAGTTACTGTCGCTTGTGTTATCACAGCCTTATGGAGAACAGCACTCGCCCTGTTGCAATAACCAAAAGAGATTTATACATTACCTGACCACCAAGTTTTGCTGTTTGGTGATAAAATTTTACTAACACCTTAAAAATAATACCAGTTTCTGTAGATATTATTGCTCCAAATAAAACTGGCTGCTCTGACCTGTCTGCCAAATTATCATAGAACTGATTTGCTGTTTGAGTGCTGACTGGTTATCGGTTCCTTGGAGAAACAGTATTCCTGAAGGTCTCTTGCTGGCCTACGCTTACAGCAAGCTTTATGTGGCAAGCTGCCTTTTTTTAACCTAGCTAACAATTTGAGAAGAAAGATACTTTGATACGTGTGAAACTGCCCATTCAAATAATCAATATTTGCTTTTGCTGAAGTTTTGTTTCTAAACACTTAGTATTTTATGTACACTTTAAAATTAGTCTGGGAGAGTAGTTCAGAGGGATTGTGGTGCTAAACATGAGAAAACCTCTGCTGGAATACAGTACTTCAGCTTTGGGTACTTTAACTGGAGGAAGATGTTGATCGCTGAAGGGGTTGAGGGCAGCAGCACGGTAAACAAATATCTAGAAAATGTTACATTTTACAGAAGGATAAGGAAAAAAACTTTTTTTTTTAATTTTTTTTTTCCTGTGGAAAGAAGGATTGGGGGAAAGGGGAGGGGGACTATTCAAACAAGGATGAATGATCCCACATTGATTAGGACAGGCCTATTAATATGGGGCGTAAGCTACAGCAGGGAAGCTGTTGATTAAGCATTGGAAAGATCTGTCTGGAAGACAGCTAGAACAGACCGCTTGGGGGAGCGTGAAGTCTTCCAGCACTACATTTTTTAATTATTTTTTTTCTTCCCCCTGAACAGTTGTAAACTAGCTCTGCTGAATGCTTAGAATATGGCAGGAGTGGATTAGATAACCTCTTGGGGAGGCTTTTGTGGGATTTGTTGCTGTTTTCTTATGAATACCTCTTTAAAATCGCTGAGGGTTTTAGCTGACACAAATACGCTGTCTCCGGGCTTTGTGCCACGTCAGCAGTAGGAAGATGAAAACAGCTCAGTGCCTGTTTAAAAGAGAGGGAGATGTGCCCTTTACAGCCTGACACGCCAGGAGGCTGTTGTGCTAGGGCTCAGGTCCAAAGCTCGCCAAGTGCCTGGGGCAGAGGAGGCCAGGCTCCTCCTGGGACAGAGGGAAAACCCCAACTCCAAACAGAAAACAGCTTGAACCCTGAAGTTCCTTTGCACAGACTGAGCAGCTTCGTGGCAAAGGCAAACAGTGTCTTGTGAGCTGGGCCCTAATTTGGGTGCAGCAGGTGGGTGTCAGGCTACTGCAGTGTTACTGGATAAAATATTTTTTTTTTTTTTTTTTTTTTAAAAAGAAGAAGAAAGACTTTGTAAAGTTCTTATGTTGAGAATGATGTTTGATCATTTTGGCAGAGCCGAGATAACTTCCATCCTTTCCCCTGTTTCTCTCTGAAGGATGTATTTCATACCAATCTTCAAACCAGCCCCAAGGATTCATGCTGGTATTGAAGTTGTTACCTCCTGAACTCGGTGCTGACCAGTGAAATGCGAAGACACGCTGCCAACCTGCTTCTGTGTACTTCTACACTCTCTTCCAGTGGTGTGTGCTTCAAAACGGAGACTGGGATAACACGGTGCCCTCGGCATTACGGTGCCAGACAACACACTCCACCAGGAACCGCATCAGCACCAATGCAATCTGTTTACAGGGGAGGTGAAGCAGCAGCTCTGCTGTGTGTGTTTATTGCAGAGCGTTCAATATTTGTCTTCCTGAAGCTAAAAGTGAGCGTGTAGCGCTCGGAAACACCATCTGTTCCCACAGCTTCCCAGAGATTAATTTCAGCCCCGAAGGCTGCTCGTTGCCTTCCTCAGTCTGGAGAGGCTGAGCTCTGGTTTCCCCCACGCCCGGCTGAGGGGCCCCGGGCGCGGGCCTTGCCCCGGCCTCGGCGCGCAGGGCTGCTCTGTTCGGGGCCGGCGCCTC
>NW_009650170.1:978608-983376 GCF_000708025.1 Charadrius vociferus | reverse complement strand
GGCGGGGGCCTGGGGCCTGCGGGGACAGGGTCAGCCTGCCGCTCTGCCGCTCCGTTACCCTGTTACTCGGTGCCCCGCTCTCCTGCCTGAGTCCCAACTCGCCGCTAACGAAGCCGGGGCTGTACCTTTTGTCTTCGCGTCTATAGTGAAGTACCTGGCTTTTAGGATTTGGAGTATCGATGCTTTGGCTGCAGTGAGGCTTCGAAAGGAGAACTGTGGGGAGGGAACAACTTTTTGGACGGGGAAGTCCGCAGCGCTACGCTGGCTGTGTTTGCGGTAGTGCTGGGTGGGTTTAAGCAAGTCACATCACCGCTGGGCCCCTGTTCCTCCAGCTGTAACGTGGAATTAAAAGTGGCTTCTGTCTGAAGAGCTCTGAGGGGAAGGGTGCTGTGTGAAATCCAGCGGTGGTGTGGCTGAAACACTTGTGTGAGATTTGAGCATAACTATAACACCTTTAATGATGTCACGTGCTGGCAGTGAATTCACTTCCTTATAAACCACTATAAGAGCACAGGATAGTACTTATTTAATAACTTATTTTTCATAGGTTGGAGCAGCTTTGCCTGTTGATGTCTTGACATATGAGGAAAAAACTCTGTCTGCCATATTAAGAGTTATTAGCAGGTAAGGTGCAGCAGGTACGCACTTCAAACACTGCTATAAAAATATATTTCATAAGAAAACAGAACTCTTAACCTAAGGATGGTCTTTGACGAATTAAGGCTAACTTGCAGATGTATGCATAGAGTATGCAGAAAATACGAATTCACTAAGCTTTGTAACCTATGTGCATCAGTATGTTATTCCTCTAAAACGGAATGGTCTGGTAGGACCATTGAAATATGTGGCTTTACATTTAATTTCTATGGTAAAGATGAAAATGGTCTCCAGGTTTAAATGGTGAAGACAACTGCGGGTGATTTAGGGGAAGAAGGAGCTTAAAGGCACAGAAAGAATAAGGCTGGTAAAGTGAACTTGAAAAGGTTACAGTATGTATCTATGTATATCAAGGACAACAGACTGCAGTCATTGCAATAACACTCTGGGGCACTCAGTTGCTACTAGAACTCTGGTGAAATTACCTGCGGTTAAACTCAGTTAAGGTTTCATTAATCTTTATATAACGTGCTTTTATTTAAGATATTTATGCTGCAGGAAAACTGAGAACAATAAATTTTATTAATAAATTTCATTTTATTTAGTGGCCTTGTCAAGCTGTGGAGTGCTCTAACGTTGCTGGGCTTCTATCAGAACAGGAGGTGTGCCTTTCGAGTGCTGCAGGTAAAGCCCTGCAGGGGCTGGATGGCGTCTCCCAAATGTCAGTTCTTGCTGTAAGGTTGTCTGGCTGCCTGAGCACGCTGCCTCTTTGTAGAAAGATGGCCTAGATGCAAAAACATCTTCGTTTGGGAGTGAAATGCTTTTCAATGCAGGTGTGTAGGTCTGTGTTGAAGTAATAATGAATCTTGTAAAATGTGACAGTAGTGCCTGTCTCGTTACTTTATGGTTTCATTCCAATGAGGAGCCCTGATCTCATTAATAAATCTGCAAGAAAATAATTTCTGGAAAGTTTTGTTCTTGGCCCACACCTTCGTCCAATCTTTTATTTCCCCTATCCCATTTCTTCCCTTTCTAATAGTCACTGTCGACTGACCTCATTTAAAAATGCATGCGTAAACATGCACTTCCAGAGCTCCTTTTTTTTCCTGAGGGTGCTGCTTAATAAAATGAGTTCCAAGAATTCTTTGTCTCCGAAGCGATGGCTAAACAAAAATCTGCTCAGGCATAGCTCTAAGCTTTTAATCTTTTCTGTAAAAGGGAAATTTAAGTATTTTCAACTCTGCGTGTGTTTAATGTTGTTTCGTATTTGGTTTTTTTTTTTTAAATGCTTTAGTTTGTTTCTTGCTTTGTTTTTGTTTCTCCCCCAAACTAGACATCTCCATTTCTTCTTGCGTTATCTGGGAACAGTAGAGAACTAGTCTTGGACTGAATGCTGTCGTTGGTTTGGTTGTACAAAGCAGAAGTTGTTTGAGATGTTGCAGCCCTTCAGGTATGGAATTTCTGGAGGTGATTTCCGACAAAGAGCCTTGACAAAGCTAACAGTTATCAACTCACTGCTTGGACGTCTCGTACTTCAGAGTTTACACATAAAAGTTGGAGACAAAGCTGAACTTACCAAAGCTTTTACACAGAATGATGTTGTTACTTTTTCTGATTTAACAGGTGACACAAATCCTTTGCATTTAAATGAAGATTTTGCAAAAAAATCTAGGTTTGGGAGAACTATTGTGCATGGAGTTTTGATCAATGGACTTATTTCTGCAGTTCTGGGTACTAAAATGCCCGGTCAAGGTTGTGTGTTTCTTTCTCAGGAGATCCGATTTCCAGCTCCTTTGTATACTGGAGAAGAAGTCACAGCTGCAGCGGAAGTTAAACGACTGAAGGGTTCTATTGCACACATTTCAGTGTTGTGTAAAGTCAAAGAAAGTGGAAAGACTGTTATGGAAGGGATGGTGAAAGTCATGGTGTCAGACAGTTAGCGCTGTCGATCCTCTGCTGCATTGCTATAAAGGCCAGAAATGTACACTTGGTTTAGACTCTGTCTTTTTATGTGACATCTCTTAATCCAGTAAAGTTGCAACAAAAAACCTTCAAAATGTTTCAAAGACAGCGCGCAAACTCAATCCACATAGCAACTGTGTTAAGAAACTTAGAGCTTTTTATTTTTCCCTGCGTACTGCTAAGATGAAACCAATGGAACGAGGCACTTAACTGTGACAGAAGAGGCACGTTTAGACGAGTTATTGCGCTGCTACAGTGGGAAGTCTGCAGTGGCAGGGCTTATATTGAGGCTGTTCTTTTCAGCAGAATCGCAGTCCACACTAGCTATGTTCAGTTCAAACTTGTTCGCTCTTTACAAACTTGTTATATTGTTAAGAAGCACCTGTGGGAAGGAACGATGCTGTGTGTTTAACAAGCAGAACAGAAGTTGGAGGTATTAACACACATGTACTGCAAGATGGGTTGTCATCTCCGTGGCAGCTCTAGCTGATGTTGGTGCAGTGTGCTCTTCTACGATGTTCTAGCTAGTAAAGCCTGCCTTAGCTCTGCAAATAAGTAGTAGTCAGCCTTCACATAAACAATATGCTCTGCCTGATGGAGCTGGAGATGTATCTCTCGTAATATTTTCAAATTCTTGAGGTACCTTACAAAACCTGATTATAAACAAAAATTTACCTGTAATGATAAATGCCTCTGAAACTTGCTTCCCAGAAGTAGAATGATGGAGGCTTTTAAAAAGCTGTATTGTCACTGCTGGTACTTGTTGCCTCCTTATGCTCCTGTGGGCAAGACAAGCAGGGGCAATTTTATTGAGTACTGTGTGGCTTCTCTCTGCTTATTTGTCTGTGTGAGCACATATTTCTCTTTGCACACTGAAAGTACTTTGGTTGCTGGTAAAGTAGGCTTTTGGTAAATTCATTAGTGAATCACCCGGGTTAAATTATTTTAGTACCAACATAAGATTATTATACACTAAGAAACTTTTTCTTGGGAATGATGGGGAGTAGAAGTACAGGCTGTCTTCAGTTGGTGGCTCATATAATTTTCTGGCGAAACATCTGTCATCCCCCATCTTCTCTGCAGCAGAAATGCATCCGTAACTTTTCTTGGCTGCAAATCACCTGAAAAGTTGTTTGCTATGACAAGAGAGTTTGTCCTCAAACTGTGATGAAAGCCACTGGTAAAACAGTTAACGTTGTCTGGGTGTGTTTTGCTCCTAAAAGCAACTGTTCTGTAACACCAAACCCCAGGTGTCAAGTCAGACTGGGTGAGAGGGAGGGTGGTGTTTAAGCTGTTTGGCTTCTGTATGCCGTCTTCTTTCAAAGCCCTGGGTTTGGCCTGTTCACAGTGTGGAACAAGTACTTGGTGAGAGCTTTCCTTATCTCTTGTCTGTAGGAGTTCTTCACTTCCCCTTTCCTTCTGCCCTGGGTCACTGCCTCATCACTGGCTTTTGCCGTACAAACCTCAGTTTTTCAAAGCAGGCATGTGCCTCCCCTCGTTTGGTGTTCACCAGCCTCCCTAGGTGGGAAGCTGTTGTGTTAATGCCTGTTAACAAAAGGAATCCGATGCGAGGATGAGCCGTAGGTGAGGGGTTAGAGCAGTACTCAAACCCGGGTCTGACCTGCTGGGTGACCAGAAGGAGTGGTTTGGAAGGATTGCTCTGCCAGCCTCGTTTTTTTTTGCTGAACCACAGCGCACAGCGCTTGCTCCTGCCAGCGCGGAGCTGCAAGACGGAGAGATGAGGCTATTTATGATAACTGTTTGACGCGTATGACAAATTCCATCTCTGCAGTCTGTTACAACATCTTAAGTGAGGTTAATTCCTGAAAAAGACAAAATTCCTGTAAAAAGACAAAAGCAAATGCAGACAAGTGTTGAAGGGGCAGTAGGTTCCCAAGTGCTAAGTAGTATTGAAATAAGGAGTTTTCTATGCTGCTACAATGACAGCTAGGTTGTGGAACTCAATTTAACAACATCTTTAAATCTGTGTTTAAAACAATACATGTATCTACAAGTTCAGCAGAAGATACAGGATGCGATGTGATTTTTTTTTTTTTATGATCGTTTAACTACAAAAAAAACCCAAAACCAAACCAAACAAACCAACACAAAAAGGTAAAGAGCCTTTTTTCAGTTTCTCTCTCTCTCTGCGGTGACTAGCAGTGTCCCGGCGCTCGTCGCCCTTCCGCAGCCCGCGCTGAAGCGGCCG
>NW_009650170.1:936558-977827 GCF_000708025.1 Charadrius vociferus | reverse complement strand
CGGTGACGGGGCTGCGGGCGCGGGCTCCGGGCTGTCCCCGGCTCAGCCCCGCTCCCGGGGAGGCCTTGTGCCGTCTGGCGGAATAAGTGGGTGTAATTTCGTGTGTGTGTTTGTTTGTTTGTTTTTTTCCTCTTTTTTTATTTTTTTTCCTCGGGGTCACTTACTGCGTTCGGGGCAGAGGTGGGTTCTGGTCGTCTCATTCTGGTCCCTGAGGTGAAGTTGCCTTTGAAGGGGCTGCTTTTGCCGGGCTGCACGACCGCAGCGGCGGCCGTAACGCTGCGGAGACACGGCTGAGGGCACGGCACCGTTCTCTCCGCCTTGGGGAGCGATGACACCCACCAGAAGGAGCCCCACCGTGACTTTTCTGTCACAGGCTACTTCTGGGATGTCTCGAACACACGCACGCTGCCTCTGCAAGGATGGTACCGTCTCTGAGCACGCGGCAACACTCCACCTTTCATCATCTCCTGTTTGCAGTTATTTTCCGCTTTAAAAACTAGGTTTGCTTGTGGTATGACAAAGCAGCGCTGTGAATCGGAGAGAGAACTGGCTGTCACTGTTGATCCCCGCTTTCGCTGGGAGCGGGGATGCTGGGCTGTGAAGGAGGCCAGAGGTGCTGGAGCGGCAGGTACGCTGCGGGAGGAGTGTTGGACATGGCAGGAGGGTGTTCCTGCTGCCCCGCACACAGCCCTGGTGCCTGCCTTGTTGATCTCCCTTCCTGGTTCCTTGCGTCTGGTGAATACTCTTATTAACCTGAATTACCATAATTGTAGGTTCACCACAGGATACACAACTAATGTGTAGCTTGTCTTATTAAATACTCTTCCTGTAAGTAATCCGTGCTTAAGAAGTGCTTTTTTGTGTGAGGAACTCAAGTTAACTAATGTTCCAGTCTTCCTCTGAACAGAAGTTAGGTAGGAGAAATTGTCCAGAAGACTGTGTGAATCTAGCAGGCTATGGCGCTCAATTGTTGTGACTCCTCTTATAAAAAAAACCGAAGAGGTTTATTTTCTGGCAAGCCTGATACCTTTTACCTGTTCCAATAGCTGGGGGGTGCCTGTGCCAAGTCCTGTGAAAAGCTGTATAACTTCTAACACTCCCCAGTTAAAGTCCAGATTACAGTTTCATTGTTAACTTGGTTCCATTGTGCCCTATTACACTTTTTTTGCTAGTGCAAATGACAATAGCTTTTTGTGTTCTTTCCTTTGGTTTGCATGATTCTGGTTAGGAAAAAAAAAAAAAAAAGTCACAAAATTCTTTTAGAATGAGCACTTGGAAGTAGTTTTTCAATCCAGACTCTGCGTGTGTGTTGTCTTGTCTGGGTGAGTGTGATAGCAAACGTTGCTCCCCCCTCTGTCTTTCATCTCTGTGTTCTGTTACTAATGGATGTTCAGAAAAAATTCTCTACTGATTTGTTCTGATCTTTTGTTAATAACAGAATGCTGGAGCACTGTGCCTTTTGATTTAAAATCTGTCTCTAAGATACATCTATTAGTAATTGTTTGTTTTACTGCAGAAGCCCTGTTGATAGTTGAAAGATGGCTTGAAGTGTGTGTAGCACAGATGGTTTATATAGAGGCAGTGTGGGGTATCAAAATACAGGAAGCCATAACACAGGATTGGTTTCTTATTTGATGTAATTCAACTATTTTGTCATTTTGGACACTTCATCTTATGTAGCTGGTATCTGAATAATTTGTATATTGATGGGAGGTGCTGTCCCTGAGTTGAACTTTCCTGGTTTAAATAAGCCATGCAGTGTTTGAAGAGGTGTGTAAATAAAGCCCCTCTAAGAAACGAGGGTTGAAGTGCTTTTGTGGGGCATCAAGTCTTTATTGTACTTCGTTATACTGTAGATATAAGGAAGTAGGTTGTCATTAACTGAATGCTTTTTGGGTTTGTTTCTCATCCCACCTCAAAGCAATACCTTCAAAAGATGTAGATTTATACAATTCATCATCCAAAACTAATGTTTGGGGAACGAGGTCTTCACATGCTAGACTTGTTCTAAAGCTGAAATACAAAGGCTTCCATAAATAAATTTTCTATTCTTTTGTCAGCAGCATGTATTAAGATTTTATAATGCTGCTTAGTGTTGCAAGAATTGCTTTAAATTTGCATTTATAATTTTTTTCCTGTAGGTCATTGCTTAAAAAAAAATACCACTCATATGAAGATGATCTAGGTCCAGCTTGGATGCAACTTTAACGTGGCGACTGAACTAGTAATAATGTAAACCCTCTATAGGTGCTGAAAATAGCTGGTCTTCTGAATAACCAGTTAAGGAAAAGGTGAAGAATTTCAGGAAAAGCTCTGTGGACATGGTGAAATAGCAAGCAGAAGACCAAAGCTTGTGTCAAATGAATAGTTTGCTTGTCTATTGTTCTAAGCAGCTTCTGTTAGTTTAGATTTAATACAACAGACTGGGTAAGTGTAAACTTAATAGCATTGAATCAAGGGCTGTACTTGGCAGAGGCTGAGTTTCTGTTTCCTGGGAATGAAGGTGAAACTAAAAAAGCAAAAGCGAAAACAAAGCCCGAAACCGCTACGTACTTACCTGAATTCCCCAGAAACCTAAGAAGGGTCAAAGCTAGTATTTAAAATGTTCTTTTGAGGGTTTGCAGTTTTTGCTTAGAAAGAGCCTGTCAACCCCCTAGTAAGCGTGGTTAGTAGATATTGTTAGGAAATCTTCTGACATGCTCACGATCTCTTTATGTTTCTTTCAAGCCAGAAGTTCTTACTTGAGTTAGTGCATCTCAGCTGGTGCATAATTTCTGTGTTTTTGTGTTGCAACAAAGGAATTGTCAGCTGAGGTTTTCTTTCTGCGTATTTATTTCCAATGATAACTGAAGATGTAAATGATGCTTTTTCTTTTTTACAGACGTTGTTTCCCCGGTTCAGTGTGTTACAAGCACCCTGAGTTCTGTTGAAATGTGCACCTACACACAATTCTATAGTGCAGGGTTTATGGAGTCCTTTTCATTTTGAAAGCCAGATAAATTTGTCTCGCAGGTGTATTCCAGTGGTACCTCACTTAATAGATTTGAAATTACATGAGCAAACCCTGTCAGCTTAATTTTGTCTCCTGCTACATGCTTCAATCACTAGCACTGTGTAAGAAGAGGGAGTAACTGTACAACTTCCAGGAGTGTGTTGGGCACCTTTTCATGGGCATGCGTCGGTGCTCCTGGTAGGTATCCGTACCAGCTGTTTTGCAGAAAATGAAGTGGTTTGGTGGCATTGCGTTCCTCGAATTCAATAGGAGTGGAATTGCATCCAATATATTAAGCCATTTGCACGTGTCTCATCTTAATGCCAAATGTTGTGTTCTGAGCACAGAGGCTTTTTCAGCACTAAAGCTTTAATAAGTTTTGGCTGTTGAATTTGCTTCATATTAGAATATCTCATCTGTGTATTCACTATTTAAAAGTGGCTTTCTTTCTAAGTCTTAAAATAGGATGCTATTTTCTTCCACAGTAATCTAGACATATTCCTTAATAAGAACGGCACATCTGTACATACAAGTTTTAGAGCCCTTTAAAGCAGTAAAACCACTAGCAAGTGATACGTGTACTTCTGAACATTCCTTAATTCTTTTCTGAAGTGATTTTCCTTTTTCATGTGTTTCATGTTGAAATTGAAGTAGTGAAACAGCCAATTTTGCTACAGTACATTGTTTTCTTAAAGGCATTTGGAAATGAACAGCTGAAATAAATCCCTCTCGTAGCATACTTTCAGGGTTTTTCGTTTTCCTTATGCAATGATGCATGTTGACACTCATAGCTTTTAGATTAGAAAAATGTTGAAAAAGCATTTCTATTTTTCCTATATTGTTCTGTGATATAAAAATGGAGCCATATGTTTCTAGAACTGTAGGATTTATTTTAAAAGCTTGTAAAAGACTTCGCACATCTGCTTTATAAGGAATTCGGTCTCTACAAGGCTGCCTTCACTTTGGAAAAAAAATAACCATGAAGTTACTTTTAGAGGTGGCTTCAGACAGGGAACTATTAGAGTTCACTTGTTTGAGCTTTTGGAAATGCAGTTCCTCCCCTGGACTTAATAAGTAAGGTTGACCACCTCCCACCTCCCGCCCCAGCTTGAGCTCAAAAAAGATAGCTGTTTCATCACACCTAATTTTAGATATCCCAGCCTTATGGTTTCCACTGGTGAACTTACTAAATCAGTATCGCATTTGTAGCTCCTGCGAAGATTGCAGTCAAAATAGTAGTTGCTGCGTCATACCTTAGGGAATCCATTGCCGTAGAGATCTCGCAGTGCACTTAGAATATAATTATCAGCTACTGGGTATTTCCTGAAAAATACTGAGTATTTTGCTTTTCTGGTGAAGGCCATGGTGATGGAGGTTAGTGAACAGCTGTTATTTCTCTTGTCTCTCTCCAGAGCTTTCCTTGTTCACTACGTTTCATTACGTGTAAATGTGTGTCCTATTTTTTTTTCTGCAGTTGTCCTACTTCATAGCTTTCACTTGTTGAATGGCTTACTCATTACTACACCAGCGATACAGCGCGTGTGGAACTGTGTAATGTCCCTGGACAAACACGTGCGTTGTTTAAAATGCAGGTAAACACCGCTGTTGCTGCTCACACCTCCGATGGGTTTAACGGCAGGTTGTGCAATAGCAAATGAGTGCTGTGCCCTGTAGCGAAGAGGTCCCTGAGCCTGAGCAGCTTTCCTGATTTTGTTGCTACTTTTCACATGGGAGATTTTCTAAATAAACATTTAAAAGAGCTTCTTACTAGAAGTTGTTCCAATCCAGCCTGCTTAAGCGGGGATTGTATTCATGCTTAATTAGGCTTTCCTCTCCTTAATGCTTATAAAATAAAGCCCTTTCAAACTTTTAGTTGATGTGACCTGAAGGTGACCTGGATCTTTATAATGGTTGGCTTTTCAAGCCTGTTGGATTAAACAGATGTACAGCAGAAATCTGTGAAAAATAGACTGACTATCCTGAGCCAGAAAATTAGAGTCTGTTTTCTTGGGAAAACGAATGTATTGCCCAATATTGTTGAGACTCTCTACATTTTATAGTATGAATCTCTAAATTCACCACTTGTTCTTTCCTGTTTTGTCTCTGCAAAAGCCCTTCTTTCCTGTTTGTTTTCTGTTTCAAAAACTAAGAAAGATGATAAACAGCAATTGTTAAACATTTGGACATGCTTTGCTGTGTGACTTTCACCTAGGAATGTTAACAAAATTATCTGAGCAGCTCTGAGCTGCTGATGCTGAGGTTTTTAAAAATGCTGGAATACCAGAGAATAATCTCGGTGAATGTGGGGGGGAAAAACCACCTGAATGTTGGCTCTTTATGCAAATGGGTAAGTTCAGGATAACGTTAATTCCAGGCAATGATTGTGAAACTGTTATTGGCAAAGGACTGGAGAAATGCAGCGAGGTTGTCAGTCATCCATGTGGATGTTTGGAAAATACTCTTTTTCAGATACTGTATCCAGCGCTCTGTAGTGGTAGGAAGAAGATGTTAGGAAATGGCAGTGTGCAACTGGGGTCATACAGCTTTCCCTGCTCCCGACCTCCTCCTCCCAGCACCGGTTTCCGCTTTCTTGACTGATGGGAGCAGCCAGGAAATGATCCCATAGGTAAAACTGCTTTGCTTGGCATCTTTAAAAATCTATACTGAACTGCTGCTGTCTGAATATCACGGCTGTGGCAGGATCCGGCTTGGCAGTGTTGGTCGGAAGGGCAGCGGACGTACAAACCGTACCTGAGTGGGAGTCCGGAGAGGCTCAGGGAGGTTGTCCTGGGGAAGGGTTTTATGGCCTGCCTGGTTGGTGGCTCCTGTGTTTGCTGCCAGTGAGCTTGCTGCCCGCAGGCAAAATCAGTAGCGTGAGGTTGTCTCTCTTCTGCGAGCTGAGACCTTTCTTCGCCAACTAGCGGCTGTTAGGGCTCCTTTGAAGTTGTTTGGTAAACTGAGTCATAGGGAAGATTCTGAGCCATTCGTGTAGGAGTGAAAAATGCCATGGGAATTTCTGCTTGAGTGTAGCTAACCAAGACCTCTCTGAGCCTGGTTGTTGATCCCGAAAATTGTCAGCAGGAGTGAGCTCTGGTAATTACATAGCCATTTCTGAAGCCTTTTCTATCATATTCTCCTGTGTTAGATGATGCAGCTAAACAGAAATGATTCTGTGCGTGCCTATCTGTTTTCCTTACACTGTCATTCCCCATTTCCTATGGGTATAGTCTCAGTCCCACTATCAAATCAGGCTGTCTCAGAAGAAAATTGTCATAATTCAGATATTTTTTTTTTCCTAAACAAAACAGAATTTGGCAGAGTAATAAAGGCTTTTGTGCATTTAGGCTTTTTCCTTGCAGAGCAGAAAGCTCTTCTTTGGTCCTATGGGAAGCGTATATCAGCAGCGCTAATTATAATCCCAAGACAAGCTTGTTGCCGTGCGGAGGCAATAGGAAGTATCAACTTCTCACTGAAACTCAACATACTGTGGTCTGCTGATTGTGTGTAGCCATGGCAGATACTGGGAATGGTGGTGTATTTCTTACTGTGGCTTTTCTACTAGAGCTATTCTTTGACTTTCAATCTTGTTATCAACTGTAGGGAAAATAAACACCAGAAGACCATTTAGACGTTTTCATTATTTGAATTGCCAAGGTAGTGGTGAAGTGGAGAGTTCTTCATTATGGGCCGCGCTGATGGAGAGCGCCTGGTGGGGACTTAGCTTTTCCATACCTACAGAACTAAGGACCACATCTGGAGAGCGATGCTCTCTTTTTTTTCAGGTTGTGATCCTGTGGTGTAAAGAGGGGGCTCGATTAGTGCTTTAGGGTGCCAAAGCAGAACTGGTTGGGAAAACACTTGAGTCTGCATGGAAAAAATAGTTGTGGCCCAAATCTAGTTCTGTGATATAATCTTACTGTGAGAATGAGCTCTGAGCCGTGAGTTGTTTATCAGTATGCTCTCCAGAAGAGACGACTGTCATATTGATCAGAGCGGTTGTATGCAATAAGATGCTTTGACGGTTGTTTAATGAATTTGTGTCTTCTGTCTGCCTGAGAGCGTTTTCCTGGGGTACAACAGAAAAGGTTAATCGCTGGATAAAGAAGAGTAAGTGCTACAAGGGGTTGAGCAATAACTCTGCTTCTTTCAGAATCCTAGAAAAGATGAATGACTGAACATGGTGAATCATCACTGACATGGTTTTTCAGAGAAACAGCCAACGTTCCTTTGAGACTTGCTGAATAAGCAGTTGCTGCAATTTTTTGGCTGCGTGTGAAGTAGCCTCTTCCCACTTCCCAAAATGCAGCGACGATCACAAAACAGGAAAAGCCATGTTAGTGGTGAATCTGGGTTTCCAAGTATCCATTTAATTGGGTTCTGTCCACAGTTTCCCAACTTCATTGCACTGGTTGAATTGCAATCACCTCTGGAAATTTGTTACTATTTATAAGGATTTGGGCTTCTTGTTTTGCAAGAAAATACCTTAATTATAATTTCAAATGGGTAGGAGAAGAGAACATGGAGAGAGCATGTCAGGCTGACTTTCTGAAAAGAGATGCTTTAATTCCAGTGTGATCGTTATGTGTTTTGGTTTGTGACATCTTGGATTTCTGTCATTTCTCTCTAAGCTGGTAGGACATTAAGTATTTTAAATCTTTTGGTTTTTCATGCTTACTAGTCTTGAATTTGTCCTCAAGACTAGATGGTTCAAAATTACTACAGGTATTTGATAGCTGTTGATGATAAGGGATATTTTAAGTGAATTTTAGAAAATGGAATAGCATTTTTGCCTGAGCAGCATTCTGCTTTGGAAGGAAACTTCAGTAAATAAATTCTGGATTAGTTAAGGTTGACCACACAAGGTAAAACCATCTGGTAAGTGCTGTCTTTGCCTCCTGTCTGGAATAGTTATAACTCTTGATTTACATTACCTACTTTTCATGGTGGTAAATGCTAAATGAGAATTTAATTCTATGGAGGGATTCTCTGATGTGCCTCACTTTGTTTGCACACAGGGGTATATATATGCTTTTCAGTGTACAAGCTTTTAATTTCATTTCATTTGAAATAGGAATATTAGTTCTATGTGGTTCTGATATCAACTTCCAAAAGCAGAAGATGCTTTACCGTATCTGACAGAAATTACTAATAAATGCGTGTAGTGGATTTTTAACTGGGAAGCTGAATTTAGAATAGTTCATAGATCAAACACTCAATTAATTGAATTATCTAGTTGGTATGCAGGTACCTGCCAGATAGACTTATTGTTACAGAATAGGCAAAGTTGGTATACAAACTCAAGGTGCTGGCAGTGCTTTTGTTTATTTGTTGTTATTTTGTTATTGTCTATTCATGATAACTTGG
The DNA here is from genome assembly GCF_000708025.1 of Charadrius vociferus. NCBI lineage: Eukaryota > Metazoa > Chordata > Aves > Charadriiformes > Charadriidae > Charadrius > Charadrius vociferus. The sequence goes on along the minus strand of NW_009650170.1, from coordinate 969,471 downwards.
AACGCAGCATTAATTTTTATATCTGAAAAAAATCATGCCTAGTGCTCTGACCTGTCCTTTTTGTTTGTTTAACACCCCTCTTGATGTAAGCAGTTCAGCAAAATTAGGTGGCATTTGAAATTGAAAAATTATTCAGCACTTTCCATAAAATATGTTTGAAAGTTTTTGTACCAGGGTGAATGAAGTCATCTGCGCAGAATAACAAATGATTTATCATGTGATGGTTGCTGCACTGCAGGCAATAGCTGGGTGGGTACTCACGCGTCGCTTGGCACAAACGCAAAGAGCTTTTTGCATGTTCCAGCTTAGAAAAACTGTGAGCCATGGCTTGGCTTTGTGTTTGTTCTAGAATTTCTGGTTCTCGCTTTGGATTTTGTAGCTGCAGGTGTGCAGTGCGACTGAGCGTGTCCCGTGAGGCAGCCTGGGGGATTTAGTGGTGCTTCCAGCACTGGTGGTGGGTCCTGCTGCCCCTGGCCAAGCGCAGCGGAGAAGATAAATGTGCTTCAAAGGAGTTGGGGACGAAAGCCTCTTGTACAACCTCAGGCTGATACAGTTAGAAGGAAAGTGTAAAAGCATAGGTACCTGTGTGGCTTCTTCCCCCTCTTCTGACTCTGTGTACTCTCCAGCTCTCTTTGGTCTTGAGAGTTGCATTTTCTCAGGCAGCACCTTACTTTTTGGCTCTCCGTTTTCCTGTTTTTCAGTGTAAATTATGTGGCTATGGGATTATCTGTGTAATAAACCTTTAAAAAGAGTGGCATTTATAGAGCTTTGTGTATGCAAATGGTAAAGGAAGTATCTCTTACTACACTTAGCCCAGATTGATTTTATTTCCTTGCTAATTAAACAATATCTAAAAGGGAGATTAAAGGCTTTCTAGGAAAAGGACTTGCCTCGTTTATGATCTTTGAAATGTCAGATGTGTTTTTAGAGCTGTTTTCAAACTTAAAACAGAGTAGGGGTAAACAAAATCACAGCTTCCTTGAACAATGTCCAAGTAGGTGCACAAAATACTTGGTATCTATTCTTGAGATAGTTAGGTAAATCTCAAATAATGATATTGCTGTATTGACCAGCTATTGGTCTGCAAAAGGTACAGTGGAGCTTGACATGAAGAGACTGAAAAGAATTGTGCTTTATGAATGTAATTGCGGTGGGAGAATTATTAATTCTTAAAATTTAAGTGGTTCACCGAGATTTAGCTTTATCTGCATAGTTAATATACAAATGATTAACATTAAGCATGAATTATAAATGAGGAATTATCATAATGAGAAACTGATACGTTCTAGTTGCTCAAGCACACCCCAAAGCTTTTGTGGTAACCTGTCTTGTACAAAAATAATTAGAGGTTGGGCAGCTGTGGGTTTTCACTGGCATTTTATTCTGTTATGGTGGTGGCGGCAGTAATTCTTGGGGGCTACTTGTTAGATATTGGAGGTGAGGTGAGGAGAGGTTTCTTCAGCTGTTGTCAGCAGAGATGTGTGGTGAGTATGCTCTTACCATCTTTCTCCATAACTACATGAAACTGTTCAAGTGCCTCACAGTTCTGCAAGCTCTTGGACCTCTCTTTGTCTTCTACTCCACGAAGCAGAGGGAGACAGCTGCCAGTGATGGGTCTGAGCAAACCCAGCTCTGACCTTCACCTAGGCACTTAAAATCTGGATCTGAATTTTCTATTTCCGAATGTTTCCTAATTGAAGAGTGGTCATATTTGGAGAAGTACCTAGTAACTTTCTTCAGCTCATTAGTTCTCATTTCTAATAACTCTTTCCTTTTATTAGGAATACATAATCCGTGTTCAGAGAGGAGTTTCAGCAGAAAACAGTTGGCAGGTAATTTCTTAAACTGTGATTCATGTAACCAGGATGCTTTTTTATGAAGAATTTGAAAATTGTCTCTTCCTAGATTTTAAATCTGAGCTGTAGAGGGAAATGTTGGTTTGGAATTGAGAACATGAAGTGCTTGAATACTTTTGGTCAAAAACTAAGACAGTATTGCTGCCAGCTACAGAAGATGTGTTGTCTGCTGCTATTGTGAACATTCCAGGAAAAATGCCTGTGGTGTTACTACTGTGTGTTGGTGCAACCATCATTTTTAAATCTCAAAAGCAGTTTGCCTTCCTTAGTGCTAAAATCGCATGCTTGCTGATACATGACCAATGAAACCTAGAAGTAGTAATGAAGGTGACTACAAAAAATTGTTGCATCAAACACGGCAAAAATTCTTTGTGCGAGGACAACTTTGCTTGCAAATATTTTTTTAAAGCTCTTTTAAGATAATGTTTAGAAACGCATTTTTGATCTGGTCGAGATGTGATTAAAAATTCTTTGTTGCTCTCCAGCAGTTGCACATTTGTACAAAAATGTTTAAAAGAAGAAGATAGTAAATGGGAATTACTTTTGTCTGATGGGATTTTGAAGAGTAAAAAGCCAATGGGAAAAGTAATATGTTTCCTGAACTTTGTCTTTATATTTTGCAGATTGTGAGGCGATACAGTGACTTTGACTTGCTTAACAATAGCTTGCAGGTAACTTTCACCCTTGATATATAAATACAAAATGTCATTTAGAAGGATATATTTAAAATGGCTTGTGATATTTTTATATATTGCAGTGAAGAAAACCCACAAATTCACGTAGCTCTACAGAGAAACTTGTGGCATCAAATCTAACTTGAATGTATACTTTTTCACTCTTATGTTTTCTCTTGTAAAATTTTAATTTTGGCATCAACAGGACCCATTTATATAGAAATAGAGGAAATTGGCAGATACTGAATCTTTTCCTTCAGTACTGTGACTTGTTCCGGTTTTATGTGTTATTATTTGTTCCTCCTTTGATTTGAAGAAAGCCAAGGCACATACCAGCCTTAAATTCAGCATTGAAGTGCTATGTGTCTCATTATTTATATTCGTCTAGAAGCACTACCAGATGCTGCTTATCATGTGATGGTTTTCTGTATCACTGGAAAGCGTTCCTTAGTTAAACACTGGACTTACTGTGTGTTTTCTTTTGCTTTTTAGGACAATTATTTCTTTTGAGTTTGTGTGGGAAAAAGCAGGGCATATGAGTGTGTTTGGGAAAAAGGGGGAAGCAGCAGTGACTGGCATCTACAGGAGTGAAACTTGTTTCTTGAGATTTCCATAGTACTGTGCAAGCAAGATAGAAAGTGAACGCTTCTGCAATTTGAGGATAGATTTTTGTGACTTTGATTCCCCCCCCCCCCCGTTAAATGTTGTGTGAATTCAAGAGCTTAACACTGCTTCCCCCCAGCCCCAGTCAAATCGGCTGTCTGCTTGATGAACCTCAGTGCCCAAAACCATGTAAGGATGTTGCGTTGTGCGCTCTCGTAGTCTACTATAACTGATTGCTATGCTAGAAGGTGTATGGGGGGACAAATTAGACATAATTCAACAGATGCAACATGGTTGCATTATGGAATTATTTTATTGAATTTGCAGTGGCACATAAGTACTTGATTTTCATGACCTAGAAACATCTTTGTGTGATGTGCTAAATAAATGCCATACAAGGATGTCTGCTGCTCCAGAGAAATCCAAGATTGAAGATCAGATAAGCACCCGTGGGAACACAGGGAAATGAGATGGTCCATGTCTGTCACAGTACATAGTGGTCATTGTAGTCTTAACCATAGCCAAATTTTGATAGAGATCACAGAGAATTTTGAGAAGGTTTTAAAAGGAAGAAAGAGTTCACTTTTGCAGCCACCTATAACAAGCTCCTCTTAACCGAGGGGAATAGAATGTGTTAAGGCATGAAAAAGCTTTGTTGCCTTCTCATTTAACTTTCAAATGAGGCAGCTTTAGTAGAAAAGGCAATGGACCTTTAAGAATTAAAATTTAGTAATGGCATGTACTGAAAGGGTAGGCCTAGGTGGAAGGTCTAGAAAGTGAAGGTAAATAGGCTATGTATGATGTAGGACAGAAAGAAAAGGCCTTTGTATCTGAGGCAGAGGTGAATGATAAAAGTGGAGGGTTCAGGAATTTATTTGATAACAACTTGCAGAGTGGGACAAGGAGGAATTTGAAAGGAGAGAGATTTTGCAGCTATAAGATATGAAAATCTGGGGCAAAAATGTCAGCTGCTTGGATGGCTAGAAAAGATCAAACAGAATCATCAAGACATACTGCTAACTTGGAGAGGGGGGTAGGCAGAGGACAGCTAAATTAGCAGGCCGTGTTCATTAGCACTTGGTCTCCTTCACTGAAAACTACTGCTCACCCCTTGGTGTTCAAACTCCTGTTTCTGCTTTCCACAGTCTGGAAAGGCAAATACGTATCTCAGCTTGGAGATAGCCTTTTCTGGTTAGTACAGAGAGCTGCCCTAAGAGGTCTAATTCTTCATTATGTTTTAAGAGCGTTTTAAGCCTTTACCAAAGATGCACAGCTCTGCTTTTGACAAACACCACTGCTCCTCCAGCCTAGTTCCATATGCCAGGGCTTGAGAGACAGCAGACAGTAGCTGGCGAGAAGCATGTTAAAATGGCTCTTTTCTCCCACTGTTTTGGAGTTTGTTATAAATTGCTCTTTGTGATGCTGTAGTTGGAGCTTTCTGGTCCGTTAAGACATGCAACACTCCTCCGTTCTTTCCATCCAGAACTCTAAGCAACAATATTTCATCACACTGTTCAGGGCCCAAGACTTGTATTTAAACTCTCTTCTCATCTTGTCTATATTGAAATTAGAGTAAATAAACAAAACTCCAAGCAAAACAAAACGCCCCCCCAAAGAAAGCCCCACAGTATAAAGCAATGAGCAATAAGAAAATACCAAAACCCAGTCTCCTTCCTTCAAAACTAAAATGTTGCTGGAAAAACTGCTGGAGCTTATTTTGGGTGTAGAGCCTCAGGTTCTTCCAGTTCTCGTGGCATACTTGACCTCTCTGTAGCTTTGGGTGGTTGTGTTTGAAGACACAGCTGCAGCTGAGTTGGAATGCAACTTTTCTGCTGTTAATCTGGTGCTACCTATGCAATAATGGTAAGGACTAAGAATTTCCACGCTGTCCAAGCAAGGGGATGCAGTCCTACCAAACACCTTGGAAATAACGAGAGCTGTATACCGGTGACCCTGATCTGCATCAGAAAGTTTCAGACCAGATTCCCTGAACTCTCAGCTGTGTACTGGATTGAAAAGCTCCTTCCAGACCATCCTGCATTTCTTCCTCTTCACTTGCTTGACAGAGATGTGTGGAGATCATTGGCTGCTCTTCTATTTTAAGTGAACTACTTACTGGTACAGTATTCACAGCAAGATATCTGGCTTTTGCGAGCATTTTATTGCAGCTTTTGAACAGACATTCCTGAGCGGGCTTTGGTTTGAAGATAAGAATGTTAATTCCCAGGTTCTTCTGTGGTGAAGCCCATCCTGGCTCCAGCGCTGAGCTGGGGCCACGAAGTACGACTTGTATTTGAAAGCATGCGAGGTCTGTGCAAGGTCAGAACCTCAGTGAGGTGTTCTTCTGTGGTAGACAGTGTTCGCACTGTGCTGTGTGTCTTGGCAGATAGCCACAAAAACCTAGGGGTGAATGTTACTTTCTGCTGAAAAATAGCAGATGTGTGGTTTATTGAAATTTTAAAACAAATAACAGTGGTTTGAAAACATCTGAACTAGAGTCCTTTTCTCTCTGATGGTAGCTAGCTGTCAGGTCAAGAAGGTAAAGGTGATTATGATTTGACGTGCTTTTCAAGTGAGTAATACCAGAAATGCATTCATTTTTCATTTAGAAACTTGTTTTTGAATTGAAGTAAAAGTCGTTTGCCAAAGGAACGTTCTGTATGCCTCTGGTGTTACAGCCAGTAATTCACCAGATTAGTTTTAAGTGGTATATTGTTGCTTTTGGGTTTATTCCTGGATATATTTTTTTCCTCTTTGGGTATAAAAGGGCATTAAAAAATGCTCAGTGGATTGGATGATTTTCATTAACATTGGTAATTCAGGCGTAATTCAGCCCATGATTTGCAGTCAGAAACAGAAGTGCTAAGGTGAGGTGAGGGACAACTCCTGTGTTCAAAAGGAGGAGGAAAAAAGGAGATGGATTGCTACTCCTGCCCCAGTTGCTTGAGCTAATCCTTTACTTTTCCCACTAGTTAAAAGGAAAGTTGTTCAAACACCAAAAAGTCACTGTCTTCTCCCTGGTGGACTGTTTACTTTAGAAATGAGGTTATTGCATCTGGTGTAATTGATTCCTGCAATACACATTTCTTAAAGATAGCTCCCATGGAGATTCAGCATACCCAAGGCAGGTGCTTTGATCTGCAGGACAACGATGTGTTAACAACATGAAAAAAATATTCTGGCGATTCACATGATGTAATAGAATGTAAACACTGCGTGCAACCTAGTTTTGTTTTCTAAAGCTGATCTCTTTGATCTGACTTACATAAGGCTTTGAATTTCTGTACATTTTTTCATCGTCCTATTTCAAAGTATTTCTCTGATTTTTATCTGAAGTTTTGGATCACTTATGTCAACAGAAAACAGCTTCTGCACGTCCATTGGTAGATGCAGCTCTGGCTGGGTGGCAAGATGTATAGCTGTTCAAAAACTGTACAGCAATAAGTTTGGAAGAGAAAATGGAAAAGTTGCACCATATTTGAAATTACAGATTTAAAATACTGACCGTAAGGGCTTTAAATTACCGATAAAGGCAGTAGAGGCAAAGGAAAGTTATTAATCTGCACTTCATGAAATAAGAAAACATAAACCTTATCTGGAGAAAATGGTAAAGTGTGAATTGTTTTTGTGCTGTGGTGGTGGTAGGTCATAGAAAGGATTTGGCTGAAAATTGTAGCCATTTAGTATCTGAAACTTTTCTGTAGTGAACTTAAATGCATGAATCACTAGCAAAAATTTATCTTCTCGCATTTTCAGTGTCATTCGACTTACTAAGCTCTTCACAGTGGGATGCAAGCTGTTGTCTGACTAGCTCACCCTGATAACAGTACTTAGAAAAAACATAAAAGCTTGTATAGACACAGTACAAAAAGAGTTACCCAGTAGTTAGCTTGCTGCTGAGATTCTTTCACTTTCTGGGTTGCTAGTTTATATCCCTGAGGCATTTTGAGAGCAAGGTTAGTAATTTTTTCTCTCTTTTTAAGATCTCAACTCTCAGTCTACCTCTTCCTCCAAAAAAATTGATTGGAAACATGGAGCGTGAATTCATAGCTGAAAGACAGAAGGGACTCCAGGCCTATCTCGATGTAATTACTACCCATCACATCCTGTCTAACTGTGAATTGGTAAAAAAATTCTTGGACCCAAACAGCTATTCTGTAAACTACACTGGTAAGTGAGGAATTGCAAAACTGCATTACAGTTTCACTTTAGCAAGCGTGTATGTCTTCCATTCGTGCTGGCAAGGATTTACATTGAAGCATGGGGGGCAGATGGGGGAAACAACCTTCCAAATTATCACTCTGTGCATGTGATTATTTATGATAAAGTTTCTCCAACTCTGCATGAATCATGCTGCGATTGTCAAATCTAAATATTTGAAATATTTTATAGCGGAGTGATGAGGGTCAAGATCTGTGTAGGGAGAACTTGGGGGAGGGGGGTTGGTGAGAGTGACATCTACTTTTTCACAGTTTGTGATAAAAGGGGAGTGTTGGTGTTTGGAAGTTACTTGTCTACCAGAATGTAAGGTGGAGTTAAGTTTTTCAGCTCTGCGTTCTGTTAAAGCAGCCGGTTGTCTGCACACTGAAACTTGCATTTGTCGCGGTTCTGAAGTTTTTCAAATCAACAGGAACGATTGTGGTCATCTTGTCTAGCTCCTGCTGTCACTTTGGGTTGTAAGACTTCCTAGAACTACTTGTTTGAGCTAGGTTGAGTACTTTTTCAAGGCTTGAATAAGTCCTGTCCTGTCCCGTCCGTGTCCGTCCCTCTCCGTCCCCCCCCAAGTACTAGAAAATCACTTGCATCCCTTAAAATGATATCCCAGTGATCAGTTCTCTTCATTACTAAATGTTTCTTCTTTGGATTTGTCTGGCATCAGCTACTGGAAATTGTTAAATATTTGTCATACAGACTGAAAAAAAACTTCCTCTTAGTGGTGAAACCCACTCCACAGATACAGTTCATGGGCAAACTGACTCTTTGCAAAATGCAAAGCTTGTTTTCATAAAAGCAGAGCCTACTGAAGCAGGAACTTACTGTTTCCTTTTCACTTGTCTCTTTGCTCTCCCTTTATGTAACGGTCTTGTATCTCCAGCCTCAGAACGCAAAGAACATTTCCCGGATGTTTATGATAAGCTGTGGAGGAGTTGTAAATTACTAGTAACTCTTTAAGGATGCAGTTTGTCTGGCTAATGCTGAGCAAGCAATTTAAATTTTCGAGGAGACACCGTGACTTCTGTGTTAATTCTGAGCACGTTCATCACGATTGTTTTTTCAGCAAGTTGCAGGGAAGTTAGTAGCAATCGAGTCATTGCCTATGGTCTTTGGAAACACTTAAAAAAATGACAAACTGATGGTATTGGAGCACTGAGCTGACACCTATTGCACTGTTGTCTCTTTTTTGCCTAGCCTTTTTTTGGAGAGAGACGATACAGTGCAGAAAGATTGGTGCATCCTTACCTTTTTGCTGTGTTTCTACGCCAAGATAAGCCATGCTAGAGAAAACTCCTTGTTGGCATGATTCCCTTTCTCCCCATGCTGTCACCACTTCTCACTGAGATTTCCCCTCAGATCACTTCATGAATAAACCACTTGTGTTCCCAGCTGTGAGAGAGTTCAGTAACCAGAAGGGTGACCTCCCTCCCCTCACCCAAAATATGTGTTGGATCATGATAGCTAGCAAAATAACGTTAGCCTGCAAAGAAAAGGGCAGATTAACACATAGTGAAACAGAGCTGATAAGTTTACATATAGTAATGGCAATGTAGATGAACATTAAAAAGATGTAAAAGTTAGCACTTTTACAGGTATAGCAGAAACATTTCGTGATCAAATACAGTGTGGGGAATCATCACTGTGAGCATTGGATTTGGACTTGGAAATGTAGATCTAGTGCAGACAGAATGCAAACTCAATAAGCTAAGTTTTTTAAAGGCAGTGCTTTCTGTTTTCTCTGTGGATTTGAGCTCTCAGGTTAAAAATGCAAACGCCCTATAACTGTGTTTTTATCTGATTTCCTTTTAAAGTGATTTTGCTGACTTTCAGCCTGAATCCCTGCAGGCTTCCTTCTGGCATTGAACCTTACCTGACATGTAAATCATCTTAAATAGTCTCTTACAAACTTTTTTTTTTTCTTTCCAGAAATTGCCTTACAGCATGTTTCAATGTTCTTCCGATCAGAGCCAAAGTGGGAAGTGGTAGAACCATTAAAAGATATAGGTAAGAAGAGCATGCATGCAACGCAACTAGTCTGATATTTTTTTCCAACTATACAAGTTGTCCCAAGATTACAATACTATCTTTGCTTACAGACCTCCTCCTCCCTGTAAGCCATGTGATTTAGTAGTGTTTTAATGAAAGCTGTTGATGTCTCTTGTTTTGTAGGTTGGCGAATACGAAAGAAATATTTCTTAATGAAGATTAAGAATCAACCAAAGGAACGGCTGATGTTAAGCTGGGTATATATACTTTCATCTCATACTCAAGTCTTTCTTAATGAACCTGGTTTATTTCATTTATTTTGGCTACCGTGCAGGAGTGGCAGAGAGATAGTCTTAACAGCTCAGGCTTTGAAAGAGGCTTGAAAGCCCTTAGGTGGATGTGTGGCGTGGGAACTTCTTATGTTTCTTTCCTCTGGTGGCAAATCCAGTTTGCAAGTTTCTGTGCCTGTTCATTTGTTCCTATTCCTGCACCTCTGTTTCTTCAGTTGTGATGACGTTGACCATAGTATAAATTCGCTCACTGAAAATAACAAAGTGATCCTTTTTAAAGTGGTGGGTTTCCTTCCTTGGATCTTTAGTTTTACTGACAAACTGATAGGTGAGAGAGGCGTGAATAGCTCCTTTAAGGCAGGCATGTATTGACACCAAATAGTTTGTTGTTACTAAACACTTGCTTGTGTTCCTGTGCTGAAAGGTGCTGCCCTCTTAATTATATCAGCATAGCTGTTTGTGAGACCTCACTAGAAAGCGGATGCCACTAAAGCCTGCAGTAGGAGGGAAGTTTTTCTTGCTGGAGAGGAAGAAGGTGGGGATTTAAGCCTTATCAGTTCACAATACACACAGTCCCCAAGTTTGGGGTTGGCAGAGTTCATTCAGTGGTAGTAGTGCACATCAGATACGGGATGGGGAAGGAGGCAATAATACTTAATTACTGTCAGGCACTTTGTATTGTGAAACCATGGCTTTATTCAGCCTCTTCAAATTTCATTCTGTGTGTGTAATTTCTTTGCTTGCTCTTCGAAATATATCTTCAAGCAGCTGTCTTAATTTGTGACAGCAGAATATAGATCACACTTTCGCTATGGAATGCAACATCTATTATGATGCCATTCTTTTCCTATTTATTTCCAGGCTGATCTTGGCCCTGATAAATACTTGTCTGACAAAGACTTACAGTATGCTGTGAAACTTCTTTCTTCCTGTTCTGTGAGTATTACTTGAAGACTTTTAAATTGTGCCAGCACAAAAGCGCTTGTCAAGGACTGATCTTGCAAAAGCACATATAGCCTAGTAGACATAGTTTGTAATTTTAGCGTTGCTTTGATTTAAAGATGTGTGAACCTTTTAATTACATTTCCCACGCAATATGAGGTAATGTGTTCTCAGCACAAATAATAATCCTGCAGGGTTATTACAGGAGATTGAGTTGTGGTTAATTTTATTTTTTTCTTGTTGTGCAGTAGTGTGAGATCATGAGCTTTTATTTCAGCTCCTGAACACTTTTAGGCTGTTAGGATAGTGCTGTCTAGGTGTAATTGGTAACCCGTGTTCTGGGGTTATTCTCAGGCAGCAGTGAATAAGGCAGTGCAACAAGTGTCATTATTTTTTCAGCTTCTTGAACTTAAGACAGGAGTATCTTAGTAGAGGTACAGTGGAGGTTGTCCAATTTAAGCTCCTGTGCAATGCCACGTCATAAATCCAATAGGCATCTCTGTCTGAAAAACTGGCGTTTGACTCCAAAGGAGTTTCTCTTTAAGGATGTTAACATGTCAGAGACTGGCTGAAAAGGATGGTGTTTAAACTGGTAAACCTCTGCGCAGTCTTGGAACTCAGCAGATGCGCACAACAGGAGAGGCTGAAAACCAGACTTTTCAACCCCCAAACCAGACTGAAACTGATGTATTAAAATAGGATGTCAACAAGGGGTCTTTTCCTAACTTGCAATTTCAATCAAAATATGCATTGCACGTGTAATTTATTTCCAACTGTGCTGTCTCATTTGGTTTCACAAAGTTGCAGGAAGTCGTTATAATAATTTCTGAAGATGTAAAACTGTTATGACAGCTATTAATGCCAAGTTTTCTTATGTGCCATAGTTGTATAAAACCATGAATGAATTTATTAGCTTAGCATGACTTAAACCTGCAGGAAAGCTGCTCATGTATAAGTATGAATGGGGCTGGATTCTTCATTTGTCTCAACTGCCAGTCTGTTTTGTTAAAAAAAGATGGTGGATTCTTTTTATTTTATTATTTATGTGGAAATTGAACAATGTTCTTGTGAAGTTTTCTTTGCATTTACTCCAGGTTGAGACTGAATAGCTTGAGCAAATGTCACTGACAGAATCCAGTTTATTACTTTAAATATACAATTGACGCAGATCTTTTCTTACTCGGGAATCGAGCAAAAATGAAGTACAGAATCTGTCATCTAAAACTTACTTACAGTTTCTTCTTTTGGTAGCATCCTTATATTTACAAAATCACTTTTGCCACTGCCAATGAATCTTCAGCGCTGGTTATTAGACCGTTCAGTGAAAAAGGGACACTAAAGGACCTTATTTATAAGGTAAGGTCTCCCTCTCCTGCCCCCAACTCAAATGGTAGAATGTTTGCCGGAATGACCACAGTATGTCTTTTATAAAACTGTTCACCACCTCTATTGCTAAGCAAACTAAGACAATTAATGGCTTTTCTGGTCATGATCTTGACATGTGTGTTTCCTTTATAGGCAAAGCCAAAAGACCCATTCCTGAAGAAGTACTGCAATCCTAAAAAAATTCAAGGCCTTGAACTTCAGCAAATAAAAACATATGGAAGGCAAATATTAGAGGTATTTTTTTTGCTTTATTTACCAGCCTTTGTGATCTTTTTTTTTTCTTTAGGCCAACTGGTTTAACAAGAAAAAGTAGACAAACTTCTGAGCACGTAAGCCTTATTTCAGCAGCAGACTTCAAAGCTAAATGTAAATTGAGATGAGCTGCTGGGAGTTGAATTTAGATGCATATTTGAGGCCATTTCTGACCAAAAAAAAAAAAAAAAGAAAAAGGGAGTTGGTATATGTGGAGCTTAAATGGGAGAGAGGTGATAATGTGTTTTTTTTCCTTGTGGAAAAAGGGAAAGAAGTAATTCACAGCCTGCAGAACACGTGCCATAAATTCATTCTAATTAATGTGGTTTTTAAAATTTTTTATTCAAACTATGATATTCAGTAGAATTGTGAATTTTACTTTCCAGAGCTCTTTGGGAGGTGTCTGTTAGCATGCTTTGAGGATCAGCATCAAATGTTTGTTTTGTGAGAAATGCTACCCGTGAAATGGAAATGAATAGTCAGCCAAAGATGATGTAGATAGAAGACCAAGTTGAGCAAGCATTCCAAATAGGGACCTTGTTTGTTATGTATCTGCTTTAGCATTGGAGCATTTAAGATCTTGAGGTCATCAGAGCATCTTATGACAGTGCTTCTGTATCGGATTTTTTTCAGGTATTAAAATTCTTGCATGAGAAAGGATTTCCTTATGGCCATCTTCACTCTGCCAATGTGATGTTGGATGGGGACACCTGCAAGTTACTGGATCTAGAAAATTCCTTGTTGGGACTTCCATCATTTTATCGATCATACTTTTCACAGTTTCGGAAAATTAATGTAAGATTCCGGAAATTAATTCAGCTGACTCTTATGCATCCCTTTATCCTCAACTTCTGTTTGTGGAGAACTGACTAGAATGAAAAAAACCTCTCTCAACCCCCTTTCTTTAATCTGAGGTTTTCTCCATCAAATCCCTTTTCTGCTTCCTCCAAATCACTGTCTGGCTGCACACAAGTTTTGTTGCAGCACACTGGAGTGAGGCTGAGGCCAAAGGTGAGCAGGTGGAAGGGGAGTGCAGGTGAGTGCTTTTGTGGCAGCAGTGCTGGCACAAATGGAAGTAAACTGCAGTTGTTTTAAGATCTCTTTCCACCCTGGTCTCGTATTTCCTAGGAATGTGCATATTGCCTACCACACTTTTTCACTTGTATGTCTGTACAATGAGTGCAGCTTATTACCTGGTCTTAGCTGGGAGTAGTAATCAGCCTTGTCTTTGGTGGATACTGTGAAAATTGATTAGAAGCTTGCAGACGTCTAGCTATTAAAAGCTGTTTTTTATTTGTTTGAAGGGTGTCTCTTAACTGCAGTCTTGCAAAGCAAAATATTATCTTCCTACAAAAAAATGAAAACAATTTTCCCCTGTTGCAGCAATACAGTCTTTTAGCCAGCATCTTGTCCTGCCTTTAAGTGCTCATTGTAGTAAATTCCATACAGCATCACGAGACAGCTGCTTGCTGACCTTGCTAAACAAGTTCTACTGTGTTGTCAAAGAAACGATCAAAAGTTCATGGTTAGTCCAAATCTGTTAGTGCCATCAAAGCTCTGAGCCTCTTCCAGTAAGAGGAGCCATTTCTGTTTAAACATGATTCAAAAATCTTGGAAATATGCTGTCTGGGAGCTTAGCTTGTTATGCACAGCTTGTACAAACCTAAGGAGGAGTGAAAGAGGCTCTCCTAGGTTTGTTTGGCATGTATTTTTGCTGTTTTTTTATCTACCTCCCTGTAAAGTGGGAGCTGGTAATATTATGAATCTTATTCTTTACTGTTTGACTTAGCTAGCAAAATGTGCTTGGCTGTGATTTGTATCAATTTATGGCTCTCAACTTCTGTGCATGAGAAGAGTGTACTACTTTATGCATTTTTACAGAACATGACTATACCGCTATCCCATTTATATCATCACATACAGCAGTAGCTGCTTTTGCTTGAGGTGTGAAGATTTCATTTGAGCTAAAGTTACGCAGGGATGTGGTTGTGGTTACAAACTGTCTTAATGGTTCCTCTCTTCTGTCTTCAAATGCAGGACCACTCCTTTTCTTTAATGGGTCATTGTGTGTTTTCAAACCACTTGTGAAAAACTGATTAGTTCTAGCAAGTTGTGTTTTTATTTTTTTTGTTCCTCTGCAGACTTTAGAAGGTGTTGATGTATATTGCTTTGGGCACTTACTGTATGAAATGACATATGGAAGACCCCCAGATACGATTCCAGTAGACAGCTTCCCTCCTGCACCGTCGGTGTTTGTTGGTCAGTACACAATTGAGAAAATGTCGATCTCAGCTTCCTGGGTACTCTTACCTTTTACCTAAGCTGAAGTGCTGTGAAATAGCAGCCGAAGATCTTTGCAGCCTGTGACTGGAAAGTCTTGTTTAGTAATCTTTAAAAAACAAAATGTGTTCTTCCTGAAATATACGTAGCATATAATTTTTTTAACTGAGTGATAAAACAGTGTGTAGGAAGTAATTAGATGTCTGGATTCCCTCGCCTCATGTCTAACATTCTTGAAAAGTTTGTATGTGTAATAGTAACATTATAATAAAAAACACATGCCACAGAGCTGCATCACTTTTTAGTTGATGCGGTACTTAGGGGAACATCATGTGGCCGTGCCAGATGTTCATTCTAAATCATTTGCTATCCTGCAGTGCAAAAATGTGTTCATTCTTATTATTTCTTTGGTAGTGTCTGTGTTGGAATCCATTCTGACCTGTGAAGCTATGAAGAATGGCATGCCAACTGTTTCACGGCTCTTACAGATGCCGTAAGTCTTGTTTTACTTGTTTTATCCACATAGCAATGTTTTTAATTATATTAGGCGGAAGAACCTTTTTGCTCTTGTTCCTTTTAAGAAAGATTTGCTCATCGTTCTGAGGGATGTAGTGTATTCCAAATGAAGCTTTAAAATTGTTTGGCTTTATAGAACCCATCCCTTGTTAATGTGATAGATGCTCATTTAACGTTTCTTTCTCTCTTGGTGTGTTGGAGCTGTCAAGAATGCATTTTGTTTAGTATGGTGCTATGGTTTAAATTGATCCAGCTATTAAAGTACTGCAAGCATGTTTGAGATCATATACAGGTTGTTTTAAAGCATTTAGAACAAAGAGTGTTTTTGCATGTACCATTCAGACCTACTTTGGTAGATTTTGCTATCAGTTTACTCATGACTAGCAGAATAGATCTGCTTTGCTCAGCAGTGACATTTAGATGGGGTCTGGGTGTGAAACATTATGCAGAGGTTCTGGCTGGTTTCTTGCAGGGCTGGCTTAGGGATTCTCTGAAGCACAGACAGAATGTATTTCCTTACAGGATCTCCTCCCAGCGATTCGGTGAAGTGGTAAAGGCAGGTACAGAGCAAGATTAGGATGCAGAAAGGGAGCAATGTCAGTGCATGACTGACTTGGAGGTCATACTTGTCTGCAGTGCCACCCTTCCTGCAATTAGGAGGCAATATTACCAGGGAAATTGTCTGCTGTCACTGTGCTGTGACGTGTCACCAGTATGCTGAGCATAGAAGCACAGCTACTGGTGGGGGGTTCTTTTGTGTTTTCTTGATCCAAGGTGCCAGAGTCATGACCTTATAAATGACAGATTGCCCATACCTAAATCTGGGTCTGATCTCACAGTATACAGATTGCAGTACGCTTAGAGCATGCTCCAAGATTCATATTTCCTGGTTGGGAAGAGTCACTGCTGGCTTGTCTCAGCCTTCGATTCCTTCTACTCCTGCCTTCCTCTGGTCTTAAAGGAGGTGGGAGGTAGAGAGGAGAATGTAGGCAGGGGAGAAATACTATAAGACAACTCCGTGAATACAGGAATATACAGGTCTTAAAAGATGCTGAACAAACAATCTGTGCGCTGCTGTATCTGATATATAGGTCTATATACTACATTCCCTTCATACCAATACTCTTCACAAGTGTTCTATGTAGATGTGCAATGCAATTAATGTAAGTATTTATTAAGCTTTATTATTTATTATAACCATATAAACTGTGAATTTGCTTAATTTTGCAAGTACATGTAATCAGAAAAGGTCAGGAAAATGCCCTGTAAACAAGGGTGAATATTCATGGTTTTTTTTTAAAAAAAAAAAAAATTAAAAATTTGATTTATATCTGAGTGTTTCATGGAATACTATTCTTATAAACTTGATTCTAGACTTGAATTTGTTTTCTCTAGCATAGGCCTGTGATCATTTTCCATAGTGAATAGCAACAAAAAAATCTCTGAAATCTTTATCTCAGAGCCAGGGATATCTCAGATCTCTTTCTGGGACAGTTTTCTAGTATGTTCTCCGGAACAAAGTATCTTGAAATGGACTAACCAGTTTATTTTCAGACTACCATTGCCCTCTAGTGTCTTTGTTTTGGATGGAAAAGGATTAATCATTTATTCTGTTGCTGCTGATACTCTAGAGGGGAGAGCAAAAAATATTAGAATATTTGCTTTGGTCGCGTTTGCCAGAGTACAGACAAGAATGCAGATATTTTCAAATGTTAAGTTCACTCATTGATCTTTCACATGGTTCTTGCTAATGCTAAAACAACAGTTGTGCTAAGAGAGTTTTCTTAAAATGAGGGATGATTTTGTTTAGGTGTAACTTAAAGCCCCTGGTAATCTTTTGTCACTAAAGAATCCATATACTTTTAAGGAAAAGTCATTCTTGTTTTGGGGAAACTCTTCTCTGCCTTTGATAATTGTACCTGTTCTATCAGCTTTCAAAATATTCCGCACAGCCTTGCTTACTCTGCCATCAGTAGTGGCTACATTCTGAGGGTTGGATGCTGCTAATTTTACAGCAGTGCTTGGAAAATAAAAAGCAGTTCATTAAAACCTGGGGAAAAAACCCAAACAGTGGCATAGAGATGAGGACAGAGAAGGAGAAGGAGGGAGTTAAGCAAATAGTACCAGTAGTATTCTTGCTGTGGTTTTGCCTGTCTCTTGGGAGTAATATTTCTTTTTTTTTTTTTTTTCTTTTTTCATCTACTCACAGATTATTCAGTGACGTCCTGCTAACAAACTCTGAGAAACCACAGTTTAAGGTAGAGTTGAACGTTGATTTGTTGATGTTTGTGGGTAGCTGTTGATGGGCTGTGGGTAGCTACGCGCTAGTCGTCAGACAGGGTAGAGGAGAGCTGACTTTATGGCAATTGCTATCAGTATTTAGATTCCGTTGCTGAATTGTACCAAAGAACTCTATATCACCCCTTAGGAGGGAGGCACAGTGTCACCCATGAGTGTTCAAGTGCCTTTTCTGTCCTGGAGCTCATTTGCGTCACTAATGATAGCACTGCATCTGAGCAGAGGTTGCTAAGTAATGTGGGTCCCTTCCAGTGAGTGGAAATGAATTGGTAAGACCTGTGGAAGCTGATTTTGCTAGGTGAGACCACCACCACATTGCTGCTAGCTCCAGCGCTGCAGTGCTGGGGCTTTGCAGAGCCACATCTGCTCCCATTGGGGGGCTGCCCCAGAGCATTTCTCCTGGTGGACACGTGCTGTTTGTCTCGTGTTATCAGCCTCATGGCAGTTTGGGGATGTGACTGGAGTATCAAAACAATTAGCTGTCCCTGCCATTAGAGTATCCCTTCCATTATTTCCAGTGTTTCTTTGACCCTGCTGTTAGATCTGTAGCTAGGTTTGGAGTGGAAAACATGCATCTAGATTCTTCTTTTCCCTTTCACTAAGGGAATAGTGTCAGTGCTTGGGGCTTTAGATGGGCAACAGGATCAGATGAATGGTGAGTTTTGAGCTGTTAAGTTATGTTTTCCTTTATCATGTTTTGTGCTGTGATTATTTTTTTTTTCCCTGTTTTGTATTAGATTCCTACTAAGTTAAAAGAGGCATTGAAAACCTCCAAGGAATGCATAGAAAAACGATTAACAGAAGAACAGAAATTGGTAACGTCCGCATTTCTTTACTGTATTTCCTACAGACATTCCATTTCCTCATATCACTTTTACATGGGGAAAGTGAGTTTTTACTCACTGAAAGTAATTTTGAGTAATAAAGGCTTTCATCAACAGATTTGCTTTCCCCAAAATGGAGTATGAGGAGTTGTAGAACAGCTTTTGACTGAATGGCATTTCACGGTTTTAAGTGGTGCAGCTTCACAGGCAGTGGCTCCTAAATTAAAGGATCATTTTAAATGCCGTATGAGACTCCATCCCCTACCAGCAACAGTAAAGATAAAAACTAAAAGTGAAAAAGAAAACTGAACAAGGAGAATGACTACAGTGTGTTTTCTCGCACCCTAAACACGCTTTGTCTGAGAACTTCTAAGATCTTAACATGGTCTTTTTCTGTTTTCCCTTCATTTTGAAGATTCACCAGCACAGAAGGCTGACAAGAGCTCAGTCTCATCATGGCTCTGAAGAAGAAAAAAAGAAAAGGAAGATCTTAGCACGAAAAGTAAGAAATCTTTAAACAGGTTTTTCACACAGAAA
Source organism: Charadrius vociferus (assembly GCF_000708025.1). Lineage (NCBI taxonomy): Eukaryota > Metazoa > Chordata > Aves > Charadriiformes > Charadriidae > Charadrius > Charadrius vociferus. Next base: position 950,812 of record NW_009650170.1, on the reverse strand, counting down.
AAGACGTGTATCTTTTTTGAATGTATAGCTTGTACAACCATGGGAACACTGATCTATTCTGTCCTGGGGTTTTCTGTACTACTTCCTGATTATTTTCACTTCTGTAGCTGAACAATACACTTCCTAAGAACTTTAAGTTACAATGGTAGCTGACTTGTGTATTGGTTTAACCTGTTGGAGGTTGTGGTATGAAAACGGGCTTTGTTAGCCCCTCACGTACAGATGGCAGCCCGGGCTGCTTCCTGCTGCCTGGTGAGGATATTGGAACCTTTTTTTAGTCTGCTCCTGCAGCACGCTGCCTGTGTTTCTCTTCCTTTTTGTGGGTCAGCTTTCTGCCTTTCCCTTGTGGTCAGAGGACACTGGAGTTGCCCTCCTTGCTTACTTGGAGATATCTAAGTGCAGAACAGCCTTGCTGCTATTGTCATCATTGCAGCACGTGTCGGTTGCGGGGAGAGGGATGCTGGGCGTGGATAAACCTTGTGTGATACAGTGGATGGCTGTTACAAATCTGTGTGTCAGTTCAATCCTTATCATGGAAAGCAATTATTTATTCCCATCTTTTGTTTCTTTTGCTCTTTTTTTAAAGAAGTCGAAACGCTCTGCCTATGAAAGTGGGGAAGAACACTCAGCAAAATACAGCAACTCAAATAACTCAGGTAACTACAAAGAGAAGACCTTACTTCTGCACAGCTATGTCAATGTTTTTGTTGTTGCTGTCATTTTCTGGCTTAAAAGATCCAGGGTCAACATCAGTTTACACATTAGTATTGGACTACCAGAGCCTGATAACACTGTTTTGGCTATTTAATAATAGATAAACCTAGGGCTGAAAAATATTGTCAGTGTTAAATTTTCAGCTGCCTTATATAAAGCAATGTGTCCTCTCTTCTGTGCCCCGTTCCTCCAAAATAAAAATCAGCCTCTTCATTCTGTTTGACATTTGAGTGGAATAATAATAACATCCATTATTTGGGCCATTTAATAATGCAGCCTTCAGGGAGGAACTCTGTGGTGATCTGTATTCCGTAGTAAGGTGCTAAGATGAATAAGAAAGTTATATCTGTTTAATTCAGTGCCAAATTCTAAAACAACAGAGCCTTTGACAGGTCTTTATTAAGTTAAAAGGAATGGTTGGTACTACTGAACAGTTTAACAGAGTTGACTTGCCTGGCTAAAATGTGTCCAAAAGCAGCCTCTAGTGGAATAGTCAGATATCAGAGTAACTTGTGGAGTATAGCAACTGACTGAAAATCATCTCTTATAAGGAGAAATGGGGTGCCATCCGTGCAGTGGCACAACTCTTAAGGAGAACAGAATTTGGATGCTGAAATCCAACAGCCTAAGCAACAGAAAAGAAGTGTTTCCCATTGAGGAATACTGCTGAGTGCTCTTCTTAGTGTTTGGACCTCCTCTGATACTGTGTACTGTTAAGTCTCTCTGTTCAGATCGGGTCTGAGTGACGCTGTTCGTATGAATGGGAATGTTTCCCAAGATTTCAGTGGAAGCAAGACTGGATCTTCAGTCAATAAAGTTGGCCTGTTTCCAAAAATTTGTCTTGTCTGATTGTGTTGAATTTTAACATCACAGCTTTAGTTACTAGACTGTTGTTTTATTTAGCAGGCTCTGGGGCGAGTTCCCCATTAACATCTCCATCATCCCCCACTCCGCCCTCTACAGCAGGTAAGTTCTAGAGTCATTACAGTGTTTGTCTTTTTTTCTTTGTTTTTTATTCCGTCACCCCTGCCCCTGTGGGTGTTATTCGTCACCCTGAATAACTGTGGGTGTTATTCCCAAGGATGGCTGAGGGATGGTGGTTTTCAAGGGTAGAACACAGAGATGACATTTATTTTGTGGCAGCCTAAGCGTAGGCATTTTCTGTCTTTTGAGGGCCATAGAGAACCTTTTAGTACTGTTCTTTTTCATTTAGTAACCTTTCTTAAGATACACATGGTATGATTTACCCATAGAGTATAAGTGCCGACTTCAAAGTCTATTACTCCAGTCCTATCGACGTTGCTACTTTCCAGACATTTTCTGGCCCTCGTGTTGCAGTATGGCTTTGTTCTGATGTTAATGGTCTGTTGTCTCTGAAGTACTGTTTGTTGATCCGTTGGTTTTGTGTATTGTCTCTTTACCCTGTACCGTACCGCTGTGGTGTAGCTTCGGGAATTTTGGGTGTGACAAATTCAGTGGCTTAAGCTGCCTAAATCTCCCCTGTTCTGCTCCAGCCCATTGATAACACCAGCAGAACTGAAGGAACAAGTCAGAAACTGATTTGGGTTAAAAATAATATATTTATTATTTGTGGCCAGTTCCCTTTTCCAATTTGCTAGGCTGCTGTGCAAACAGTTTTTCTAATGTTTAGGACAGGTGGTGGAAAGTGGTGAAGAATCTGCTTGAGTGGGCAATAGAGATGCTCATGAAAGTTTGATTACAAATCTGAATATTGAGCAACAGTGCACGTGCTTCAGTCTGGAAGTCTAGAAGAGGAGATCTGGCAAAGACTAACAGCAAAAGGTGTTAATGGAATACATTTCTAGAAGGGAAGCAGTCTGTAGCATTGCTGTTTGTTATGATGACTCATGTCGTATGATTCCTAGTCCCAGGAACTTTCTACAGGGCAGAACTTGTTAACTGAAGCGATGCAATCCAATTTGTGTTTGCTATGGATGGTCTTTCAAAGGACACTGTAGTCTGTGTGATGTAATTCAAATCAGTCATGCTGAAATTCAAATTAGTCATTTCTCCTTCAAGTTGAGGGTATATTGAAGTGCATATTATATGAACTAACTTCTCCCAGTTAGTCTAAACAAGATAATTACTGTTATTGTGTTGCACAATGACAGCGCTGTTCTATGGATGTACTGACTCTTAGCCTGGAGGGTTTATTTCACGTTCTGCATGCTTTAATAAGGAGGAAGCTGAAAATGCAAAAGAAAACCTTATTTCTCCAAAATGGACAGGTGTTTAGAAAACACTTTGTCTGCAATAAAACTACCTTTTACTTAAGTTTTTAACACATTGGAACTTGGTTGAAAGCTTTTTCAAGTTTTGAGCATGTGATGCAAGTTTATGTGTAGACGTTGCTCAAATGGCTAAAAATTACTCAGGTTTGGGCTCAAAACTTGGCTCTGTTCGAACCACATTGTCACAGCGTGTTGGTCATCCTGCTACCAGTGTGCTCATGGTGACCTGTGGTGAATGGCCCCGTTTGACACTGTGCACATTGCCCTACCCACGTTCAAACTGGAAAGTGCTTTAGCGTGCTGAGGGCTTTGATGCATTTGATCAGGGGTGAAGACAGGTGTCACCATTTCAGGAGTGTTTTTGTGAGTAGAATTCATAGAAGAAACTTAAGGTACTTGTTCTAAGAGAAAGCTAGTATGCCTGATAATTTTAACCAGCAATATTGTACTTTCATCTATTCTAAGCAAGTATGCCATTACTGACTCGATGAAAGACTCGTTGGTCCCATGGCAGGACCTTCTTTGTGACCATTGATGCATCTCTAGCCTGTATCTCTCTCTTCCAGATGCCTTGTACTTACTAAGGATAATTTACCTCTAAACCAAAATTGCTTGTGGGTATCAGTGTGGTGAGATCACTGTCAGAAGGGGAATGAGGCTTTCAGTCTGTCTCTCTGGTTTGGTTGTGGTTGTGTTACAATCATGGTATGTCAAAGCATCTTGCGGTTACGATGCCATGGCAAAACGAAGGCTGACGTGGAAAAATGTGCCCAACAGAAGCTCTTGCCCTCGTCCTGGCCTGTAACTAACCAAATTAATGTATTGTGTGGGTGGGTTTGCACGGAGCCAGAGACACTGACCAGAGGGCAATGGGCTCCAGGCTGACTTGCCCTGGGGGGAAGTAACCTCCTTCAGGGTGTTTCTCACAGGTTGAGATGTGCTTTGTCTCTGAACAAAGGCCTCGCCAGACTTAGCTTGCAGTGGAGCGTACTAAGAAAGAAAATGATTGCTGGCTTCAGCTGTCTTTGTAAGGCTAGCTGCAACTGTAGGATCGAATGCACTACCTGCTTTGAGGGGAAAGGTGTCTACTAGAAATGTAGGCTCTCGTGGGCTATTCTCATCGACCAAAGTGTTTTGGGCTGGTTTTATTGCAGATACTTGGCTAAATGTCATCTTTGAAATACATTGTTTGGATCATGGCAAGTGATTCTAATGTAACTTACTGTGTTTCTGACATTCTCCCTTGAATGTTTGATTCTTTTTTCTCCACTTGCACAATTCTTTGCTTTCTTGAAAAACTTATTTTTCTTTGCGGCTATGAGCTGTGGATAGGATCAGGAGGGACGTAGAACACTGTGGTATGGGTTATTTGAAGCTTCACTGCATCTTCTCTGAATCCAGTAAACCCATAAAATACCAGCGAGCTCTCTTACAATAGAGAAAAGTTTGGAGGGTGTCATTTTTGCTTCCCCGGGCTTCCCTGTGGGAATAAAGTGAAAGAGTTGAACTTAACTTCAGCTGTCTTTTTCTGTGCCAGTAGTTCTGAATCCTTCAGTATGACATATGTTTCATAGACATCCATGTGGTGCACCTTTTCTGCCCTTCACCTTTCTGTAAGACAATTTGAATGCTTTAGTAAGTGCTCTTTTTGAGCGTCTCTGACCTCTGCAGTGTAAGTGGAAATACAGGTGTTAATACGACAGGAAGCGTTCCTTGAAGGGAATGGATTTCATCTTCTATGGCTAATCTTCCTGCAGATTTCTTGCTAAATCTCTCTAAATGCACTTTAATCCTGTTAAGCTTGAATTATGGCATGTGCAACTGAAAGCATGTGTGTTGTATTTGTTCATCAAGTATAATAATGCTTATAGCATGGAAAACTGTGTTTAGTTATTCAGAATCAGACATATTGTATACGTAATATGAAACAGTCAATCTGCTATCCTCATATTTGTCAATGAATAAGAATGTAATTGATTTTTGTACTAACTTTTCAGCTAACAGTATCTGTTTTTCTTACTTTGACACGAGAACCGGATGATTAACTTGTGTCCTCTCTCTTTCTCTGCTGTCTTCAATAGAGCATGCATCATTTTGAACGTGAATTTTCGGAAAAGTAAGCTAATGCTGATTTATCTCTTTAAAGATGCTCTGTTTCTGTATGGGAAAGTTGAATGCGAATCTTGAACTTGCTTAGTATTGGGAGGGAATAGAAGAAAAAAATCTGAACATTCTTATGGATTATTTTAATGAAATACAGCATCTTTAAAAACTCTATCACTAAAATGATTTTCTTTGTTTGCATCCCATTCTCCGCCAAGTTTTTAATGCTGTTTGCACAATTACTGTCACTTTAAATTCATAATTAAGTTTTTGTTTCAATTCAGGCATCAAGTTTACAGCATCTGATTTACTTCCTATTCCTTTTAACACACTTTCTTAACAAAAATGTCCCTGTAAAAAAAACGTGGTAAGTTCTTGTTTGAGTGTTTTATTCTTACAACTGCATGAATGAGTAAAACGTGTGTTTGCAGGCACCTTCTTCCAACATATGTACTGGAAAGGTGTAGTGATAACTGAGGACTTGTGCCAAGTGTTTTTTCTAGTGTATACGGGAAAATATTTCACTGTTGGCCAGAACAGTTTAATGTGTAGATGTAACTGCATACGAGTACACCAGTGTGAACTAAGATTTCCTTTGCACCACTCATGTCAAGAAGAGGACAGCTTGGTTTTGGTTGACTAATTGAAATGAATTGATTTGAAGATTTTCAGAACCATGCTCTTATTAATTAATGAGTTCAATATGTAATGCTCATAGCTAGTCAGATGCCATCCTAAAAACTGTGTGTATTTATGTATTAAAGCAGAGCTGAGGTGTAAGAGCATCACTGTCTGTAATCAGTCCCTCAAGAGTTTAACTGTATGATGTTGTCAGCAGCTCAGTTTCAATAATCGTGAGTCCTGAGGAATTTAACAATTTTCCAGGAAGGAAGGTGGCCTCTCCCTCTACTTCCCTGTCTTTTCTACCCCCATTGTAAAATAACCAGACTAAATTTGCAGATAACACATAGAATCTTGGCCTAATAATACTTAGTGATCCACGCATTTGAGGCTTCCCCCCCTGTCAAATGTGTACCTTCTTTTCACTGGATATGTTACCGTTGTGTTTGTATTCCATACAGAGTCCTGGCTGCTGTTTTCACGGTCATTCCCTATTGCATCTTTTAAAACTATTTGCATAGCTTCTTCAACGTCAGCTTGTGATTCCAGCCAAAAATCTTGTCTTTGTTCTCTGCAGTTCTTGCATCTCTTTCAAGTGATTTCGAATATGATTAGCTGGTCTTGGCTCTTTAACAGCAGTTCATCTGATCAGTTTGGTGATAGCGTTGGCACACCAATCTTAGTGTTCTGCTCTGACGACTGTAACTGGAAAAGTGGTTACTTTAACTGTTCTTGGTCTGGTTCTTCCTTTGGCAAAGTGTCAAGATTTGCTTTGCTGCGCTTTGCTGGCACTCCGTACGCACATGAGACATCGGACTCGAACCTAGGGGATGGCTTTCCAGTATTTCTAATAATAAATTGACTTACGTCTTTGGCTAGTGTAAAAAAAGTAGATTTGGATAAGTTAGATGGCCCCAAGGCATCAGTATGCAATTTATTTCAGTCTGTGCTAACATTGTGTAATGTTTTGATTACTTAAGAGAGCAGTTGATCCACATGCAATGGGCATGTTAAATTGTTTCAGTTGATCTCTGCTATTTCTACTAGGACTTGAGTATTTCCTCCGGAAGGGAGGAGAGTGAAGATGAGCCCAATAGGTACTCCCATGTTTTGTTGCCACAGGTGCTTTTCATGCCAATGAGAATTGGGAGAGTTGGAAGTACTACAGTCACAGCATGTACTAATGTACACTGGCAAAATTCAATGCTTCGTGTGAATTTTGAGCTTGCTGCCATATGGGAAAAGTCTCTCTTCAAAGGGAGAGGGAGCTTTGAGTTAGGACTTTCATCTGGTATAACTGCTTTTTTTAATTACAGCAGTTACTTTTTACTATTACTTGTTAGCCTGAGAGCAAGTGTTAGTGAGGAATTGAGAGAGAAGTGGAGCACAGAGAACTTTGCCTGCTTTTTGTTTTCTGTAGCTGAGCTTTATCCTTCATCAAATCCCTCTCAAATCCATGTGGCATAATGTCCTTTAACTGCTTGGTATTTGCTTACTTCGTGGCAAGCAGTTCTGCTTCAGTAGCCATAGCCTCTTGGTTAGCCTCATGTTGGTTTGTGTTGTATCATAGTTCTTGCCACTTACCGGTATATTCCTATCGGTGAGAGGTAACAAAAGCAAGTGTTCACTATAGGTGCCATCTGTCTCTCTAGTCTTATTATGGAATAACTTACGATCTAAATGATCATAAATCAAAATTCACTGTTGAACAGTTCTAAGATATTAATCATTGCAGAATATCTCAGACAAGACAGGCCCGTCACTCCCCATACAGCTGGTGATGTGCTGCCAGTGCCACCTTCACGTGGGTGTCGTGTGGAATGGTGAGGGGTCACTCTGAAGCCCTTTGCTCTTACTCCTGCACGGATCTTTGATTATACTTTTGTAGAAATGATGGTGCAACGTGCAGCAGCTGAGTTGCACAAGATCAGGGTGTTTGGGAGAGCTGCTTGGGGCAAGTAAGGCCACTTGCCTGGACCTGAGCTGCCAGGAAGCACCTCCACGCAGGCCCTCGCTGCTGAGCAGCTGTCTGCGTGCGCCGCTGTGGGCGCCGGCTTCCCAGGGAGTCAGGACACGGAGGCTGTGGCGTGATGAGAAACATGAGATGGATGTGACTGGGGCAGAAAACGAAGGGACAGAGTGCAAAGGTGGGATCATGAGAGGTGGGCAAGAGGGGTGGATGGCAGATGGTTGTGATTCATTCAGCCAGTGAAAGAAGCATTTATTACGTGTTTAGAGAAAGTCTGACACTACTGTGGAAGTGGAAAACACTTCCAGAAAACTCTATCTGCAGTGAGTACTTTAAAAATGGAATATAATCTGACCAAGCAGTCATCACAAATACTACAGTGATGTGGTCCTTCGTAAGAAGGTAAAGTTAGTCATGTAAATAAGAGCAGGTAGTAAGACTTGCTTTCAGTCTCTCTTACTGTTCATGACCCAAAGAGCTTTGCTGGGGACAAACAAGAGCAACTGAAGCTGGGAAGTCCTGTTAAGTGATCTCCGTTTCCCTCAATCCAAGATCACATTTGAGTCATGTTTTCATCCCTAAGTACTGAGGCACTTCAGGCTTCATTTCAGAGGTGTCTCAGATGGCACGACTCACCTGCAGATAGAGGGATTTGATCACTCTGGCATTTTTCATTCGTTCTGTTCTTCACACTCTCCACTGGCATTCAAGGAATGGTGTCACTAGCGCAGGACTGGCCAAGTCCAGCTAATAGCTGCAGTCCTCTGCAGCAGGACCTTCTTGACATAAACTACATCTTCTGTCCTCAACTCAACAGGAGCATCGTTGATACCCCCAGCACCGCCACCACCGCCCCTGCCACCAGCAGCTCCTCCTCCGAATACAGAGGTGCCAACGCAGCCGAGCCCACAGCCTGATGTCAGCGCAAGCCGAGGAGCCTTACTCAGCTCCATTCAAAACTTTCAGAAAGGAACTCTGAAGAAAACACAGACCTGCGACTACAGCGCTCCCAGGATCAGCTGAGGCCACTGGTCACACCAGGATTGAATTCCCTCTCCCCCTCCTGTGCTGTCCAGGAACAAGACCCTCCTGTCCACCCACTGATCCACCAGCATAAAGCTGCTAATCACGCTGTACATCCGTTTACCCCTATTTCAGCTTTTCTTGAGTAGCAGCACTGCCCTGTTTGCATCCCATTGCCATGCTGTGATAAGTACTCCATCCTTTACTTGGTTTCAAGAACTTTGTTCTTTAGCTACAGTTTCAGGGGCACAGCAACTTCTACATAGCTGAATAAAAACCTGAAATAGGAATGACCATGATCATGGTGAATTAATGCATTTTTTTCTAGCTCTATTCCACCCCTTTTTTTTTCAAATTACAGGAATGTAGTTTTAGTCTGCTCAGTTTTTCAGCACTTTTCATGCATTCTTACTGCACTGAATCAGCAAGTTTTGTTTTAGACAATCCAACACCCTCCCCCCACCCCATCCCTTAAAGTGTACTGCACAGGTGAGGGAACCGGAGAATTAAATCTTATTCCCACCGTATTTGCTGGTGGAGTGAAAATGCTGTTTCATTAAACTTGTTTAAATGGACATCCTACCTGTAACTCTAAGGGAAAGTGTTTTTAAATAAGGAAACAGTTGAAATGGGAGTTAATAGGGCACTGGAATATTATTCATGATTTAGTTAAATGCAAAGTTATTTCAAGTTAATTCTACAGCTTAAACTTTATTGAAAGATCCTTTTTGATTTAAAACCTTAAACAAATTGCACTTTAAAGGATTATAGATAATCCATTTTTTTAAATTCAAGTACATCAGTGTTTGTTACTATGCAGAGAATGTCTGTACAAAGTTTCATGTAACCTGTGATATTCAGTCATTTTTATTAAAATGTTAATGGAATTCCTTCAGCAGTGTGGTGGCGGGTATATTCAGCTAGGATTTCACCTGCGAGCCAGACTTCTAAGAACCTAACAGCACTTCTACTAAAGGAAATACCCTGAAAGGTATTCCTGGCTCTTGACTGAAATAGGACCCGAGCTCTTCTGCCTACGCACAGAGGTAAGTATCTCCTCTCCAACAGCTCGGTAGAAGGGCAGCCTGCTCAGGGTATAGAGCAAGCCGCACTGCCCGGACTCCTCGAGGCAGCTTCCACGCTGTACCAGAAGCTGCTGAACAAAGCCAAGCGGAGCTCTCCTGCCTGTCAGGACTAGCCCCTTGGCTAAACCATGGCACGAGGTGATCTGCCGAAAGGCTGCTGCGACTGTTTCCCAGCTCTTCAAACATGATCTATGCAACTGCTACTTTAGATGCAGGCTCACTGTGTCTGAATAAAATAACTTATTTTGCACTGTAAGAACTATAGTTTGAGCAGGCCATTCCTAGCCCATGTGATAAATTTAAAAAAAATAATACATAAAGCATCTGGGCAAGTATTTTTTTATCACTGTATGTGGCAGCTAGTGAAGAAAAAGTAGGTAGTGTTTCCCATCGCATACTGAAGAGGATTTATTTAAGCTCTTGTGCAGAAGCTTTCCTGCACGAGTGGAGTGCTCTTCAAACTGAAGATGTTGGCCATCTCTTAATCCATCCACCACGGGCTTCCAAGTCACTCTGTGCAGCCCATCGCACTTAACTGCTGAACTGAAAAGCAAGGCTTCACCCACTCGTTTCATCATTCACCTTTAATAAGCCTTGTGACCATGGGCTCCTACAAAGCTGTACAGCAGTCCAGGGCTAGACTCGGGGCCCCCTCTTGCTCACTGTAGTTCTTCACTCAGCGACCACTACAGCCAGTTTAATGCAGCTAGTCTGGTAATTATAAACCAAGCAGAAATGGAGGATTTTTTCCCTAAATCCTATTTAGAATAGGATTTCTCCATGTACAGTAGCACTAACCCACCTGCACTGTGTAACAAACAAGCATTACCACATTGTTGCTTATACGAAGTGTGGCTTAGAGGGTAAGCCCATATAAATATTCTGGGAGGTAACCATACTTTCCCCACTGTACAAAAGTTCCATGTAGCTATACAACAGAAGTAATGCATACAACTTGCCCAACACCATTGATACTTTGTAAAGCAGGACTTTAAAATGTGTATTTACAACTTAGATATTCAAAGTCTTCTTCACTGCAAATATTATATCCTTCACTTGAGGTATGCAGTTATCTTCTAAAATTTTTGCATAAGGCATAGGAACATCTGCACCAGTAACACGCACGGCTGGAGCGTCCAAGTAGTTAAAGGCAGATCCTGAAACAGAAGACAGTTGTCAGGTTGCCATGCACCATGGTTTTCTCTCAATTCAATTTCTGAATCTTAATCTATTTAAACAATTTTATTCCTGTAGCTCTTACATTCTAGAGAGCTGTTCCTGCTCATTTATCTTCACGTACTATGGTTTAGACAAAAAGTTTCCATCCTGCTTCTCATGCAGTTCCTGGGATAAGAATTACTTTCAACAGAAGACCAGCCGGATCCACCTTGTGAAAATCTCTAGAGCAAGACAGCTAAGCTCGAGCTCCTCAGATATAAAACCCTAACTTTGCCTTCATCTGGCTTTATCAAAAAATCATCAGGATTTAGACTAGGGAATAAGACCAACATGTATATTGCAAAACTCGGTACCTTCCATGATCCTGGCACAGATTTCAGCTCCTACTCCAAATTGCGGCCAACCTCCTTCTACAGTTACAAGATGATTTGTCTTTACAACGCTGGCTTCCACCGCTTCAATATCCATTGGTCGAATGGTACGCAGATTTATAACCTGGGGCAGGGGGGAAAGGACTGAGTTTTGCTACGATCTAAACCTGTCAGTTACCACTGTTTGTGTACAGTGCCCGTTAGCACTTTCATCTATTCTGATGTTGAAGACAAGACTTAATAAAATTGTAACTTTTTATTCTGGCAGAGACTGTGCAGAACAGTTTCTGGTGGCTCCTGGAAAATCCAAGATAGGCGAGTCTTGCTATATCGCGATACAACCATAGTAATACATAGTTGTTGTTCTGCTTACCGTACAGCTGGGTCAATCTGAAAATTGTTAGTCCTGCCTTAATTTTGTGGTGAAAAGGTGAAATGCAGAAACATAAAATGCACATGCTGTTAAGGTATTTACAAATATAGGAAACTTGTAGTTAGTACACTGAAGTTTTGCAGAGCCTGAACAAGAACACCTTCTGCTTTTTTTCCCCACTTCAGGGGAAGAGGAAAGCAACAGAACCCCCACCCACCTCACACTCTACACCTTCTTTGGCAAGTACAGCAGCTGCTTCCAAACAGTGTCCGACAGGTCTTGAGTGTGACACTAATGTAACATGAGTTCCTAGAACAGAAACAAGTGTTAAAAAAATCTAAAAAAACTTTAATATTTAAAGCTCTTTTTCTACACCTTAGTCTCCTTTCAAGGCAATGTTAGGATTCTCTTGTAAATTTAAGTTCCTTACATTTATTTGAAATGCTAAATATTCTACACCTATACATAGCATGAAGAGTGGGAGTGGAAGGACTATGCTGAGACACAATCTTTACCCTTTAATTCAGGGAACTGAAGGGATATTTAATATGGTTTTCAGTTTATCCTTTTCAAACATTCATGTAATTCAGTGAGAAATTATGAACAAATGGGCTGAAATACTACAGTAATCTCTTACTGCTCTTCTGACAAAATTTACATACAAGTTTTTCAGCCATCGCCTACTCCATCTTTATATCAGGGAACAAATACTTTAGAAGGGTGAAGTCTTAGATGAGATAAAGAGAATCGAGTGATCTTTCTTTATATGGGCAACAGAACAATAAAGTATACCACTGGATAAAGTAACATTTGAACATTTAACATTTGAAATACTTACTCTGTGTCCCATGACAGCAGTATTCTGAATAGCTAAGAGGTTAAAAAATGTCCCCAAGCAGTTCATTTAATAAGGAAACAAACTCTTATTCTCAGCTTACCTTGTCTTTCTATTTTAGCTTTTCCAATTGGAACAATGAAATCCTTTGACTGTGCCTGTTCAGACATTTCAAAGGGAACACCATACAGTAATTCATTCTCCAGCATCACAACTAGAAGAAAACATACTTGGATTAACGTGTACATCTGCAGGCACAGGACTGTACTGATAATTAACAGTACTGCAGCAGACTACCTCAAGATACTATGCCCATCCAGGCAACAAGGATTAAACTATGTTTGCAGAAGCAATTAAAAAAAATTAAAAAATAATCACAGTGTTTACTTCAATGCTGAATTATCTAAGGCTAATTTTATACAATTTTTTAAACAGGATCAGATATTTAACTTTTGGTACATGACAGCAGAATCACTAGTTTTAGAAAGGTCTTCAGATTTTGCATGCGTGTTTCTGAGAAATACAGACAAAGGTTGCCCTGTTTTTAATTAATGACATTCTGAATTTACCATGTGAATTTCATGATCTATAAAAATGAGTTACATAGACAATTGTATATGCAAGAAATCCTCCTGACTCATCTTTATCCTTTTTAATCCCTTTATGATAGATTCATAAATGCTTCTAAGTTTCCTGATTGGTACCAAACTAGCACTACAGATCTGCAGCTGACAACAGCGCAAAATTAGTCTACTGCTAGGAATGCAAGTGACTATTAGGAAAAGAATAAATGTGCCTCTGTAAGTACCCTAAAGCTGCAGTATAGCAACCTTAAGTGTTCTAGGGTTTAACAATCTTTTTTTGTTGTTTTGTTTTAAATGGGGCAGGAGGGTAAAACAGACATTCTTTTCAGGATCGAGTGCTAGGTATTGCCATGATCTGCCTGTGCTCACCTGGATTATCGTCCCGGATTGATGCTTTCAGCAGGCCTTTGGCATCTTCTGAGCTCCAAGGACTAACAACTTTCAGTCCTGGGCAGTGCCCATACCAAGCAGCGAAGCACTGCGAGTGCTGAGCGGCGACTCCAGCTGATGCCCCGTTGGGGCCCCGGAAGACAATGGGAACAGCAATTGATCCTGCAGACATGTAACAGGTCTTGGCAGCGGAGTTTATAACCTGATCGATTGCTTGCATGGAAAAGTTGAACGTCATGAATTCACACACTGGTCTCAACCCTGCCTATTAAATATATTAAAATATATGTCAGTACGTTTTTACATAAAAATAGATTAAGTTTAATTTGGAAGGAATATGAATTTACAAACCATAGCAGCACCAACAGCGATTCCTGCGAATCCCATCTGAAAGAGAAGAAAACCAAGGGGTGAGCACCAGGGGAGGGGCTGAGGAAGGGACCGCCAGGGGAGGAGACGGGGCAGCCATACCTCTGATATCGGGGTGTCGATCACTCTCTTATCCCCGTATTTCTTCCAAAGACCCCTGGAGATCTGCAGAGCAGGAGAGAGAAGTCAGGGCCTGCCTCAGGCCCTTTCCCTGCCCGGTAACGGCAGCCACGCACCTTGTAGGCACCATCGTACTGGGCCACCTCCTCGCCCAGCAGGAAGACGCGCTCGTCCCGTTCCAGCTCCTCATCCAGCGCCTGGTTCAGCGCGTCCCGCACCGTCACCTGCGAGACACGGGCAACCGGGCAGGGCGGGGGCACGTCCTG
>NW_009650170.1:925709-935424 GCF_000708025.1 Charadrius vociferus | reverse complement strand
CAGTGGCAGGGTGGGGATGGGACAGCTGGTGCCTGGGTCCTGTTCCCGGTTGGGCGCGGGGAAGGAGCGGGGTGGGAGCTGGAGTGATCTCTGGCAGGGTCCATCTGGGGTACGTGGGTCTTGCCCCACGTGGGGAGGGGAGTGGGTCCTCCTGCCCCACCCAGGAGAGGAGGCAGAGCTGGGACACTGTTTTGGGGTGGGTGGGAGGGTCTGGGCTCTTGACTCACTTGCAGAGGGGTAGGCAAAATGTCTGGGTTCATTTCCAGCATCTTTGCTGAATCATTGTGATGCTGGGGAGAGTTCTTCTACTGTCAGTTTGCTGGCTTCTCTGTGATAGAAACCAGCACTTCCCAGCTCCTGCTGCAGGCCCGAGCCCCTCTCTGGCCTGGGCTCACAGGGAGGATTTCAGTCCCTGTCTTGCTTTTGGTCCTTGGTCCATGCACGTGCTGAGCCCCGTTGGTGTGCGCACGGAGGCTCAGTGTTTCTGACACCAGCCTTCCTCCAAAGCTGTTTGGAGACAGGTTTCCACATGCGGACAACTACTAGTTAGTTTCACAGGAGCAAAATACATGGGTAAAACCCAGCTGTTGTGGGTGCTGAAAGCCTGGGTGCCTTGGGTTGCTTCAGCAGCACAGGGTCAGCAAGAGCAGGCTGGATAGAGGTGTGTTCCTTTGGCTGTTGTGAGGGGAGGGTCAAAGTGATACCATGATGCAGGTTCTTCAGACAAGTAGCAATTAAAATAAAAATTTGGAACCTGGACTTAAACCCAGAGGTTGTAGAGGTCCTCAGGGGAGGGAAGGAAACTTCAGGAGCTTGGAAATTATAGAGAAGCAATTAGGCATAAAGAAGTGAAAATGCTGAGTGGCTGGTGTGAGCGTTTTCCCCTCCTGCCTGAGGTGAAGACTAAGTATTAGTAAAAAGCAACTAAAGAAAAGCAAGCACCGAGTTAATTTTTTAATAAACTATATTAGTCATTATAAATCTGGCATGTGTAGAAGGTGGTGGATGCTTTCTTCAGTGAAGCTGATCTGCTGAATTACCAGAAGATTTCAGTAAACGGTTGTTTTAAGAGCTTGCCTACTCCTTGCTCTTCTGGTTACGGAAGCACATTGCTGGAGCCTCATGGGTTCACTCTGCGGACTATCATCTCACTGTACCGTTTGGTGGAGTACAGCCATCACTGGTGCTAGCTTAGTTCTTGTCAGTTCAGTTGAGTCACCGATAATGATTTACAATAAAACCTTGCCTTTCAAATGTTATAACTGGCTGGGGAACAGAGAGATTGTCCAGGTGCAGCATAACTGTGCTGGGGGCAGGAGTTTCTTTTTCTCATCTTTGGAGATCTAATTGTGAGAGACAGGGAGCTTGCTAAGTGGGTGAGTATCTTGAAATAGCAAGTATATTTATCTGTGTGAATACAGTGCTAGCTTTGCTCTTTTTTAATTTTTAAGTTGCCATTGGTAAAATTCCTGTCAACTCTACGTTGACCTAGAAATCTAAGGTAACTACTGAGGTTAAACATTTTGTGGGGAGGTTAAACAGCTTGTGTTGTAATGCTGAAGCCAAACTGTCCATTAAAGACTAGTGCCACAAGTACATCCTTTCATTCTTATGTTAGAAAAACTGGATGAAAAACATGTAGAGCAAATCAAGTGGTGCATGCCTCTGGGCTTTTAACTGTTAGGTGTATTTCTGCTCCTCCTTTAAGTAACCACGTATGACACAAACACTATGATTTTCCCCAGATGCAGTGTGTAGCCCCATGCCCTTGACCAAATACAGTGCGCGTGGTCCCAGCAGTGCAAACGCTTGGCAGTGCTGCTGGCGTCTCCTGGGCCTGTCCTGAGCCCACATTTGTGTGTGTCTGTGTGTGTGTGTATCTTCACAGATGCGGATGTTCAGCTGACTCTCATTTGCTTTCTCTGAATTTCAGCTTGCAAAATGGTTGCACGTTGGCAGCTCTGTTCTGGTAGAAGCCCTGCTGAAGTTAATGGGACTACCTGTTCCAGTAGTGTTGCTGGTAAATAGCCTTGTAATCCTCTTGAGTCATAATATATGAAATAAGGGTGAGCATTTTATAAATGCAGGCATCCAGTTTGGTTTGTTAAGTATAAAATGATGACTTGAGTGCTTTTCTTCAAAGGTACTTGCCTCTCATTGTGCCTTTCTGGTTTTGGATGTGCTTGGTGCTAGGCTACGGCAGCGGCTGTGATGACCATGTTAATGGTGTAGATCTTCTCCCTGCTTGCAGAAGCAGCTTAACGAAAGCAGGGCTGTGGTTTGACATAGTCTGTGCGCTTCTGCTCTCGCCACAGAACAACATCCTTTTTGGCTTAAATGGTGTCAGCAGTTTGTCTGGCTGAGTTTCATCTTAAATAAGTATTTCTTATGGTTGTTAAAGGCATATTGTCTTGGGATACGGCTACATATCACCTGTTCTCTGGATGTGAGTAGCCATGTTAGCGAGGCTGTCCCTGGGTGTGGTGTGTTGTGTGACACAGGGACAAGAGCTGGCTCGAGCCTGCCCATCCCAGGGTATGGATGGAATTAGTGTCTGCCCACCCCCACGGATTCATCGCTGTATTTCATTCAGGAAGGATTTAAAGCATCATTGAAAGGGTGTATGGCATGAGGGGCGTATGTCCCCACCCTTGTTGTGATGTGGTTTGCTAGTCCTTATCTCAGGTTGTACCCGAACAGAGCTATTTTCACCTGTGAAGTTGTGTAGAAATTCAGAGCTCCCAGGCTGATGAGGGAAGCAGAGAGTAGTTGTGATCGCACTCGGGCATTTTAGGATGGCTTCCTGGTATCATCTCTTCACGTTGTGCATCTCGCTCCAGCACTGGCTTTGCCAGGGAGGTTTGCGCGTGCCTAGTGATTCTGGGTCCTTACACAAAGGTTGGTGAGACTTCTCGATGCCACTTCCATGTTGAATGCTGGGTTTGATTCAGCTAATTGCTCTCGTAAATTATTCACTCCCATGTTACGTACCAGTGCTGTGATCAAAGATCAGTTCATGCCCTCATACAGACAGGTGGCGTCAACTGTTTCTTTCCCTGATAAAGACAGCCTTGATTCATCTGTAGGGTGGACTTAGATGCTGACCAAAATAACATAGTATCTGTCCACCAGTTTAAATAACTCTGGACATCTGTCTGTCTTTGAAATATTCTGAATGTATAATTCCAGTAAATTTTATTAAGACCACAGATCTCTTCTATCATGATTATCAGTGAAGTTTCTGGCTGGCTGCATCATTTTACTTTCAAGTGAATGTTTTCCTTGAATATCAGAAACCTGTACCAGTCTCTCCTATGGTTTTAATGCATCTGCATGTTTTCCTGGTGGTGTACTTCACCAGAATAACACCAATAAGTATGTTTTCCTTAAGAAAAAAAAGGTGCTGAAATTTAAAAGGTCTGGGCTATGGATAAAAGTCGATGAGCTGTATTTGAATGACAATTGCAAATAAAGAAAACCTGAATGAATTCTCTTCTTGATCTGTGAGCAGAGGTTGGCAAAAGAGCCGGCATCCCAGGTTTATCTGCTGTTGGGGTGGGGGGTGCTTTAATGTACTTTCTTGAGGCATGCTCCATCTCTAATTTGTAAAAATAGGATCCTGGTATGACTAGTTCTGTATCTTAGCATTCCTTAGTCTTCTGTTGTCTGACCTCACAATTTTCATATACTGATTTTGTTTTTTCTACTCTTTAATACATCTGAGATGCAGCTGAGGCAGTGCTCACGCTGCCGGCCCCCAAAGACCCGACCTGCAGGACCCTGTTGTGCCCAGGCTGTGGGTTTGGGCACAGTAGCAGAGCTGCGGGAGGTGGGATGTGCTGCCTTGTTCTGTTGTGAATGAGCCTGACCTCGTTTGCTAGGAATGAGAAGGGCGAGTAATCTTTTTGGTTGGGAATTAGCTGCGAACCTTCAGTTGTTTTGGACTGTAGGGTCCTGGCTTGGCTAACTCTTTGTGCTGCTTTTAGCTGGGTGACTGTGTGTCGAAGTTTGCTAGTAAAGAGGATGGGAGCAGAAGTCTTGGTAACTGTATGGTCTTTAAGATGTAAAAATAAACAAAGCTGAGAAGCTGTACCCTACTTAAAACAGACTGACCTAAATTTTCAGCAATTCTAGCAGAGAGGCAGGCTCTGGGTAGGCTTACTGATGACTGGCTTCCCTGTCCATGCGTTGCTTGACATGGTTGACAGGCCACCTTTGGAAAATCCCCACTGGTGTCCGGGGTCATTCACTTCCCCCACCTCAAGTTGCACAACCTGGGCTGTGGATTTCCCTTGCCATGCTCGTGCAGAGAGAGTTCCCTTGTTATGCAAGTCAGCAGTTCAGCATCTTCTGGGAAGTTATGGCATGAACCACTTCTCAAATTGGTTTTGTCGGAGCATTGTTGAAAACATGTTTGATGTCCTCCGGCTTGTCGCTAAAGAGATTTCTTCCAAGAGGGTGTATGTGCCTGTGAAATCCATTCGTACTCTTTGTAGATTAGTGTTCTTGCCATCAATTGCAGTTCTCCCCTACTGAATTATTAATTCTGCAGTGAATTTTTTTTTCTCTTCTTACTGTTCATTGACTTTCATGCTTGATTTATTCTTCTGCAGTTTGAAACTGGAGCATGGGAATTTTGACTAATATTAATGGATCATATGTATGACCTCAATAGTGGCTAAATAAACTTTTTTTGATTGGGAAAAGGACATCTCTCTTTCAAAGTACTCACAGTTTCCCAGGTGAAAGGTAGTCTGTTTGTGAATGTATGTCATCTTCAGAGGCACATTGCTTGTTATTTAACAAAATTGGGGTGGTCAGACAGCTGGTGGAGTGATTACCCGTGTGCTCTGGAGGCAGTCCTGTGGGTAGTGTGAAGGGAGGAGGGAAAAGCTCGTTTGTAGATTCTCCTGCTAATGTGGCTTTGTAGCCGAATGCTCTGCTGGCAGAGAGCCTGCCTTTGATTAGAAAGCATTCCCCTCGGTTGTTCTTCTAGGTACTGATGGTCTGCCATGTTTTGTTCTTTGTTTTGTGTTTTTGTGTGTGCTTTTTCCTGCAGGGAGATAATAAGAGGTGAATCGCGTATCCTTTCAGCAGCCTTCTGTTAAACTTGGAATATCACAGTTCAAGTAATTGAACAGATGGATAATGGAGACTGGGGATATATGGTAAGTGAGTGTCTGTAAGTGTGCGCTGTGCGGTACAACAGGGTTTTCAAGATCCTGCGGTAAGAATCCTTCCAGATCTGTCTTGTATAGATCCAGAGCTTCAGTCACGTGAGAAGAAAAACTATGCATGTTACAACAGCTTACTTACATTCTCTGGAGTGCTTCACCTCGCATGCTACTTGTGGGGAGAGCGAGCTCAGATTCATATTTCCTAGGTACAATCAGTGAGTACTTAACTAATGCCTTAAGCTCACTGTTATCATTTTCCTGACACACAAAGGCTGAAAGTAGTTTGTGTTTCCTGCATATAATTTTAAGGACTTTGTAATTTTATTTATAAAGAAAAATATTTTTCCTTGTAATCCATGTTTCAAACCAGACAAACACATCTTAATTTTCTCCTCTTCTCTTTCTCTAAACATTCTGCTGCCATGCATATGTCTCTTTTCTCTGGCTGGCCTCAGTCCTGGTTGTTAGGGTTGGTGGCCAGATGGGATTTATGTTCCTTTCTGTCTTGCTTCTTCACGTGCTATCTGGAAGCTGATGCAAACTGGTTTGTGCTCTGCCCCCTTCTTCTATGCAGCATGCTAATTTGCTACTAAATATTTCTTTTTAGAGTTAGAAGCTGAAAGTTCTTTTTTGTTTGCTTGTTTTAATGTTGTCTTTTAACCAGTGCATGAGTTATTTTGATTGTGAGCTCTTGGTCCTGTGTCTAAACTTGCACTGTCAACTTCTTTTGAGGGAGAGGCATAAGACTTGTTCAGCTGATTTTATTTTTTTTTTCCTTCTTTCTTTTTTTTTTTGTTCTAGAATGAGAAACAGATTGTGAAAGTAAGGAGCGCTGATGGGCCTCATTCAGACTAACTTGTTCTTCAGGAAATCTCTCTGTTCTCATTTCCCCATCTGTAGAATAGGAAAAAAACTTGTTGCCCAAATGCAAAACTTACTTCTGTGACAGTATCTCAGTTGTTCAGATTTCTAAAGCATTCTGGAAATGCGCGTTCTGAATGTTAACATCCTGTCTAGTTGCCAGTTGTGCCTTGTTGCTAGGTGGCTTGGATTTGTTCGGGTTTAAACACCGCTTGAAGGCTTCGAATGGGAGAAGCGTGATTCTCTCCAGAGCCTGCAGTTTTCAAACAGTATTTGCCATGTGTGTCAGTGAGGTGATTGCATCTTCTTGTGGTGGCTTGATAAACTCTGCAATTTCTCTCTTTCTAGATGACTGATCCAGTCACGCTAAATGTGGGTGGACACATGTATACGACATCCCTCACAACTCTAACGAGATATCCTGACTCAATGCTTGGGGCCATGTTCAGGGGAGACTTCCCCACTGCCAGGGACTCTCAGGGCAATTACTTTATTGACAGAGATGGACCACTTTTCCGTTATGTTCTTAACTTTTTAAGGACCTCAGAGCTCACTTTGCCACTGGACTTCAAAGAGTTCGACCTACTTCGGAAAGAAGCGGACTTCTATCAGATTGAACCGCTAATTCAGTGTCTTAATGACCCCAAGCCGCTGTATCCCGTGGATACCTTTGAGGAGGTGGTGGAGCTGTCCAGCACCCGGAAGCTTTCCAAGTACTCCAACCCCGTGGCTGTAATCATCACGCAGCTCACTATCACGACGAAAGTCCATTCATTACTGGAAGGTATTTCAAACCACTTCACCAAGTGGAATAAGCATATGATGGACACCAGGGACTGCCAGGTTTCCTTCACTTTTGGGCCATGCGATTACCACCAGGAAGTGTCGCTCAGAGTCCATCTGATGGAGTACATCACAAAGCAAGGCTTCACGATCAGGAATACCAGAGTTCATCATATGAGCGAGCGTGCCAACGAAAACACAGTGGAGCATAACTGGACTTTCTGTAGACTGGCACGGAAAACAGATGACTGATTCTGACTCCACAGGAGCCACTTCAGTGATTAGCAACTTAATTGGACAGTAAACCCGAGAGAGAGTCTGGATTTTGACTAAAGCAACAATGTGGGCTTTTTTTTATACGAGTATTTATTGTTTATCAATAAGGACTGGAGGAGTTCTGTTCTCTAGCAGCTCTGTCCTTTTGTCCTGTTCAGAAAAAAAAAAATAAAAAATGCATGTGCCTGTTCAGTCAAGACACCTTTTTGTTTGAAAGAGGGAGTCCGAAGAATTAGTACAATAGAGTATTTTGTGTCATTAACACAATTCTCTGACGCAACTTAAAGTGCTAAAATTACCTCTGTTTAAATGGTTTCTAATCTGTCTAATGCTACAACACTGGGAGCAAGAAACAAACACAATTTAAGATGCAGTGGGGAAAAGCTGCTATCATGTAGACTAATTTAGTTTCTAAATCAATAAACAGTATTGTAATATTCTAGGAAAACAAATCCCACCCTTTAAAAGTACTTGATAAGTACAGTTTCTTACAGTTATGACAACTGTTTCTTTCTATGCATATAAATCAAGCAACCAAATATTATCTGTAGCCATGGAAATACGATTAGAAATATTTATATTGGATTCTAAATGCAAAATGTCCCTGTGGTAGAATTCATATTTTTAATGCCTGGTGCAATATTATTCCCAATTGTAATGCCTGCCAGAAAGAAGCTAATAAAAATGTGAAATACAGAATACTATTTTGTGATTTTTCTTGTATTCTAGACCTCTCATACTTAAAAAAAGCACAAACAAAACCAACCAAACAAAAAAAAAACACCCAAAAGCTGTTTTTCCCTTCTGCAGAGTAGTTCAGATGCTTTGCTAGGGCTCCATTCTTGTCCATTAACGATGTACTTTGTTCCTTTTTATCTTAATCAGTTGATTCAACTGTCCTCATGGAAAAAGCTTGTGTTTTGAAAACTGCATTATGACTAACAGAAGGATGGCAAGTATTTGTACTGGCTAAAGGGACAGGGATGGAGGGAACACAGAGCCTAAATATTTGCAGCTGCTGAGTAGCATTATTTGGTTTGTCAGTGATGTATCTAGTGACTTCACATATATAATTTTAACGGTGGAGTGCTGTTTCTGATGATGTTCAAGGCACTCAAATTCTGCAGTTTTACTGAATTTTGATTAGCCAGTTCAGCACTTTGTCGTAGTTACTAAAAGAATTTCTGGTTATGCTCTAACTTGGATGCTGTTGGGAGTAAGAGAGTTGATACCCGTTTTGATGAATGGATCGCGTTCTCCTGCGAAGTTCCTGTCCCAAGTGTTCCATACCACATCGGCTTTGCTCTCTGAGCTGTGTGGACTACAGCTCCTTGGGGATGTAGCTGGGGGTCTGGATTTCTATGGTAGCTGCTGGTCTTGAAGGTGGGAGCTTTCCATCCCATCTCTCACTCAGAAGGCCTGTCTTAGAGGTGCATTTGTCATATTTTGTCTCCCCCTTTTCATACACTGTCGGGGTTTTGACTTTTGTAATGCAAGGCAGCAAGAGCTTTATTCTTTCTATAAAGGGGGGAAAAAAGCTGAATTGATGAAACTCAGGAGAAGTGGCTGTTTCCTGCAACATGTGGTAAGAAATATCTGTGTTAACTGGCATTGAATTATAATCACAAGATGTTCTTTGCAACACTTCATTTACTAGCAAATTAATGACTGGCTTGGATCAGCCTGCCCTTTCCATAATTATGAAGTGTAATAATTAGAGAAGCAGTATTCCAAATAATACAGTTTATTGGAGCCCAAGATTTATAGAAAGACAATATAAGCAGCTCTGCTGATGGGAAAGTAAGTGCTGCAGACTGGAGTTGTCATCTCTTTGTCTGAATCTTCATTAGCCAGGAATACTCTGCTGCTGAGCAAGTTAAGAGCTATTTTAATTGTCCAAACAGATGCACTTTCTAATATACTTCTTGATGTAAGAGAACAAGTTGTTCCTGGAAACCAAGGAGCATAATTTTACCTTCCTTGTGTTTTTCAGTAAAGTGTTCTTTGTTTTTTGTTATTTTTTTTTAAGGCACTGTACAGTTACAACAGGCTGAGGGGAGCTCGTAATGTAGTGTTGTGTTGTTGGGTTTTTTTTTGTCATTAATTGCCATATAGTGGATTTAGAAAAAGAATAAGAAAGCCAAATGGCATAGTTTTGACGGTATCAGGACACTCCAGGTTAGAAAACAGCAAACCCTAGGCTATTTCTGCTTAGATTGCCTCATAGCAGTGGGTACCACTCATCACTGTTTGGCTTCTGTCTGATTAAATGCAAATGGCTGGCTAAGAGTCTTGTTTCATACTTGTTGCAACTGTGAGTAAGCAACTGATTATTAATTCTGGTTAGTCATTACTGATGCTTCATAAATGTACTGCTGCGCAAAGAACAGGAGGAAATGTGTAGTCTTCATAATTTCGATAGTGTGTTGTGAAGAAGTGGCTTCAAATACTTCTCATAGGCTGGGCTTATCTGTTCCGAAAGAGAATGTGGAAGGGAATTAATGGTAATTAGGAAGAAGGAAAAGGCAATAATATTTTTTTTTTCTTAAGAATGATCTCTGAAATAGAGAAAGCTAGGCTATTCAAAAAACCCCAAACAGCCAGCTATTTCAGCTGTG
>NW_009650170.1:908220-925696 GCF_000708025.1 Charadrius vociferus | reverse complement strand
TCTTTCCCTGTAGTATGTGCTGTCCTTCATAAGCAGTGCACAATACTCATCCCAAACGGAACAGCATACTGTTTAACTTCAAAAAATATGCTTGAACTTGAATGTTTGCTGAAGGCAAATCTTGTGTTCAGCTGTAGAATTTCAAAGGGTTGCTGATTACCACGGTAAAAATCTCACTTAAGGCAAAATGAGTTTTCAAACAGAGCAATAGCTATTTGCATCATGCAGAATTTTACATTACTCCACAACATGGATGAATTAAGAAGTGAAAGTAAAGTGCTAAAGACCACACAGGATGAAATTGCCTTGTTTAACATTTATACTCTTTCTGGTTAAACATATTATTAAAAAAAAAAATCAAGTATTGCACTAGTAAAAGTACCAGCGTATGGAAAATACCCTGCAATTAGTGGCTCTTGCAGCCATCTAGTGTTCTGTAATATGTAAACAGACTTTTGGTTTAGCTTATTTTATACAATGTTACCTCAGTGATGTGAGTTTAAAAACCAAAACCACACTGGTGGCACATGACAGTCCAGTTCCTAGGTACAAGCTCTAGTACTCTGGGGGCTGTAAGTCCTCGTTAGGTTAAATGTCTGAGCTAAGGCTACAGGTGGCATAATTGGAGCATCACATGTTGTCATTCAGGGTGAGATACTAAGAACTAAATGCTCTTATTCCACTTACTTTTATCTGTATTGCTTTTATTAAAAGAAAGGCAAGCAATTTCTGCTCTGGCTAATGCAGAAGTTCCCTGACTGTAATCCAGCATCCATACCTGCTTGTTGGTCGGTGACTTCTGAGCCCACTCGTAAAGCCGTTGGTAAACCTGTCCGTCGTAACTGCCAAGCGCAGAATTCAAGCTCTTATCTGTGAAGTCAAAAGCGTCCACTAGTGGAACAGCATCCTTCCTGCGGAGCAGATGAATGACATCCATATTACTGAAGTAGGTATTGCTTTGTAAGGATTTAAAATAAGTCAAAAGTAAACTTGAAAGTCAGTTGTCCCAAGTTCCTCAGTCTAAAATGCTTGTGCCAGTTTTCCCCCTTGCCTACACTGTGGGGAAAATCCTGCTTGTTTTGATTCCTCAGAGGCATGTTCTACTAATGCCCTGAGCAGTCTGTATGGTTGAATGGGTATTTGTAGGGTCTTGTAGTCATCTGGGGACTGTCCCTAATTCCTTAGTGTAGAACTCAATCTCCTGTCAGGTGTTTTCTCAGCAGACTCTGCCAGTTCTTGCATTTGGTTTTCGGGTGTTTTTTGTTTGTTTGTTTGTTTGTTTATTCTTATGCTGTATGTATTTGTCTTACAAAATGGAATAAGGTTGCTACTAGACTGATGTGAAGTGCTTTGCTGATCTCCAGCCTTCATCTAGTCTTAAGTACTTCTGTTACATCATCATGGAGTGTCAAGGTCGTCTGCTGTGTTTGTAAGAACAAAGCAACCCTGAACCACACCAAGGGCCCAGGGGCACCCATCTAGCCCAGGGGCCAACCTGACAGCAGTCAGCTACAGGTAGCCAGAGGAGAGCATAAGGGTAAGTATGGAATGACAGCATCTTCTCTTAAGCAGCAGGTGGTTTCTTTGTCCTTGTCCTCCCATCGTCCTGGGCGGAAGAAGTTGTGCTGTCTGTACACCACACCTGAGGTACAGGGTTGCAAAGTGGTTTGCTTAAACGTTGGCATTTGCATCTACCAGTTCCTTTTGGGAAGGGCTGTTTGGGGGTTTGGGAAAGGCTGGGTTTTTGTTACAGGCTGGGAAGCGTTGCTATCCTTTCTCCTAATTGTAAATAACTGACTTTAATTGCCCAGGTAAATACCCACTCCATTCTTGAATCTTGTTAACTAGGCATGGGCTAACCCAGAGAAGCTGCAATGAATTCCAGAGATGACAACGTGTTAGGCTTTCAAAAATGTTAAGCTTACCGCTTAACTCAAATTCTGTGATTGTTTCTGAAAATGCTTGCTGTTTGGCTCACTCCTGTTCAGCTCTTGGTTATGGTGTATGCTTGTTTCCAGGTGGCTTAAGTAGAATTTTGCATACGGTACTAACTTCTCTGCACTGTAAATTAATCTGTTCTTAACAAACAGCTCTGAGTAGTGAAAGGTGAACCCTTTGTGAAAAAGCCTTTGTGAGCGTTGTGGTAAGTTAAAACCTTAGCATATCTCAGAAGTCACATAGTAGTAAATGGTGCCGAGCAGATGCATCTGAGCTAGCTGTAGGCAGGATTGTTTGGGTACCAGTTGCAACTCAGCCATGGCAACAGAGTAGGCTGTATTAGCTGTGGCTTAAGCAGATTTTGCTGCGTGTGATCGGTTGCTGTGGCTGTCTCCTGCCAGTGCTGCTCTGACTACGTATTTTCCTGCTTCTGCTCTACGGCAAATGGTAATTCCTGATCTATAATTTAAGATTTCATGTTACAGAACTTCAATTTAGAGACTGCAGAGGAACTGGACACTTAGGTCTGTTTTGCTGTGAAAATGAACTCTGTGTAGATGTTTCAATCAATTTCTAGTGCTGCCAGGCAAAGAAAATAAAACCCGAGTGAGGTGAATTGCCTTTGGTGATGTTGCCATAGGTACAGCAGCACCATTTTTATATCTATCACAGGGACAAACTCAATAGCTGTGTATCTCTTTTCATGCTGGGGCAGCTCACCGAATGATAGCCAGAAGATCCAGGTATGATGCTGTGACCATGTCCATTTGCGCTCCAGATATGTATCCGTCATACAAGAAGAATCCTGCGTTCGAGAAGATCCCGTGTAATGCAAAGAGGTCACAAAGATGTTTCATAATCTTCTGGATGCCAGCCTTGGTCTCGAGTTTTTCCACAGTTTCTGTGAAGTTTTTCACAGTGATGTAGTGGCAGTGAGCCTGGAAAACAAATGCAATCAATAGTGAATGCACCTCAAAACACTTTTAGTAGGCCAAGTGACTCAAATGTTCTCGCAAAGAATATAAAACCTTTTCATTTCCCTGGCACTTTTCCAGTCTGTATTCTTTGTTTGCTGGTTGACCAGGCCTTTTGCATTCATGTCTTACAGTGACAGTAGAGGACAGAACTGGGGGTCGGTCAACCCCGTGGTTTTTGTAAACTCTAGAAAAGCACTTCAGAAATCATGGTAGTACTTATTCTAAATAATTTTGATGCATAACCCTAGGAGTTTGTGTGATGGAAACACACTGTGCTTGTGTTGACCCCTAGCAAGTGAATCTTGGTTATACATCAACAGGAGAAAACTCTTTTGTTGAAGACCTTGGGCTCGTGGTCCGTTGGGCTCAGTGTCTGTAGGGCTTCAGCTCCGAAAGCATCTGTTGTCACAGAAGAACAACCAAACTTACCTCTCGCTTTTGGGGTTTTAAGTAAACTGATAATTTCTGGGTCAGACACCAGTACTGCGTCTAACTGCCAAGTTACAGAAACACTAGCTGAGCTCCAGAGCGAGTGAAGTGGGCTGACTCCACCTGTTTGTGGGGGTGACTCTTGTTATGCTGACATTACTGCGGGTGGTTGGTGCTGTTGGTATCTGCGTGGGTTCTCTCCCCCACTGTATCGTTCTCCTCCCGGCTGTGGGTGTAAGCATGGCACACCTGTATTGCAGCTCTTCCTGCTGGCACGGTCAAGCAGCGTGGAGGCCAGCATGGACTGCAGAACCTGCCTGAGAAGCTGGGTGTCTACTCAAGCAATTAACCTACTCTTACCTGGGTAACTCTTCCTCTCCCTGAAGTATCTAAGAAACTTTGGGGGCCCACCTCCCGTTTTCTGAAGAGTCTAGCAGCACAATTGCCACTGCCAGTACCACCCAGCCCTCCACATGTGTTTATTTCTGACTGGTCCTGTGTCTAGGTTCTCCTCCTCGCTTCTCAGAGAGAGCTGGATTGCAGCTCCTCCTCTGACACCAGGTCTCCCCTGATCCTCAGTCCAGAGACCTTGGCCACCCATTTGAGTGGGTGGGTACAGGAGGGAATGGCTTGTTCAGGCTTGCACGTGGGGAGTGCTGGTCAGTGCCTTTTCTAGAGGTAATCTCAAATAGGAACGTTTTGCTTCAGTGTCATTCCACTAAAAATATATTTACATTTAAGCAATTCTCAGGAAAGTAATTTTAAAAAGTCATGTTGTTTATAGGAGGCCTCTGTTATTTTTGAGGCAATTACAGAGTTTTTCTGCTCTCTTTCAAGCTTGCAGCATTGAATACTTGCTGCTTCCACTGAGTCTGTGTAATTGAAAATGGGGGGTGGTGCACAGCAGACGGGTGACCACAAAAAAATGCTACTGTGGAGATCGAGTCTTTGCTGCCGTACTCAGCGAGTTCTCGTTTTGAAGGATTATAACTGTGCTTACTGGTATGAGTGGATCAGTGTTTCTGATGGTGTTGAAAGGAGCTCAGCTGTTGCTGAGGAAGTGTTTGACTCATCAAGGACTTCATCTAATTGACTGACTACAAGGGGGCTGTTCCCTGCCATGAAATCACCAAGATGGTATCACCACCATGCGTAGGGTTCCTTTTTCTCTGTCAGGAGCTTCTTGCTAAGGCCATTTCAGTTTGGGTTGGCTCTGGCAGAACGGCAGATTACAGCAAGATGTTTTTCATTAAAAAATTGAATTAACTTAAAATAAGACATGGATCTGTTTCAAAATCTTCCTTTCCTCATCTTAGGAAGGAAGGAAGGATGGATGACCTTCACAATAATTGTAGAGGAATTGTGCTTAATTGCATATTAAAAAAAAGAATTTTGTTTTTTGGAGGTACTGAAGTATCAATGGTTTTGGTTTTCATTAAAATTTAGGGGTTTTCTCCCCTCTTGCTTTCTTTTCTGCTTAGTTCTGTACTAACTAACCTCTGTTTTGGGGAGCTAATGCTGCTGTCCTGATCCTACAGCTGAAGGTGTGCTGGTTGCCTGTCTAATCCACGTGAACTGGGAGTTGGTTTTAAATCTCTTATTAATTTGACTTTGGTTTGATTTTTCTTCTTTCATTAGTAATTAACACTGCACTTATCACTGCTTTTCTTTGTTTTCCCTGCCGTTATCTTTCCTTGTGAGAGCAGTAGATGTAAGAAATACCAGGCAGGTTTTACCCTTGCTGTGACTCCACCAGCTTTCAGTAGGGTGATTTTGGGGAGAGTTTCCTCTGGGAGTCTGTGTGGAATTCTTTGTGTTTATCACTGGATTCTTATAAAAAGATGAGTGTTAGCTCGAGGCGGTGGGTTCTTGTTGCAGGATATGGGAGGTCTGATTCTGCGAGTAGTGGCAGCATAAATGAGAGGGTTGGTTTTTGGTTGGTTTTTTTTTTTCCCCTTTTATTTCTACTCCCTCTAGTCTTTTTCTACCTGGCCTACTCAGATGGCAAATTCTTCAGATCAGAAATTGCTTCTTACTACTATTTTTCCACCATGCAGACCACAGTGGTGCTCTGGTCTTTGTGGTGTCCCATAGATGCTAACAGAAAACAACAAACAGCGCTAAGACTTTAAGCTAATCATTCCATTTCTGTTGCATATTGTATCATAAAGAGAAATGTCAAATAAGCAGATAAATTTTGCTAACCTTCGCAGCCTGCACCAGCTGCACTGTGCACTGGTTCCACGCATTGTGCTTCTTGACTCCAGACTGAATCAAGTCCTGTAGTTTAGCTGCTGTGCTGCTTATAAGTCTGGAAAATTGAAAAAGCAAATTATAGATGAATATAGCGGCCCACACGCACTCATTCCATACTCAGACTTGTATGTGATCGTATGGCAAAATGGCATTTCTGACATTTGAAGTTATCTGCACTCAGTATGAGCGAACGTAGATTATGCAAAATCTAAGTACAAATTGGGAGAAGCACCCGGAGCACCCCGCTACTGAAGGATTTCTGCCTTCTCAGCTTCCAGGGTAGTTTACCAGGGGGTCTGCTGAGCTTTTCTTGGCTTGCGTGTGTATAAGGAGAGTTTGCAAACCAAAATAAAGCAATGATAATATTGCACAAATGTTACATTATGTTTCTTCTTTTCTACACAGAGATCTAAATTCTGCTCCCATTGATGCTGAAGCTTTTGGAAGGACGTCTCTGTCTTTACTCTGATTTAAATGACAGCACAGTTGTGTGTCTGTTTACCTGATTTTCAGAGATGACACCTATGTGACCCATAAACGTGCACATAATACCAATGAGACCACTCATGATCTTGTTTTTATCTGTGTTGAGTAGTTGAATGTGTGATTGAGAGGCTACAGGCTCAATGAGAGGCTCTGTGTTTGCTGTGGCATTAACTGAAAACAAACATCAGTTTCACAGGTATGTGAAATTTTAACTTTCTGTATAGAATTGCACAGGGTCCAGTTGCCTGAAGGTTTTACTGGACGGCAACTCAGTGATGTGGTGTGGGATTTACTTAAATAGTGCCATCAGCTCAGTATAGAATCAACTCTATGGAATATAGCTGTTAGGTAGCACATGGCTTAAAAACTTCTGATGTTCTGAATGCGAAAGCTTCATATTGAACATTTGACGTGCCTGTTAATCCTGTGTATTTTCTCTTTCAGGAGCAGATGGTTTCAATTCTTTGTAACTTCTGTTATTTTACCTCCCTTTAAAGCAAGGAAGAAGCTGAGCTTTTAACACATTTCTGATGAGAAACCCTGTCTCCCATCCTCCATACTGACCTGACTGCCGTGTGTTGGTAGGCCTCAGTGTAAATATCTGGTCTGAGAAAATCCGACTCGTTCTTGGCCGGACACTTCCCGGGTTTCACTGAAGCCAGATAAGTGACAGATGGTGGAACGGCCTGGCCTGTGCTGGCTGCCATGAAGCTCTTAATCAGGAACCTGGGGAGGGGGTAATGGTGAGAGCAGGGTATGATTGTGATCCCCACACAGCAAATGGTCATGCAAAAAGTGAAGCGGGCTTGGGTGAGGAGCAGCAGTGTGTGACCCACATCATCAGTGGTCCAGAATGGACTTGAGCAAGTAATGACCTTTTGTGTGACATGTTATTCGCAGTAACCTGATCTGTGATGGGTCTCAGGGGTGGCCTGTCTACTGTATTTAATGCTGTGGCAATCCGTAGTGATGGATTTTTAGGAAGAAACTTGCTGTGGCTATTAGCAGTCTCAGCAGCATGGTGGTGAGATACATTATCAACATTGCAGCATGAGTCGTAATGCTCTGGGAGTCTCAATGGTGGTTTGGTCTTATCCTCCAATCCCCAACACACAGTCACATTATGTTAACAAACATGAGACCCTCTCTTGGAGCTAAACATGTGCCCAAGGAGCATTTCCCACTCCCTTATTTTTTTCGTAGCATCTCTTCTATGACTTAGACTGACCAGGTCTGGAAGTAAAAAGCTACAGCATTTCTCTTGACCTCACCATTGATCTTGCAAGAAGAGGCAGTAATGAGCACAGAAGTGTCTGCATGGAAGCACAGAGCTACGTGGCAGCACCTCTGTCCCTGGGAAGTGTACTGGTTTTCTCCTTCGAGTAAAAACGCATGTTATTAAAAGTTCAAGCAGCTGTGGTTTCTTTCTGCTGTATTTCATCTACTCTGGATAATCATCAGTCTGTGTGTTCAGGGTAAAGTAGTGTTCTTGGAGCACGACTCATCCGCTTTCAGTATCCAACAGCTTTGCCTTCTCTGAATCAACCTCACTTTGCTAATATTGTGTTACGTCTGTTGCTTAAAAAATAAACTGCAAAACTTGTATAGCAATGCTTTTGCTGCGCTACTAGACAAAGAGGAAAATGAGGTTATGCAGAACAGCACCTGCATACGTCCCCAAACCAGAAACAAGAGATAATCCGATTCCCACACACCTCCATGCCTGTTAGACAGAAGACATGAATAGTTTATGTCCTGAGCTGTATTTTTAGAAGGCGCTGTGAGAAAGGAGTAGCTGGTTTTACTGGGTTTGGAGAAGAAATGGTAGAGGTTGAATAAACGAGGGGGCAGGCTTTTAGGTGAACAGATTTGCATTGTTACCTGGCAGTTTGCAGGAGCAAAATGGTGTTTTCCCCTTCATAAATACAAGAGGCAAGTATTTTAGTATACAAGGAAGGGAGTCCACTCAGCGAGGAGTAACCGTGTCCCCCGCATGCCCGGAGGCAGATCTCCACTCCTGAAGTGCAGTACTGAGTAACCATGGCTTTAAAGCCCGAAGAAAGTGCGTGGAGCTGTTTAAAAGAAAAAATAAGGCAAAGTGTTAATGGTGAAAGTGTTCTAAAGCAATCCTCAGAGTAAGTTTCCTTCTTTTAATTTTGTGCAATTTCTGGGCTTGAAATCCCTGTCGGATCCTGCCTTGCGTCCTGGTGCAGCACCCAGCTCCCCGAACCTGGCCTTTGCGTTCTGCCTGGGATGCTGCACACCCTCGTGCTGGGCACGCTGTGGTCAGTTCGTGTGTTTTTGGGTTTCTCTCAACCAGCAGTGGCTTTGGCCGCCCTCGTTCAGAGTGTGTTTTCATTTCAGGCTTCCAGTTGCAAAATCTTATGTTCTACTTAAAAAGTCACATTTTCGGTTTTGGCTCAGAAGTGAATATTTGCGTGTGCATTTGTAGGTGAAGTTGTGAAATAACGTTTTGTGCCACCGGCTTGGAACAAGAATTTTATCAAACGGACAGGCTTTTCAAGGACCTTTCACTCTGCAATAGTTCCCAAAATGAAAAACTGGGGGCGGTAAAGCAAATGCCATTGCTGACTGGTTGTGGACATAGGACACGCCATTTGATCTCTTAGTGCTTCCTCTTTTTCCAGTCATCTACTGGCGAGAGGAACGTTTGTTTGGTTTGCTAAAATACTTTGATATTTAGAGATGAGAAATGCTAATCCTGCTGCAGCTCACCTCCGGCAGGGTGTCGAAGTTCTTCCTCTGGATGTCTCTGTAGCTCCTGTCGAACAGCTCCTGCAGGTAGCCGTTGACGAAATGAAAGGCATAGGCTGCTGCCAGCTGGGGCAGCAATTTCTCTTGCTGGGTCTGGTAGTCCAGGATTTTTGCTTCTTGTTCCCTGTTGGAAGACAGCTGATGAAGTAGGGAAGGTGTGGACATGGGCATAGCTACTGTTAGTTTACCCATCGTGTTAAGCAAAACAGCATTTTTCATTGCCAAGAAGCAGTATGAGAACAGGACTGAGCTGACGTTGTGGCGGCAAATCTGCCCAGCTCGCTAAGCTGTTAGAGAAACAAGCCCAACTAGGAAAAAAGTCATTTTTCTGCTGCGTTGGTGAACCAGCCTAACAGAGTAGAGAAGGCTGTGTGTGATCGGTCGGTACAGAGGGGGAACAGGGACTGCGGGAGAGGGCAAGGATGAAGCCTTCAAGGACAGCAAGTTGCTAGCTGTTACAGGGGAGGCGGTGGCACTGCACCTTGACAAACTTTTGCTTTTCAAACTAGATCTTTGTGGCCCTGGGTGTGGGTAAGTTTATCTGAAAATACTCGAGTCTAAATTATTTTAAGCTTTCTGAGCTGCTTTCGGATGTTCTTTACCACTTTTGCTGTGGTTATTATACTTAGGACTTCAAATGCTGGAAATGGTTATTACAGTAGTGCAGCATGCTGTGCTCTTGTGTTTGGTTTGTGTTTGAACCAAACCGTGTTCTCATTAGGATCTTCTTGCTGCTGAAAGGCGATTTAAGTGGAAATTTTTGAAATCCGTTCAAATGAAAATATCTATTTAAAAATTACAGGGTTTCTTACCAGACTAATAAAATTCAGTATTGTAAAGTGTGGACGTTGGAATTGCGGATGTTGATAGGTACTTCAATATTGTGCCCACTAGTAGCGTGCTGTGAAATAAGAGTTCAGCAACTTGTCTGCTTTGTCTGGATTCTGCTGAGTTATGGGATTACACAGGAAGGCCAGTTATAAGAAAAATAAGTTGCCTGTGTGAACCGCTGAGCTATTCAAACTATGAAACTTATCTCAGAAAGGACTGTAAACATTCTCTTGTACTTTGACTGAAGCTCATTAATGTAAATAACGGGGAAGCATGTTTGTAATACCCTATCTGGGCCAGGAAATAAGCCGGTGATGTGCTCAGAGATAAGATGAAAATTAGAACTATAGACTGGTGCGGGGGAACATGGTGGACAGTCCCCTTCCCACCGCTGCGGACTTGCGTGGCATTACCCAGGCTTTAACTTGGACTGCCGGCGAACCACGGAGTACCGGATAGCAATGGTGCAAGCTTTCATCAGAGGTGTTACAACTTCGTCTGAAATGAGGGAAATGCGCACTGTAGTCATTGTGAAATAATTAATCTTCTGTGACCCCCGTCTTAAATAGGTGCCATCTGGTTGAACCTAGAGTAGAGAGAGGATGTTAGATGCCACCTTCTTCAGTACTTCAATACGATGATGGTTGTGCAATCTCTATGCATAGAATAAAATGGACATTGAAACCCTTCGCTGAATGCAAAACTAAATATTTTTATGTATGATGGATGAAACATACCCATTTTAAGAGAGAAACTCTTTACTGCTTCTGGCTCAGATGGGTTCTGCCTGCCCCGTGTTCCCCAACCTCTGAACGTGGAATTCCTGACACCGAGTTTCATTTAGGATTCAGGAAACTTCTGCCCTTGATAAAACCGCGGAGACTTGTAGACACCTCAAAGGAAGATTTTTGTCCTAAATTTAGGGAGGTCCCTGTCGGCTCTCTGGCTGTGCAATGAGACTCTGACAGGTGAGTCTGTGATGCGAGTCCGTACGTACCTCGCAAAACTTGTTCAGCATGTTCTCCCTGGGGATGCGCACATTCTGCAGCATGAGGTAGCCATTGTCAATGTGCTCATAATTCATTTTGGGACCAATGTCTCCTGCAGTTACGCCTGCAGCGGGAGAAAACACAGCCTGCTTACTTCCACTTGAACTTTTTTCTCCCCATTTTGTGTCAGGCTGGGGATCTCAAAGGGAGGGCACGTTCAGCTCTGCTTCTTCCCCAGCATGGGTGATCTCGCCTGAGGGGTGAAACAGGCATCCGAATGCCTTGTGGCAGTTTGTATCAATGAGCGGTCTGTTGCCTGGGTTGGCTGGGATCAGAACTGAGGTGTTAAATGTAGAGATGGTCAGCCCAGCTCAGGCTTCTAGTTGAGAAGGCTTGGTCTGGATATGCCTGAGGATACATTAAATCTTCCTTTAGATAAAAAGGTTGAGGTTAATGATAACGATGCCTTGGCTATCTGTCTTGGTTTGGTTTTCGCAATTGTAACTCTCTCCCTGGGCCCAATGTTTTACAAAACATTTAAGGGCAAAACAGGCAGAGCACCTGCACAAGCGCTACGATGTCTGGGGTCGTTTACCTGGGCAGAGTGAATGGTCCTGAAGGCTGCGTATCTGCACGATGAAGGGATGCACGCCGTAGCACTTCCCGTGGATGTACAGCTGAGCAAAGGCCACTGTGTGGGTTGCTGACCTTCCCACTGCAAGAAGAAAAACAGCCCCATTCCCTTAAGACAAGGTACAGCACAAACACTTCCACAGTTAACAGTGGTCAGTGCTAATTGTGTGTTAGGTCTCCCTGACATGTGGGTCAGTGTAGGTGTGATCCACAGCTGCTGGATGCTGGAGATTACCGAAATCTGCGCTCTGAGCCTGCTCTTGGCTCTCAGAAGTTGCGTCATCCTTCTGCCTCTGCCGCTGCCCGTGAGGCTTGGATGAACCGTTTGCATCATCAGATGACAAAAAATAAGTAGTTAAAGGCCATGCAGTGCTGCAAGAGTGGGAAGTGCTGTGGCTGTTAGAGTAACTTCAGTTATTTTCTGTGAAATACCTCCCTGAAGGGAGCCAGGAATCCTTTATGCTGATCCGTTATGCTGATGACCTCCCTGCAGTTTTTGATCATCTTAGTATTATTTACAAAGAAGAGAAGTTTGATTCCTGCAGAGGCAGGAGATTCCCTGAGAGAAGTTCTCCAGCCCTGCCACCCAAGGGCTCTTGATAGATGATGGTGGCTCCCTTCTGGCCTTTGAACTTGTACAAAACCTTTTGGTCTCTTACTTGCCTCTTGGTGTGCGCATCTCATACTGAAGTCCTCTGCTAGCACCTGGGCCCTCAAATGCAGAGCTTGAGCAGGGCAGACCGAGGAACTGAAGGAGGCAAATGAGGAAAACCAAAATATTTTGTGTGGTACTTACTGTCTCCAGGCCACCACTTCATGGCAGAGATCTTTGGTGTGTTCAGTATAAACTCCTGCGTAGCGATATCAAAGACTGCTGTCGTTTCCAAACCCTGAAGATAAGTTCCTTTAAAAAAATAAAAAATTTCTTCGTGTATTGCAAGGATAGAGAGAGTAGAGGATCCCTGGAGGCTGGTGTGGGTATTACCAGGGTTTTGTGGTTTATTCTGCTGATGAGAGCCATAGGATGATGCTCCCAGGGACCCCACCATCCCCCGCAAAGATCTCTTGAGCCGCTTGGTACTCGGGCAAGCTGCTTGGTTCATGGTGACCACCATCAACTTGGGCAAACTGCCTGTCTGATCCTCTCCACCGATGGTGACTGCCTACTATCTAACCGTGAGCTTTCACTTTGGCAAAAGCAAGGCACGTGCATCTCCAGCTTGCAGAGGAACACTGAGGACATCAAGGTCTAACGCACAGGTGGCATTTTCCCCCCCAGCCACCCCGCCCCAGTGAAGCATGGACAGTCTGAAATCAAATTCCCCCAAGAATCTGGGCCAGAGTCTCTCATCCTATGGAAATGCTGCATTTTTGTTGCAGCCTTACCGTGCCCCAGTTCAGTCTGGGCATAGCTTCCAATGACCCGATACTGGGAGGCAAGAGGAATCCATTTAGCAACCTGCTTGTCAGAGCCCAGCACCGAAATACTTCTCATGAAGATGCGGTGAAGGAGAAACGCGATGTCTCCTGACACTGCCCTGCGGAGAAGGCACAAGGGGTATTTTTACACAGATGAAATTCCAGGGGTGTGATGAATGAGGCGGTGACACTGCAGCGGTCACCAGACAGTACCACTTGCTGCCTTTTGATTTCTGCGTTGTAATACCTTACCCAATGTCCAGCATCAACACAGTATTGCAGGAAAAGTGCTTTTCCAAGCTGCTTTTATTCCTTCTTTCATAACATAGTTTGCTTAAGTGTTTCTAGCTCATTATTTCACTTGCTTTTGGAGGAATTATCTGTTCTGAGTAGCAGATGCTGAGCTCCTAAAAACACAGCCCAGCTCCAAAGCTCCTGTGGCTTTGATAGCTTGTGAGCCCTTCGTATCTTTATTTGACTTCATAGCATTTTTTTTTCCTGATTATTTAAGTCACATTTCAAGGCTAAGCTAAAGAACCCCCACTACCCTACCCCCAAGCCCTGGCAATTCACTGTGGGGCACATCAGACTGAATTACATGTGTAGGCATCTGAGATCTGGATTTCCCGGACATTCCCATTCCCATTTTGGAGAAATACCTCAGTACGTTGGGTTTGTTGCTGTACTATTCCCTGGGTGTTTGCTGTCAACCAACGCCAGTGAACAATATTGGGGTTCATGGCGATTTGGCCTGGCTTGAGATGTTTTTTTCTTGTGGAAAAATTCAAATACATCCTTGTAACATTGCTGTCTGGTCAGATCCTTTGCCATCACCAGCTGATAGGGCTGCATGCATCCCAAAAAGCACTGTTCCAGAAGCTGCGTATGGGAACTTGGGTACACTGCTTTCCAGGGTGCAAATCAGAAACTCATTTGTTTTAAGGTGGGTTTTGGGTTTTTTTTTTTGGCATGTGTGTGAGAAATCATAAGAAAATATGGGGAATATAGTCCCTCTTCCTGGGATTCCTCAGAATATGGTTGAATCTCCTCATGGATATGAGTACGTGCCCTCTCACACCTAAAAATAAGTGGCTGTGCCGTTCTCGGTAGCTTTGCATGGCTGTTAGCACGTTGCTTTACTGCAGTGCTCTGGTGAGCACTGGTCTCATTCCAGATAGATACCTTTTATTTTTAACAAATGACTGCGCCCTTTCTTTGATACTGTCCCTGAGAGAGAATCAGCCATGCTGAAAAAGTGTGTGGGGGTGGAAATATGAACAAAGAAGTTAAAGGGAAATGGCTTTGATTAACAGAGAAAGACATAATGAACCCTTGGCAGCTTATCCAGAAATAACGTTACTTTATCTGCGATTTTAAAAAAAGCTGGCTTTTAAATGTGTGCGAGTGATTCACTGTGTCTGGCACCAGGACTTAGAGACTGGTGTTCACCTGGGGTTTCGTCAGACAAGTGTCCTGCGAGGTGGCTCTGCTCTGAACCCAGGGAACGGCGGCAGTGCAGGGCTGGCCCTGCCGAAGCCCGCGCTGTCAGGGGCCCGATAAAAGCAAACCTCGGCGGGAGAGGCCTTGAGTTTTGTCAGGTTTTGAAAATCTTTTCTTCTGAGGAAGGAGTGCAGATCTGCTTTTTATTGGGAATATAATGATGGGGTCCAAGAGCTCTCCATGGAAGGTTTCTCCCTTCTGCAGTCCCACTCGCTGCAGGTGGCGAAGAGCTTAGTGCAAAAAACTATAATCTCTCATATGATGAAATATTGGGAAGTGACTGTGAGTGTCAGCGGTGATTTGTAAGGTGCAGGCGTTGTCCTTTTGAATGATGCTTTTGAACTTGCACCTTCTTACTGGGTATGTAACCCCCAAAATGGACAGTGTGCACCGGGTAACAGCAAACTGGTGCTTTTATTTAGCAAAGGGGGAAAGAAGGAGGGGCGAGCAATTAAAATTAAAATGTGGAGCTCAACCCCATGCAAAGTGTTAAGAAAAAATTTTTAAGGAAAGGATTGTGAAAAATATTTTATTCTGTTCCTACAAACTAAGTTTTTTTTTTCTTTTTTTTTTTTTTTAATATAGTATGGGTTTTCTAGGTAGAGAAAATGTCATTTTTAATTTATCTGGAAATCAGTAATGTAACTGAAACAGCACCCCTTCCAGTTTTGGTTATGCATTCAAAAACGGCTGAGGAGCAGTATGAGAGCTGTAGCACAGGCAAGGAGCTTGCTGAAGTAGAAACAGCACGTTGGGGATGTGAACTGCTGTGATCTATCACGCTGTACCCATGTGCTGCTCTTTGAGAAGTTCCCTGCTGTGTATCATCATTTTCCCTTCTCCCCAGCGTGCTGCTGAAATAAAAACCTGCAGCACCTTTGTATCAAAACCGTATCTGTCAACTGTTGGCCTCTCCCAGCCTTTGCTAAAGCCGTTTCTTGTTGGCATACAAATCTTTTAACAAAAAATTAGTTGTACCGTTAAAAAAAATAAAATAATGAAAATCACCTGTAAATGTACTTAAATTCAGGTCCGTTCTCACTCCATCCCATCTCCTGCATCTTTTTCTGGAGGTGAACAGCCTTTTGGACTGCTGCTTCGTACCTCTCATTCTGGCTCTGGAAATACTGGTTTTCTCTGCTAAACACAGGGTCACATTCGATAGCTTCGACTGCAAAGGAACACAGGAGGGTTGGTTCTCCTGGGACTGGAGAGGGGTGGGCAGCACCTCGAGCCCTGCTCAGGGGGGAGCAGGCAGGGCTGGGGCCATGGGTACCGGTGCTGTGACGTTTTAGGGTGAGCGCAGGCAGGTTTTGTTTTGCACTGTCTCTGATGGCTGTCACGTCTAACTCTGCAAAGTGGTGGGTTTGGGGAAGGAGGAGGGGAGGGGAAGTGAGTGGGGCTGAGAGAGGGGTCTGATGAGTGGAAGTAGTGACCGTGCAGGGTAAGGCACTGTCCCTGGTCGGGGCGTTGGAGCTGACTTTGTGCCGTGGGTCCCTCTGCCTCTAATTGCTGTTCCCATGCAGTGACGGCAGTGAGAGCTGCGGTTAGCCGGGTTTTGCCCCAAGGGTGGCCACTGGCCAGAGCTGCTGGGGGTCCCACTCGGCACCCGCGTTTCAGCTCAGGACTTCACCAGCCCTTCGTAGTGTTGCAAAGCGACTATGGGGTTTGCTCCTTCTGTGTCAGCCTGAGCTCGCCCACTGCTCCCTTTTTGCCTTGAAACCTTTGAGTCCATTCACATTTAAGGTTTTACTGAACTCTGGTTGCACCACGAAGCGTCCAGTCTCAGTGGCCTGTGCCATTTTCATTTGATAAGGGTACCATATGGGGATAGTTACAG
Organism: Charadrius vociferus; assembly: GCF_000708025.1. NCBI lineage: Eukaryota > Metazoa > Chordata > Aves > Charadriiformes > Charadriidae > Charadrius > Charadrius vociferus. Next base: position 909,623 of record NW_009650170.1, on the reverse strand, counting down.
AGACAGAAGAGTTTTGTTTTTTTTTTTTTTTTCCCTCTCTGTTCCTTCTGAGCGCACAGTCATTTTTCGGCACACCCATCATGAGTGAGAGCGGCTCAGCCTGGCCAAGCCAACCCACACAAGGAATTCCCCACCTGGATGAGCCTGATGTGCCGGGGGGGTGTCATTGAGATGTGCTGGGGGGATGTCGCTGACTGCGGTTCACGCACGGCGTGCACCCCTGTGCAGCAGCTCTAGCCCCTGCCTGTGTCCCTCTCGCAAAGAGATGCCCACCCGTGTGACCCTCAGCCCTCATATTCCAGTTTAACCAGTCTTGCCAGAGGTACTGGTGATAGGAGCAGGGAGAGGGAAAAGCTTCAGACAGCGGGAGTGGCTGCGGAGGCGTCGTGTTGATTTACACTAGCAGGGACTCCAACTCCACGCTCCCACTTTTTTAAGAGAGAGGTGACAAGCAAATACATGGGAGCACAAAGCCCACCGTGCAGAGGAGGAGCAGAAGCAGCGGGGACGAAGGCATGCCCCGTACCAGCCCGCAGCCAGGGACCGCGGAAGGGTGACTCACCCACCGCCCTCCGTAACCGCGTGTGCTCCGCGCCGCCGTCCAGCCAGGCTGTGAGTTTTTCCACGCTGAAGGAGGCCGTTTGCCTCTCGCTGGCGAGGTCGGGGTTCACGCTGCCGAGGACGGAGCCCTGCGAGTACTTGCCGGTCTCCAGCAGAGCCATCCCGGAGGCTGAGCCGCTCTGGGAAGGGATGGGGCTCGTTAGGCGCTGACACCCTTTCAGTGGGTGGTTGATGAAGGTGTTGGGCGCAGCGAGGAGTGGTTTTGGTAGGTTGGCAAAGATGTTATACCCGCACAGGCAGCCCAGGGCATGGCTCCCGGCGCTGCGGGCACAGCTATTGCAGGGCACTGCGCTCGGCAAAGTAGGTGTAGGAATGTACTTTGTACACAAATAGGCACATTTCCATGTTAGTTTAAAAAAAAAATCAAACAAACAGTGGTTGCATGAATATTTAGGCACTGTCTTGTCCTCATTGCAATGATGTGGACAATGAAAATTTAGGGCACTTTTAAGAGCTCAAAATGCAGGTTTTATGGTAGGTATTTTTTAAACGTAAAATCTTTTTCTTTCACCAGTCTGTCCCCAATATCTTATGAAAAGTTACTGCAGGAATATCCCACAACAATGTGTTAATGTTTAAGGGAGTTTCTGGCCCTGGCCTGTTCCCCTCCCCATGCTGCGCGCTGTTGCTGCTGCTGGCCCATGGTCCAAGGGCTAAGAGCCTCCCGACCCGGTGGTCGCAGGCGCTGGCAGCTCTGCCCACCCTGCCTCCCACCTGCTTCCCACGGGGCTCGGCTTTACATTAACTCCTAGCCTTGTAATTCCCATGGTAGCAGGATTTGT